>NW_015091087.1:364364-388502 GCF_001431845.1 Calidris pugnax | reverse complement strand
GGGGGGGGGGGGATAGGGGAGGAAGGGTGTACAAAGCGAAAAGGTGGCTCTAAATGTAACCGTAAACCCCGTGTGTCGTACCCCCCCACTTCTCCCTCCCAAAAAAACCAGCCTCTGACCGCAGTCTGTTACACGGCTGCCCGACCCCATGGCTTCACCGCATCTTCTTCCCCGACACCCGGGCTGTAACTCGGAAGGCAGAAGCCGGTCCCGGCTTAAGAGGAAGAGGAAACAAAAAAACCCGGCTCCTCGCACCATTTTTACGGTGATTTTCTGCCTCCCCCCCCCAATCCAAATCCCCATCCCTGTCCCTCGCCGCCCTCCCGCCCCACCGAGGCGGACCGGCGCCAGACAAAGCCACCCTCCCCGCTCCCCAAACCCGTCCCCGCTCACCCACCTAGGTGGGACATGGAGACGGTGGTGTTGCCGAAGCGGGCCTCGTTGTAGATGACCACGGCGGCCGCCCGCTTCCGCGCCGCGTTGGTGACCTTGTCCTTGAAGGTGCAGCCGCCGCGGGCCACCAGGGCGATCCAGGGCGGGGGGTCGCCCTCAGGGGAGGGCCCGCGGCCGCCGGGCGGCAGCGGCACGTCGTAATCGGTGTCGGCGGCGCAGCCTTCCATGTGGCGGGGGGAGGCGCCGCGGGGGATGCCCACCAGGCCCTGGGCGCTCTCCTTGGGCGAGCTGTCGCCGTAGCGGCCGCTCTCCGTGTTGCCCCGCACCGTGCGGTTGCTGAGGGGCTCCACGTAGGCCCGGCCGCGCGTGCGCAGCCCCGCCCCGCCGGAGGGAAGGGGCGGGGGGAGGGAGGGGGCGGGGCGAAATGAAGCTCCGCCCCCAGCGGCGGAGGCCCCGCCCCGCCCCGCTGGGGGCTGGTTTGGAGGGGGCTGAGGAATGGAGGAAGGGTGGGCAACGTGTGGGCATCGACCAGGAAAACGTGCTGGAGAAACATGCGTGGACGTAGGAGGTAAAGGTGCTGAATAAACATGATCATCTTATTGTTTTCTTTTCCATTAATTACAATTATTTGTTGCATAGCTCTTCTGAAATCATAGAATGGTTTGGGTTGGAAGGGACCTTAAAGATCATCTACTTCCAACCCCCCTGCCATGGGCAGGGACACCTCCCACTAGAGCAGGTTGCTCAAAGCCCCATCCAGCCTGGCCTTGAACACCTCCAGGGATGGGGCATCCACAGCTTCTTGAAGGTGGTGGAGCACTGGAACAGGTTGCCCAGGGAGGTGGTTGAGGCCCCATCCCTGGAGATATTCAAGGTGAGGCTCGACGAGGCCCTGGGCAACCTGGTCTAGTTGGGGGTGTCCCTGCTGACTGCGGGGGGGTCAGACTAGATGACCTTTGGAGGTCCCTTCCGGCCTGGACAATTCTATGATTCTATGATTCTCTGGACAACATGTTTAAAGCCTTTCCTGTTTTTCTTTTCATACAAGACATCTGTACCTTCTTCCAGCTTCCAGAATGGATCACCAGTTTTCACCAGCTGCCAGCCTTTTTGGGATGGCACCCAAAACTCAAACACCCAATTTTCCTTTAGAAGCCATGAAGAGTCGTGTGATCACGCCTCATTAACCTGTGCCGTCAAACAACCTCGTCAAACTTGGGTAATGTCCTTTCCTTCCTAATCACGATTATACGTTGGGGCTGATGACGCAGGCAGGGTCTAGTAGAGCCTGGAACGGTTTGTGCAGAGAGTGGCATCAGACAGAAGCCACGAGGTCAGTGAAATGCCCTATCCTGTGTTGGCACCAAGGCCAGTGTGTTCCTATTTCTGTTCCAGAGTCAGTGTTTCAATAAATAAATAGATAGAAAGGTAAATAAATAAATAGATTGCAAACCCAAAGTAGTCTTTAAAGTAACTCTTTAGCATTCTCCCAAAGTACCCGGCAGCGTTAGGTCTCTCTCCAAAGGATCCAAGCATTGCAAGAACAAGATTAAAGCAGCAAAATCAAGAAGACAGCCAAGACTGGGCAGACAAAGTAACGTGGAAGGGGCTGTGGAGAAGGAACGGGAGGGTGTGGGAACAGCACAGAAAAACTAGAGTTAATGAAGAAAAAAAAAAAGAGGATAAGGAGCAGGAGAATGTTGGATGGGAGAGGGAACATGGAGGTGGTGGCCGAGTAGATGTAGGTAAAGGGTGAGCCATGTTGAAGGATTGCACAAATTCAGTGTTTGGCAAAAAGCGGATCAAAAAAAGTGACAGTACTTTAGTGAGTCAAAAAATGATGTTCAAATGAGAATTTTTTGGTAAAAAAAAAAAAAGAAAAAGTGAAAGACACTTAGTGTAAGCAGAATAGACATCACTCCAGAAACGGGACAAAAGTAAAAAGGCTCAGTACAAAGGAAAATAACAGCTGCAGGAAATGTTCTTTTAAGAATATGGAGTCGCTGGAAATAGGAAACCGATGTTGACTGTGATTTGTGCAGGTTAGGAAACTGTTGTCACGGTCCTCACAGCGAATGCGGTCCAGCCAGTGGCAAGACAAAGACTGTGAGGCGTAAATAGGAAACACAGGCTGTTTCCTATAACCTTTATCAGATATGAAGTGGGAATTTTAGTGGGAGAGCCTGAATTTTGTTGAAAGGAGCTGGTGCGGGAAAGCAAGATGAAAAGGTAAGTTGTCAGCCCCGGCTTAAGAAAACGCGCCGGAGGAAAGTAGAGAACAGTGAACAAGCTGTAACAAGAACTTGTAAGAGCAAGGCTAGCAAGGGAAGAAATAACACTGAGGAAACTTCCAAAACACCATTAATGCACACCTGAGAGGTGAGTGCTCGGTCCCCACGTGCAGAAAAGAAGAGCAAACGTTGTTAAGAGTGACATTTAACTGCCACGGTGAAAGCAAATCTGACAGTAATGAGAAGGCGAAGGAAAGATAAAAGGTGCTTGACTAGACTTTTCTCCCCAGAGAAAAGCGAGGCTGATCTGAGTCTCACAGACTTTTCTCCCCAGAGAAAAGCGAGGCTGTGCCACAGCAGATCTGAGTCTCAGTTCCCAGGAGGATTTTGAGGGAAATTAGCTTGGTTCAGAAAAACTGGGGAAAAAAAGAAAAAAAAAGGCAGATATTCAGATGAGATAGAAATTCTAATGGCTGTCAGCAAAAGGTCAGTTACTCTGGCTAGTGCTGTATTCAAGAATATTCTAGCTGCAGCTTCCACTTTGAAATTTGTTTTATTTGTATTAATTTCTTCTCGATAGGCATTTTGTTAACAACATTCAGTATCTTTAGAAATCAAAATACATTGCAAATTGCAATACACATCCAGAAACAAGACGGGATGCATTTCGTCCACCAAAGTGATGAAAATTTCATCAGAAACAGAGCATTCTTTGGTTAAATAAGAACAGCAGTTCAAATCAGCTGCGCTTCAATCCTGTACATGCATTACATTTGCACAAATAAGCAAAAAGTGAGAACCCAAGTTTAGAACTTTGTCTTCCTTTTTTTCAGCAAGTATACAGACATGACTAAATGCATCTCTTACATATTGCAAAACCACAGTTGATGTTTTAAATAATACACGTTGCACAACAAGCTTTTTGGGAGAAGCTACAGAAATAACTAAAATACAGAACACATGGAAATAAATTACACATCAGCTGGTGGAAATGTTTAACAAATTCACAAGGGCTTATGAAGTTCTTTTATAAAAATGCGTATTTGTTCTAATAATTAAAGCACAAATAAATGGGATTTTTGCTATTGACTTGAACTGAAGCAAGATCGGACCCTTTACAGTCCCAAGGAACTATCATTTTATTATGATATCATAAAAAGAATAACATTCTTTGGGTTAAAAGCTTTAACAAACATCACTTACACGAGATGAACAATATCATTTGAGACATTTGTCAGTTTAAAGAAAAAAATGGTACTAGTATATAATTAATAATGGAAAGCCCAATTAAAGAAACTAACATCTCCTCTCTTTTTTTTTTTTCTTCTCCAGAAAATTCTACTAAAAACCTGCAGGTCATATTTTTGATGAATTTCTATAGACTTTCAAGGGCGTTTATTGTAGCTATTCCTTGGGAGAAGGAAGCCTGAAATGAGAAGAGGTGATTTAAGACGGCATTTCTCCATAAAGCCCCTTTTGTCACTTTACATGCCCTCGCCACTTCATGTTTTGAGGTTCTGTCAAGAGCCTCCCGGCAGGTCCATATAAAAAAGCTTCTTTGATGAATGCGTCAATTTACAATACAGAAGCTACTCCAATTAATCTAGGTGTGCAGGGAGACAGCCGATAGCAAGCAGGGCATTGTAAATTCAAAACCTCCCTCAGTGCACACTAACTTCTTAAACAGTTCAAGCTCTACTGAACATGGTTGATACAACCTCTTACTGCTTTAAGGCAAGAGTGTTAGTAACTTAACGGACAGGACCTAGGACCGTGTCGCTGTGACCAGGCTGTCTAAGGAGGTAAGTGAAATTGAGAGTATAGTAGCAGCAGCATTTCTAAAATTCTTCCTCTCTTCTTGTTTAAACACTAAACTTTTAGGCTGGATTTGCTTCATCTCTGTGTGTTGTGGGGCGGGGGAGAGAACAGGCAGTTCAGGTTTCTCTGGGAATAGTAGTGAACTTGGGATATTGAAACATGTAATTAAAGTTGCACAGAAACGTTAGACCTGTGGAGATTCCCTTACAGGGTCTAGTGCTCTGCCTGTTCAACTCAGTTGTAAAAGTCCCATTAATCCTAATGGGAAAAGTATCAAATCCGTAGTGGACAAAGATCTCCATGGCAAAATGACAGGAATCGAGGAGGATTTCACTTGGTGGTATTCTATAAATCTGTACAGGATGGGCCGCTTTGCTTCAGTACTACACTGAAGTGCAAGACTCAAGGGCAAACGCAAGTGGGAAAATCTGCTCATCTGCCAAAAAAAAAAAAAAAGAAAAAGGGAAATGGACTGAGGCAGGACACTTCCTCTTTTTGCATAATTACCTCTGCAAAAGACCTGCGCCGCTAACAGAGTCTCTGGCAATAAGACAAGAAAAAAAGTGCTTTGAAGTGTCTCAACAAAGTTTTTCCCCTGCATTTGTCTTCGATTCTTACGGAATATCAGGAATGGCTGCGATGCCCGGAGCCGTGAAGGGCTGAGCAGCCCCTGGTAGTTAAACCAGCACGGTGCCCAGCTCCGCTCCGGGAACGAGTCCCTCTCTCCATGCCAGAACCAAAATAAGCTCAGCTGCACTTAATTGGCTTCCAGCTGGTCAGAGCTCATGCTGCTGCCTCTGAGCTCTGCCTGAGGATTAACCTGTACGACCTCAGGTCGCTCAGCTGGGACCCAGGCTCAGGCTGGCACCCAGGGCTTGGGTGCCCTCCCAGGGATGCTGGAGGCGTCTGTGCCCCACAGGCACAGAAACCCCATCCCAATGAGTCTCTTTCTTAATGCAACGGGGAGAGCAGCCATGTAATTTGCAAACTGTGTACTGACTTGGCAGGTCAGCCGTGGGACCTGTCTTACTCTGATGCCCTTAGGAACTGCAAAATAAGTTTACCAGGACATCTAGAGAAAGGGCTGAAGGTGAATAAAATACTTTTGAACTCTTCAAATATTATCATGTGAGATGCCATAATAAATTTGTAACAAAGTTTGCTCTTTCCATGCTAGGAAAATGAGTTTTTCATGGCCTGAAATACCTACCTATATTTAGGCTTCTTTAAAAAATAAATGCATGAACAGGCCCTTTAAAACTTGATGAGGAAACAGTTAAGGGACTGGCTCCACCTCTAGACAAGATAGTGGTGGTTTACAAAAATCAGTTGCACAAATGAGTTAAAAATATAGCAGTGGCTGGAGAAGAGATGCAAAAAAATAGAAACTACAGGCTATTAAAAATACTTTTCCTGTCTCATAAAAGGAATAGGTTAGCTGAGAACATTTACTTAAATTATTCTTACAAGAATGTTTATACTTGCATTGGGATGATCCTTGTGGGGCTGATTTGGTTTGGGCCCTTAACGTGTTTAAACAGATTTGTGTTAGTAAGAGACAAGTTATACAGGAGGCATGTTGTTTTAGCTGCTTGCATTTTTTTTCTACTAAAAGAGATAATTTCCACTCAATTTCCAAGTGAAATACCAAATTCGACAATTAGGGAAAAACACATGTAGAAAATATAATTTAGCAAGTGAGGACAGCTTAGCAAAATATTTTTTTAACAACTTAAATATCTAAAGTTACAGCTATTAAGTTTATCTTAGAGTACTTACAAACCAAGAGATACCAAACAGCAGTAATATCTCCACAACACATAGAGGGTTCTGAATAGGCAATTTGCTTTTTCTGTAAATCAGAACATTATATTTAGCACATATTGTAGTTTCCCTGTGGGTGCACAGCAATAAAAGTCAAAACAAACAGATACAAAGCGTTTTTAAGCAGCGTTCAAAATGATGCATTGCTTGTTTGAAATGACACGTTTCTACATTGCAGGGTAGGGCTAGTATCCACCTCTCCTTTATAATTTGAAAGTCTGTGTCAGTTTATTTTCACTCTGCTCCCTGTAAGACAGGGCTATTTTGAAGCCTTTGGGGAAAAAAAAAATCACTGTAAAGTAACCATCCAGCATGAAATTTTAAAAGTGTTTGGAAAGGAAACTCAGAAGATCTCTATCTCAAAGCCCATTCAATCATCCTTTACTTGGAACTGCTTTTAAATATTCTTCTACTGTGATGGCAGAAACTTCTCCATACCAGCTTTGAAGCCAGATGTGCTCAATGTTCATTTTCATGAAGAACCACTCATAGCTGCGAGGCCACTTTCTTACCACCGGGTGCCTGGAAGGACAAAGAAAAGAAGACCAAAAAAAAGCAACTTTAAAAGATGTGCCAAAGCATATGCATAGTCTGCTTTTTTTTTTTTTCCTTCAGCCTAGTGCACTCAGCCAGGGTGAAACCTGAGATCTGAGAACCACCACCATTCATCTTTTTTGCCTTCCCTTGCAGCAAGGTTTATGATCTTCCACACCCCAGTCTGGTGAGAACTGCAAGGAAGGCAGCCAGTGAGCACCACCTTCCTTCCCCCATTGCAGAACCCCAACTCTAAAGGCAGATGTTGTTTGGTCTCCAAGTGAAAAAAAAAAAAAAAAAACCTGGAGGAGATTCTCTGGATGCGTGTCAGGGTTGTGCTTGTATCTGTTCAAAGGAAAAGGTGTTCTGAAAATATTACATCTTCAGTAGCAGTTGTTGTGGTACTGCCGGTGAGCCTCTTTGAGCTGCTGCCTGCTAAAGTCTTCTCATCCTCTGTCTCATTTCTTGGCCCTGCCTTCACAACTAGCTTGAAGAGATCCTCCCCACCTCTGGTCCCCAAGCCCCAGCAAGTGCCTCTGCAGAGGATGCTGTGGGATGCTTGCTCGGCAGCGGTGCAGGGAGCAGATCCAGCAGCTCGAGCTGCGGACTTCATGGGAGCAGCGTGAGGGAAGCGGTGCAAGTCGGGGCAGACCCAACCAGATGGTTGGTTTGGCAACCTCTGGCTTGAGCTGGGGTTTGCCACCATTTTCTGAGTTGTCCCTTTGAGCACCCATGACTGTGGTGTTGGGAAGTGGCTCCAGCTGCTGCTGGCGTTGGATGGGCCCTCACCGTGTCCATCTGGCTTTTGCTCCCTGACAGTGGAGCATCCGCTGCCGAGGAACTGGTGGACTCTGACTCACGTAGGAGCCTGATTCCTGCCAAGTCTGTAAAAAAGGCATGTGCGCCAATATAGCCCTCATCCATCCCTGGTCCCATTTTTGCTATTGATGGAGTTAGAGTACCACCCGATCTCCTTCCAGCAGACCACAGAGAATACCGCCTCTGGGCTGTTTTGGATCCCAGTTCATCCCAGTTTCCCCACAGCATTTGACTGACCAGGCAGGGTGCACCTGGAGGACCATCTCGGGCAGCCTGTGTGGGAGGTGTGTGACCCAGCTAAGTAATGTCCGGGCCTTTCACGCCTGTTATTCTGAAGACCCACTGGAAGTCATGGGGGCACGCCCTGGGTGTGTGCGCGTGTGGCAGGGCTGTGCTCACCTGTGTTCAAAGGTGACTGTTCTCTAAGTATTATGGCGTTGGAAAGAGCTGTCATGGTACGTCAGGAGAAGTAATTAAACCCATAAGCTCCACCCTGCAAATAGGTATAAGGGGGGGCCCTGTGGCTGAAGAGCACTACCTGTCCTAAGGCGGGGAGGAATCATTAAAGGGAACGAGTACACCCTGGATTTATGGAATCTCTCCTCGGAGCCAGGTGAAATATGTTCATAACCCTCGGATTATAAACCACGTGCTTTACCGGAGTCCAACACTGCCTAATTGCATTTCCATATTTCGTGACCTCAAGAGTTAAGAGGAGGCCGCACAGCTCTGCCTGTCGTTCCAGGCCACACAGGAGCCAACACGCCGCGTGGCTCCAAAGTAAAGATCGGGCTTGTCACTTCTCAGATTTTTCATACCAAACGGCTACATATTTGTCTCAAACTTGTGGGTTGCACCCTACTCCGTGCCTGTTACATACAGACCTGGAAAACATTGCTTGCTTGGCAAATTCCACTTCCTCCGGAGGCACCGTAACCATCTGTCCCGTGAGAGTCAGCCTGGCACACCGTGGATCCTCCGGATCAATTACATTCTTTCTGTGCACAGAGAAAAATCCTCATGTGTAATAGCTTGCTGCCTTTGTTAAAGCTTTCGGAGAAATATTAATTCCTGCTTGCATATGAAAAGCTTCAGTATTTTGTCAAGCCCTGCAGGTCTTTTCTACACCCAGCTACAACATTTTGGGGGGGGCTCTGGAAGGAAAACTCACCTGAAACAGATCTCTGCTGTAGAGATTTGCTTAATCTTATGCTCTTAAAAACTGGATCAATATATTTGACATTGTAAAAAATGTGAAAATGGCGGTTTTTCCAGACATATGTACAGACTTCAATTCAGGATTCTGAAGAGAAATAGTGATATGGTCAGTCTGTGCCTATGCCTACAAAACAAGCATGCACATGTGTATTTTTGTGGAAAAAATAAGGTCTTTTCCTTGTGTCTAGCCTAGAAACTCAATCCTTGTTCATTTTCACCCATCTTTCAACCGCTTTACACCAAAGAGACAAGTAAGGTCTATTAAAAAATATTCTCCAACTGCCTTCATCCTTCAGACCCAGACAGGGAAGGTACTTGTTGCTTTTTGGCTCTTTCTGTACAGTAATAATAAATAACTCCCATTACTGGCTGCAGGGCAACTGCTGACTCTGACATATACAATACAAGGTTATAAATCATAAGTAAATTGACCAGTCGCAAAAAAAAAGGTTGTATGAAATGATTGCAAAGGCCTGATCCTGGCAAGTGCCCCCAGTCCCACTGCCAGCAGTTTGAGGCTGCTCAGCATCTCACGGGACTCTCTCCTCACAGAATAACATAAGCCCAAAAAATGACATTAGGAAACGAAGACTGCATTTCTTCTTCTCTGTGTTTTAATCTGAAGCTGCAAATCACGGTAAATTACATCTCATCTGCGTGCAATTTTGCTTAAAGATCTTTGTTTCAGCCCTTTAGCCTTAACTGTGTGCAATCTGCAATGGCTTTTTTTTTTTTTTTTTGGTAATAATTCTCCATATGTGTCTGTTGCATGCAGGAAACATATGGGCATCCTCCTGCAGCTAATTTAACACCTGCAGATTGCCCACAGATGGTTATGAAAGACTGTGTAGCTCACTGAGTCAAGTATCTGCTTTTATAGATAGGGCCATGGACAGAGATAGGAAAGGAAGTATGGGGGGCTGATTGATACGCAGCTATGCCCAGTAAGCACTTGGCACCGGCTGGAGCCTGAGCTCCAAAGAGCCATTTGCAGTCCCATCATCTCTGAGATGGTTTCTCAGCATCCTGTTCAGCCTGGAGCAGCAGTTGTCTGAAGGGGATGTTCAGCTTAACAACCTCTGGACAAACTCCACTCATCCTCTTTTTCTTCTACCATGCTTTTGGCACGGGAGGAAGGGCAGCTGCCAAGGATCAAGCTCAAACTTTTTGTTCACATCAATAAATAATGGTCTGATTTTCTCTAGTACATTTTTTTATTATTATTATTATGAAGTAATAAATGAATGGTGCTCTGAGTACCTGAAAATCTGCATTCCCTACTCTGGCACTGGGTTTATTTCTGTTGGCATGGATTCAGAGTACAAACCTGTCTACATGGTCACCTTGGCATGCTGTAGATCCTCAACGCTAACTCCTACAGCATGCCGAAGATGGAGTTTCCCATCTGGCTTACAGTGGTCTCAAAGCATCCTGTCCTCAAACAACTCCATGTCCCGGGGACACCCGTAGCTCCTGGCGTTTCTTTTGCATAGGCTTTGGGTGTTGTGTGGCCATTCAGTGCCTGTGGTCCAACAAAAAGTTCAGCCACCAAAACATGAATAAACATGGATGAATGCAGCACACACAACTATAGGAGGAGGAGGTGAATCCCACTGACAAAGGGTGTCAGCTGGGGGTCTGCATGTCCAGCAGCCCAGGCAGTGCAGACTCACACTCTTGCAACTGTTGAACCTGGATAGCAGAGTCCCAAAGTCCATTTGAAGTGATCTCCTCATCCGTTGTTACCTTTTCTACTTGATCTTAATACTGTATCAACACCCACTCCATATGTTTATATATTTAACTTGATGATTCTTAAAAATACAGAAGGGAAGGGACTTCTCAGTAGCAAAATTTTAGTTCAGAAGATCGCTTTAAACCGTGTATCTGTGTATATGAAACCATTTCCTCCCCAGCCTAACAGTATTATAAAACAACCGAAGAGCAAGAGCCTTCCTTGGGCATAGCTCCTAGGTAAGATGTTGTTAATTACTTTCAGGGGAGAAATTACTTTCAGGGGGGAATCAGAAAGGGATTGTTAGTAAAGGCTGGCTGCATCACACAGAGCGGATCAAAGTGAGAGATTTGGGTGTGATCAGGAGCAGTGGGAGATTTTGGTCTGACACCTTCTCAAATTACAATTATTTGATCTTTTTGTGCAAGTCCATGTTTATTCTAAAAGCATACTCATTGATTCTGAGTAGGCAATGGACCTGATGTTGCTGTGGTTAAGCTATGAGTCCTGCCTGCCTTTGCTGAGACGTTTTTGCCTGATAGGACTAGTGTCAGATGTGACTCTTCCTTGATTTACAGGAAAAACTGCTCTCCACATATTTGGCTGACAACAAAACCCACACACTGTACATCCATATCTAGAATGGTTTTCTTTCTGTGTTTTTCCCTGGCTCCTTCTTCTGTTTGCAGTTTTCTCTATGTACTTGTGAGTCAGGGTGTTACGCTGATCAACACACACAATACTATCTTCCCAGTAAAAGTTATTCAAACTGAATTTTACATGTTGGAATAATATTCTGGATAGCTGGAGGGTCAGTTTGTTTTTCTGGGAAATGAGGTGAACATTATTTGTTGAGATTATGTTAGATGAAGTTTTGGAAGAACTGAACAGGGCAATGATACATTCGAGTTCAGTAATGCCCTGTTATCCCTTTGTTGGCTTTGCTTTTAGCGCTGCCTCTTATCATGGGTTTTCTATTTCAGAACAGGAGCCTTGTATTCTAATCATATGTTAGCGTTAGTATTTTCTTTATCAAAGGAGCCCTTCATATTCTGAAGTAAATCTGTTTCAGCATCATTTTTGGCATAGTATTTCCCTAATGATGTATGATTACTTTTACACTTTTTAAGACATCAAAAATGACTAAACTTACAGCTATGAATTCTAACTCCATTGTGAACAGGCCTTGAATCTTCAGTGGTGTTACCAGTGCAACTAATGTAAATCCAGGCTTTGCTTCTTAGAAGTAAAGGGATATAGCTGGGATAAATCTCATATTTTCACTAAAGATAATAAAGGGATACCAGGGATAAATAGGTATATTTACTGTATACCTCCTCCCTCACATCTGTAGAGGTGTAGTCATGCTTTCGCTAGTCATGTCTTGCCTTCTGTATAAATAAACACATACTCAGCTCTCAGTCCTTGGGTTCCTTTTATCTTCGTTGGCACAAGAACAATTAGGTGCGGAGGAGCAGCTTTATGTAACATTTGTGTGCTGCTGACTGGGGATGAGGAGGAGGCAGAGCCAGGGGGAGAGACAGTAACACTCTCTCTCTGTCCAGGAAACCCAAGGTGCCTTCTCAGGCCCTGTCTTCACCAGAATCAGGTCCTCTGTCTCCCTGGAGAGGAATTCCCAAAGGTGATGGCACAGTATGAACTGATGGGAAGAGAAGAAAGCAGGGAACTGCAGAAGGAGACCAAGCAATGGGGAACACATTTATCTTTTTATGCTTATGTAAAATACATACACCTTGTTGCAGAAATTGAGGGATGCCAGATTAATATGGAAGAAGATTCTATTCATGCATTTTATAAGAACATAGTGCATTAAGAGAGATTATCTTAATTATTTATCTGATTTGTGAAGAGAGAAGAATTGATTGTCTCCATTCCTCTGCTTACAGTGGGAAAACTAAGTATGCGGAGTTTGACCCAGCCCAGCCAGTTGTCTCTTCCAAGTCTGTAAGATGAGGTCATGAGCTGCATCCACGTACAAAGGTGCCAGCTTCACTGACCCTAAGGAGAAGCCTGTGTCCAAGTGAAATAAGTTTCCCAACAGCGATGCAATGCCACGAAGCACACTGCTGATGGACACGTGCCACTTCTTTCACTGCATACCACTTCCGCACTTTCTGGGTCATGGTTCAAGAGTGGTTCAGAGTAAAGAGTGCCACCTACTCATTAAATTGTTTACTACACTAGCCATCGTTTGGACTTTAATTAGAAGCTTCCTATACAACAACTAGCCAAGTCCAGATCTGATGAACCCACAGTTCAGGCTGATGCGGTTGTATTGGCACACAAGGTGACAAAGTTGGGACTTTGTTAGGATTCCCTTTTGCAGTTGAGATCTCTGTTTTGACTGGTGATGCTCTGTCTCCTGGTTTCTGACCAAAATTATCCCTGGGGTATCATCTTAATTCTTAGTCTCAGCAGTCCATTAGTGAGGTGAAACAGATTTGGCACAGATCAGCAGTAAAGGCAAAACAGGAGTTTGGGAGGCATCTGGTAAGGAGAACCAGGTGTCCCCGAGAAGGAATCAGTAGGAGAAAGGCAGCTAATGCTCCAGGGACTGGGAGAGGAAGCAGACATCTATGGAGGGGAATATCTCTTTTTCTTCTTCCCCAGCCTCCTTTTTCCCACAGAGAAGCTGTTATCCTTCTCCTCCACTCCCCTGAGAAGACAGGACCTTCCATCCTCCCTGTCAGGACCCATAAATCCTCCCCATCTGCCCTGAACACAGTTCTCCCTGCCCTGTGAGAAAGCACTGCTTTTACCCTTCTACCTCTTGAGCAGAATGTAAGAGAAAACATGTTGGGAAAGAGCTTTCTCCTACTGCAGAAAAGGAGAGTCAGAGAGCCAAGAAGAAAGCCCCAGAGAACAGGTTTCATACTTTTTTTTTTTTTTTTCTACTTTAGAGCATGCAGCTCACGTGTGGCGTAAGGGCAATAACAACTGTCTCCACACATCCTAACCCTCCCATGGTGGCAGCAGCAGCCATACAAAGCCATGCAATTAGGAGGTGGTGATAGGCTGCTGGAACAGCTCATCCTTGCCACCTTGACACAAGGTAGGCACCCTGTCACCCTGCGCAGGGCTCCTCTTCACCTAGCCCCAAACTGGGCGTGAGGTGAAGACTTGGAGTTGTTTTCCAGTATATACAATACATGATAGAATTTCTTGTGCCCTAAAATCCACAGACAGGAGGGGAGGAAATGCTGTGTCCTCAGAGAATTAAAGTGCTTGTAATTTTGATTCATTAATGTGATTAATTTTGAAAAGCAAGTTATCCTCCTCATACATTTTGTTTGCGCGCCGCTAACTACCGGAGCCTCTGAAGCAGAAAGAATGTATTGGTGCTGCTAATCTGCGTGGCACGAACGTCAAACAAAATCTCTGCTGAAAGCAATTTCATAATCTGAAAAGCTGTTGCTGGCCTTCAGCTGGATACGGCTGGGCAGTTTTGCCCTGCCCTGCTCTGATTTTGACATGAATTTCTTTATCAGCCGTGTTTGAGAGCCAGTAAAGATCGTTAAAAGACATCTTTGCTTTTGCTTCTGGAAGAGCAAGTCTTCTGTTCTGAATCTGAAGTCAGGCTTGGGAGCTGAAGAGTATTGGTACAATGGCTCTTCTGCGTCCAAGTGAGCCTGTATTCATAGTATGCCTGTTTTGGGGTCTCAAATAATTTCACTCTTCCTAGAAGATAATCCTTCCTAAAATGTTTTAATCACAATTTGTTAAGTGAAGTCAGTCTGTTTGTCTGTTTTCATTGACAATAACAACTCACTTATTTAGCTGAATTCTATGTTTCAGACAGGAAACTTTTATATAGTTTAACCATAGACAATTCAAAGGGGAAAAAAAAGAATCACAGCATCAACTATTTCTGTAAACAGACTCAGAGAAATATATACTACTTCAATGGAAAGGGATTTTGGGAAGTTGGTTATTTAAGAATACAGGAAAAAAGAGTAATTTAGAGCTATATTGTGTGCATTGGGTCATGATGATAGCAGGTTTCATGTTTGACTTTCTAATTTGGTATCATCCTGATTTTTTAAATACAGATTTTTCAGGAACAGCTACTGGCATAATTATTTGCATATGACTAAAAAGGGCCAATATAAATACCAGAACTAGAAATGTGTCTGTGCCACAAAACTGTGAGGTGGATCTCAGAAATTGAGGGATGTCTCGATTCAGCCTTTGTCTTCTGCGTGCGTCATTTGTGTGAAGATGCAGTGCCAAATTTCTTTGTTATATTCATCCTCGTATTAACAGACAGTGACTCAACAAACCCAAGGGTAGCTATGGCCTCAAGTTAGGTCAGGGGAGATTTAGGATGGATATTAGGAAAATTTTTTTCACTGGAAGTGTTGTCAAACATTGAAACAGGCTGCCCGGGGAAGTGGTGGAATCGCCATCCCTGAAGGTATTTAAAAGACGGGTAGATGTAGTGTTTAGGGATATGGTTTAGTGGTGGTTTTGGCAGCATTGGTTGGACTCGATGATCTTAAACGTCCCTTCCAATCTAAACAATTCTATATATTGGATGGCCAACTGACATGTCAAAGGTTGTGCCTACCACCCATGGCAATCTCTCAGGGTTGCCCAGGAAAGCAGTTGGCAGTTTATGCACGCTGCCGATCAACCACCCTAACCCACTGAATTACTCTCCTATTCCCATGGCCTGCTGGTATCCAGAAGTGCTGGAGATGCTCAGTGCTTCCCATCTGCCTTTTCAATGCAGAGTTTAGGAAACCTACGGAGCCAGCTTATATCCACTGAAGATGTCTGCCTGGTTGTGCCGATCTGCTACCTCAAGCAGTGATGAGCATGGTGGGCAAAATGGCTCTGATGGAGCCACCTCGATGAAGGCCATAAACCAGGAGAAGAACTCGGGTCTCTCAAAATCATTCAGAGTCTGCAGTGTGGATTTGAAACACCATCCTCCAAACTAAGAGCAAAGGAAAACAAACGCATGGACTGACCCCATTGCTGCTTTTCTTCCTTTTTCCTTTGTGTGAAAACCAGTTCACGGCAGCCGTGTGACTGCTCCTTCTCTAAGAAAGCTGCAGTTGGTCCCTATGAATGTGCTGGACCTGATGTCAAGGAGGTGACACACGTTTAAAATTAATTGCCTGTTTTCCAGACTGCAGCTGTAACGAGGCAGGCCCAGGAGCTTACTTGGAAAGGGAGATCCTCTGAGCAGCCTGTGTCTTGGGAAAAGCGTTTAGAACAATGGCTGCTCTATTCTTTAATGTCGGGCTCCGTCTTGCTCCCTCTGAAAGCTCTAAGAATGGGACTCAATCTTTTCAGCTTGTCTGTGGCACAGACATGCCAGCTTAAGTCTATTTATAGCCCTGAACCATTTAATTTTTCTTGCCTCCATTATCCATTTATCAGCCTTCAGATAGGATGCAGTCTCGTTACCAACGACCGCTTTCTGTAGCCTGGCCATCTGAGAGCCTCCTCAGAGAAGTGCAGCCTGTCCCCCTCTGGGAAATGGCAGTCTCTAGGTCAGAGATGAGGAATCCAGACTGTAGCTGCAACATTATAATGTCTTGCAATTAGTGCCTATTCAGATGCCTTGCAGCTCTCTTTTCTTTCATTATTTAATGTTGTTTCTCTTATACGTTTAGGCTTTTCAAATTTTCTCTCCAGCTGGTTAAATATTAAGGCTGGAGCACCAGAAAGGCCATTCTGTGTTCCTCACAGCCCTGAAAGTGAAAATATTTATTGTCATGGTTTGAAACTTGAGTCTGTTCTGAAACAAAACAAATGAAATTTGCTATTAAATAAATTTAATATCAAACTGATGTACATGTACACAAGTCACTTGATACTCATTAGATACAAGAAGACTATTGAAATGTCAGCTATGTTTTCTTTCTAAAGGCCAGAGCTTTCTTTTTGCGTGCAATAGGTCAGAAGCATTTTTCAGGAGAGTGCCAAATACTCCCAGGAGCATTGACTACCGGCATCGACCAGCTTTCACATTTATTTTAATTCTTTCAACTCAGAGCAAGTTAATAATGAAATTCTAATAAAATTCCACATGAGAACCAGCTACAGACACATTGCCGGCATACAAGGACATGAGCTTCCTCACGTAGAGCATTATTCATTTAGCTATTTTGTATAATTATTTTGAAACCAAAACAATGATGCCCTTGGCTGAGAGAACTTTTGGTTCTACAACCATCTATAAATGACACTTTGCAAAGGAAATCCCACAGATACCATCTTAATACAGATCCCATCTTCAGTGCTTAGTGACACGGTTTAATGGTGGCTTTTTATCAGAGTTAGGTTAATGGTTGGACTAAATGATCTTAAAGGTCCCTTCCAACCTAGGCAATTCTATGAGTCTGTGATTCTAATACTAACAGGACTTGAGGTCTTTCGCAGTAAGAGGTCTTGTCTGTCATATAGTGTGAGTAAAGAAGAGGAAGAAGCCTGCTAGACAAAACCCAAGCCAGCACGTAAAGCTCTGCACGAAGGATGCTAGGTGCTGTTTGCATGGCACGGCCTGGCTATCTCAGCAGGTAGAGCCCACCCCAAAGGGATGCTTGGGCTGCCCTTGGGTGGCAGGGGTAGCCAGCTGGCCATGTCACCAGTGCTGCAGGCAGTGATGGGGACAAGGCAACCCCACACACTGGCAGTGGGGCCTAGACACCCTTGTTTTTTTCTTCATTGCCGCGCTGCCCGCAGAAGTCCTCCGTACAGGGCTGCAGTTTAAAACTTTGCTAGTTTAAAACGTGAAAATCAACCACAGGTTAAAATGGAAACTCATTTCTGACCCTGGTTACAGGGGAAAGGGGAAAAAAAAATTAAAGTCCCGGTGCCCACATGTGTCCTGGCTGTGAGAGAGCCCCAAAGCTTGCTGACGTTCTCCTAGCTATCGTCAAAAACACAAACTGCAGCTCAACAAATGCCCCAGCTTCTCGTTCCCCGTATCGCTTGTTCTTTGCACTAATGCCAACCAACATCTGTTCCAGATAAGAACTCCAGAAATAATGAAAAACAAACTGAATGTAAGAGCAAAATAAATAATGCAAGGAGCGCGGATCAGACTCTGAATCTGTGTACTCAATTCAGTAGTAAGCTCAATATTTAGAGTACGGTTACATGCTAAAATGGGGAATGTCCTATTTTCCTCTACCTTCTTCCTTCCCCTCTCTTTTGCAACTCCTCTGGCTCTTGGGGAACTGATTCAAGTTACCAACCCAGTAGGAATCTAACGAAAAAAGAAAAGGAAAGAGGTTTCTGCTGGGTTACTGAGCTAAAATAGTCCCACCATATGGTCAGCTGAAGGGGGGCAGGGAGGGGGGCTGGGATTTCATGGCCAGGAGCAGCAGCGGCCATGGGAAGAAAGGAATAAGAACTGGCAGAAAACCTTATTCTCATCATCAGGTTAATTTTCTTCAGATTTATGTTTTAACTCAGGGTTGGGCCAAGTCCAGAACTGATGGAGGAGGGGCAGGACGTGGCACACCATGAGACTGGTGGTGGGGAGGGAGAGTAGGGACGTGACAACTGGTAATTAGTTTGGCCTGAGCTGTCTTGGAAATCCAGGTTTAGGTCCTTGGTGGTGCCCAGAGAGCTCTTCTTGCCAGAGAGCACAGTCTCAGGCTGTGCAGGGGTCTAGAGAGTCGAGTGACAGAATTCAGGTTGCCCTGGCTGCAAGACAAACAGCAGCACCTTCTGGCACATGAAACAAAAGGGCGGTGGTTTGGAAATTAATAGTTACTTAATAGAAAGAGAGCAAATATATATTCTCAAAGGGTTGTGATGTATATGAATTTCATATTTCTATAAATCATGCAGCATTTCTCTTTTGTTGGTGAATTGGCACTTTCCAAACAGGTGAAACAGGCGGTGACGTTGCTGAAACATGAAAGGCAAAGTCTTTCAAGGGTGGATTTTTAAAGTCAGGGATGAAAGGCCACACTTAAGTGCCTAAATAGGTGTGCAGTTTTCAGAAGTGCTCAACGCCAGAAGTTATCATCAATGGAAGCTGCTCTGAGTCTTGAGCCTCTGAAAATAGGGCATTGGGTAGGTGCTAGGACACTGGGCTTAACATACATTTTTAAGCACTTGGTCTGGATATGCAGCTCGCTATTTGATTGAATCAAAATGCTTAGAAAGCAGCAATAAGTTCTATTAGCCTGCTACGAAATAACTTTTGTTGTTAAGTAAACTTAACATTTACTTAAATTTGAAATTATTGATTCAAAGTATTTAATGCAATAATTTTAAGGAACAAGCAGAACCATTCTGGTCTTAACTGCACCACTCTGTTGACCTTCTCAAGCATTCAAAGCTGAATTGCCTTAACAAATGTTGCGATAGAAGCTTCCTATTAGATGTCTGACGTTGCAAGAGGATGCCATGATTTCCATTCTTTGGGAATAGGATGTCAGCCTGAAATCACTTGTGCTGCTTAGGACTAAGAAACATTTCATTCTGCCGCCATATAACTCTTAAGAAAACAGAATGTTCTGGAGGCAGCTGTGGGCAAGTACAACAGTAATGTGATTCATATTTGCCATTGTTTTTTCCAGTGCTGTTCCCAGCTTGAGAGGCAGGATGATGCCCAAGGCAATCCCCAGCTGGGAAAATCTGGGATCCAGTTCTTAAGACAAACCTCCCCCAAAGAAGACTTTAAGTTGGGGTAAGAACTTTTAGTCCTGCTTCTTTCTGAAGCAGCCTGAAATTACCAGTTCTTCTCTCTTTCTCTCTCTCCTTGGAATATCAGCTAAGATCTGCTTTGGTAAGAGAGTCCTGTCTGACACAATTTCGGTGTCGTGTACCTCGTCACGTAAAGAGGCCTTTGGAAACGCTTCACACACGGGTGACCCAGCCAAGTTTGCCACTTGTTTGACTGTAAACAAACATATGGCAGAGATACGTCTTTTTCAAGGAGACAAGCATGGAGGGAAAGACTGAATCATCTTTGAGTCTACATACATACATTTTACACATGTAAAGATTCAGTGATCTGGAGTTATTCATTGTACACATGATTAGGAAGAAAGAAGCCAACTCACGGCCATCTCTAGAGAGACAAACCTGGGGCTGGCTGTAGATCAGTAAATCTCAGACCCGCCTTCGTTTATGTGGGGGATCATTGACTGACTGACTGTGAAACACAAGGTGCCAAAAATTTGTGGTGATATCATATTCAGTCGTACCCTCTGAAGAGGTGGAAATTAGACTGAGTGGCATGGTCCTGAGTGTACAACTTGTGAACTGAGAGCCTGAGATCCCCTTATAGACCCTAGAGAGAGAAAGCCCTGTCAAGGCAATCAGCAGGGCCTCCAGAGCTGCCCAGCAGAGCAAGGGGGTCTGCTTCACTGTGACTTGGATAGCCCTTGAAACAATATGGACTCTATTGACTTCAAGCTGGAGGGGAACAGATTTAGACTGGAGATTAGGAGAGGGTTCTTCACTGTGAGGGTGGTGGAGCACTGGAACAGGTTGCCCAGGGAGGTGGTTGAGGCCCCATCCCTGGAGATATTCAAGGAGAGGCTCGATGAGGCCCTGGGCAACCTGGTCTAGTTGTGGGTGTCCCTGCTGACTGTGGGGAGGTCGGACTAGATGACCTTTGGAGGTCCCTTCCGGCCTGGGCAATTCTATGATTCTGTGACTAGATTGTCATGGCCCATAATGAGATCTTGAACATCTAGATTTTATCTGGCGCCTCCAAGAAGAGATTAAAATTTAGGTATGTTAATGTGAGAGCTGAAAGCCACTGCAGCTGCTGATGCTACAATACACTTCAATGGCACTTTACCATGCTTTACTGGGGCAACTTATTGCAAAACAAAGCTAAGGAGAAGCTTGTAGCTGATAGTGAGAGCCAAAAATAAATGCAGGTCATTGAAGGTGGGATCTAGCATTTTGTTCTGTGGAGTCTGTTCTCACTGAGGGTGGTGGTGGGCAGATAAAACTCTGTTACCTGCAGAAATTTCCGTCTGCCTCTGGCAGGGTCAGAGAAGCCACGGGATTCTTCAGGAGATCTGCCACAGTGTTATCCTTCGGCGTCACGTAAAAGAAAGGGATTCCAGTGCTATTGTTGACAGGACCATCACTGAGAAGTAAACAGTTCCCGTAGGGCATACCTTGGATCTGCAAAATCCAAATAAGCAACTGGTTACAGCTTTGCACATAGATGCTTTACAAAATTGGGAATTCCCTCAAGGTCTCTAGCAGAGAGGACAGCAACCCCCAGTCTCCCGCTTTACGTTGTCACCGAGAGACAGACTTGCTTCTAAATTGAATCTATCATGCTTCTGTGAAAACAGATCTCTCCTCTATTTCTTCTTTCCAGCCCTGTCCATGACAGTATAGAGAACATTTTCTCTTCCACCAAATTAAAAATGTTCAAGTGCATTAGAATCAATGCCATCAGCGTCAAGCAATGTTCATTCCAAAACAGTGCTGATAACCTTTTCTCAAAGCCAAGAGGATACAGAGCCTAATTTAGCTTTGATTCAGCCTGCTTTTTACGCTAATTTTGCCTCCCCTTTTGGCCTTGATTTGCAACGTGATTGCCGTGGTTTGCCAAGAGAGAGGGGAAAGGGTTCTAGCTAGAATTGTATTTAAAGTCAAGCTGGACGTCAGCTCAGCTGCCTGGGCAGGAACCTCAGCTCTGGGGGGGGTAGGACTCAGCCACCAAGCCAGCTGGAGACAACCTCCCTCCCGTGCCGGAGGAGGGACACCAGGGAGCCAAGTTTTCTCCTGTACACTGACTCGTGTACACACAGTGGATGTAACGCATGCAAAAATGTCCTTTAATATTCTCCACAGTGCTCTGTACTCTTACCATGCTTTTCATCCCCATTATAAATCGCAATGACAGATACTTAATGAATGACCGTGTTTTTTTCATGTCTTCAGATATTTCTTTCCTCATGGCCAATTAGATGTTAAATAGTAAAATTACCAGTCAATACATTCATTCAATGTAACCGGTAAATCCTTTACAGCAAAATCAAATTAAGTACGAATAGGTAATAAGAAAACTCTGGACGATGTTATTACCTGGGTTGCATGCTTTCTGATTTTTAATGTTTATACGCCTTTAAAATTTTAATGCTTATAGTGCTTATAAAGAGTCCTTGTTAGCATTCCTTAGAAGGAATGCTTTAATGAAGCTACGTAACTTAAAAACTAAAAATACTTGTTTATTACTAAGAGTTACAATGAAAAAAAAAAAAAAGCAGCTGTCAGTAATACTGCAGGCCATGTTTTCATTGCCTAAAATGCTCAGTCTGTCACGCCTGGTTTATGTTACAGTGGATTCTCAAAAAGAATTGCTGCCACAGGCAGCACAATTTAGCATTCAGAGCAGCAACATCCCCCTCATCAATTCCAAATTTTATTATGAATCCGATTTTTCTGTATTACCTCTGTGTTGTAACTAGAAACAGCTAACTGCAGACTGTATTACGGCTGTAATTCCACTGAGGGTTTCTGGCGAGAGCATAAACCAGAAGAGTTAAGATCATATGATTTAATAGGATTTCCAACAATCTGATGTAGAATTACAGGCCTCGTGTGTGCACATATATATTTATTTAATGGTGTCTTTTTTTAAGCTGTTACTTTGTTTTTCACAATAACATGAACTGCCACTAACTCAGCCAAGCTTTCGGAAGATTAATGTGCTTCTAACTTTGTCTATTTTTTAAATTCTAAATTAATTAATATGTGAATGCTTTCAAGAGAAGATTAAAGCTGGGTATTTTCTTGGGTTCTATTTTTCCTTTTCCTTTTGTCCGAGTGGCGTCAGATGCTGTACCTAATTCCAAGCTTTCATTTGAAAAGGGGAAAAAGGTTAAAGCTGGGAAAAATAATGACCCCGATTCTCTAGTGCAGCCCAGCTATTTTTGCTTAATGCTTCTTTCTGATGGAGAAATCGTCCTTTAAGCCGCTATAACTGGACGGCTGCGGGAGGGACAGATTTGGTGGTGGCCCAGCAGACTCTCCTCTTCCTCCTCCTCCTCCTCCGGCCTCTCTCCCACTGGCCAGTGACAGCCAGAGCCCAGGGGACTCATGGGGGGCTCGGACCCCTCTCAGCCCCCGGGGCAGGGACGGGGGCGGGCAGCGTGGCCGGGAGCGGGCTGGGGGATGCTCCTGGGAGTGAAAAAGCCTCTCTCCAAAGAAAAAACCAACCTAAAAGCAACAGAATCACAGAATCTTCTAGGTTGGAAAGGACCTTAAAGATCATCTTGTCCAACTGTCAACCTAACTGACAAAAATAGACACCCACACAACAAACAAGAAGCATCCATCACTAAACCATACCTCCCAGCACTACATCAACCTGTCTTTTGAACACCTCCAGGGATGGTGCCTCAACCACTTCCCTGGGCAGCCCATTCCAATGTCTGATAACCCTTTCAGTGAAAAAATTTTTCCTAATATCCAGCCTGAACCTCCCCTGGCGTAACTTGAGGCCATTTCCTCTAGTCCTGCCTGTGACTTGAGAGAAGAGACCGACCCCCACCTCTCTACCCCCTCCTTTCAGGTAGTTGTAGAGAGCAATAAGGTCTCCCCTCAGCCTCCTCTTCTCCAGGCTGAACAACCCCAGCTCCCTCAGCCTCTCCTCATAAGACTTGTGCTCCAGACCCTTCACCAGCTTCGTTGCCCTTCTCTGGACCCACTCCAGCACCTCAATGTCTTTTTTGACACAGTACTCGAGGTGGGGCCTCACCAGTGCCGAGTACAGGGGGACGATCACCTCTCACGTTGTCTCTCAGGTTCTGCCTTAAAGATTTTGCCTTTTCTGTGCCTCTTTGGTGTGTTTTTTTGTTGTTTTTTTTGGGTTTGGTTTGTTTTTTTTTAACGTGCCTCCCTTACACTACTCCAACCAGGATTTCTCTTCCCAGAAAAAGAGTTTTTACTCTTTTTCCCCGCGCATTTGGTGGCTGCTGGCACCGGCGGGACGGACCGCACCGCCGCTCCCGGCGGCAGGGGGTGTCGATGCTCGGTAGCAGCTCACGGGTGACCGCGGCAGGCCGTGGGACCGGGAATGGGGGGGGGACGGGAGATGGGCACCGTACCTTTCCTTGCGCGGCCCGCGTAGCCACGAAGCCCCAGGTGTTGTAGCGGGCGAGGAAGCGGGCGGTCCCGGCGCGTCCCGCCGCCGCCCCGCCGCCCTCCCGTCGGTAGGAGAACATCCTGGAGGGGGCGGCCCCTTGCCCCGGCCTCCTCGCCGCCGGCCCGGAGCCCAGGGCCGCATCCTCCCGGTAAGCCGAGGCCGGGTAGCTCTGCTTCCAGAGGCCGCCCGTCTCCTCCAGCAAGGCGGGGAGGGTCTCCTCGGTGGAGGAGCTGTGCAGCTCGTCGGCCGCCGGCCCCCCCTCGGGCAGGGGCCAGGACACCGAGCTGACCACCACGTAGCCCCCCGCGCCGCCCCACAGCAGGCACCACCACCATGCCGACAGCCACCACCACCCCCCCGCCGCCAGCCGCCACCGCCGCGGCCGCCCCGCCGACATCTTCTGCGGCACCGCACCGCGCCCGCAGCACCCTCCCGCGGCCGCCGCCCGCCCC
>NW_015091087.1:325398-363968 GCF_001431845.1 Calidris pugnax | reverse complement strand
GTGGAGTCCCCTTCTTTGGAGATTTTCAAGACCCGCCTGGATGCAGTCCTGAGTGGCATGATCTGACAAGCTCTGGGTGGTCCTGCTTTGGCAGGGGAGTTGGACTAGATGATCTCTGTGGTCCCTTCCAACTCTAAAAAAAATTCAGTGAAATTCAGTGAAATGTCATGACACACACCCCCCTCCCCCCACACATACCCACCACCCCCGGTGCGGCTCGGGGACTGGTGACACACGTGGGACGAGTCACCCGCGGCGTGGGTGCAGTTTGGGGCGGATGGTGGCCCCCCTCGGGGGGGTTGCCCTGGATTTGCTTGTCGTTTGCCAGGGGAGGGGGCTCAGGAGTCCAGTGAGTGGCCTCGGGTGGGTGTCAGATGAAATAATTCTCCACGCGTGCCCCCAAAGCAAAAGGCACACGGACCCACGGCAGTAGAGACGGTGCAGTCTCTTCATTGATTAGAAAAGAGAATCCACGAGGGAGAGCGCCCACCCGAACGCTCCCCTTGCAGGGAAAGCTTCCTTTGGACCCCGGCGTGGAGCACCAGCAAGACCTCCAGTCCCAGGGAGGCAGACCTCCTTAGTTCTGGTGCTCATGGGGTTCAGTTTGACATGTAAGTACGTGGAGCAGCTATTAAATGATAGGTTTCCCGGGCAAGGTTTTAATTAGGCGAGGATTTGAATGATGGTCTTAAAGGTCCCTTCCAACCCAGGTGATTCTGTGATTCTGTATATTTGAGTTTATACCAATGACCCTGTTCAGTAAAGGCGCTTTTGCATCCTGCTCCTTTTCTGTTCTTGGCAGTAGACCCCGTCAGTATGGCAATGCAAACTCACAATTCTTTAAAATTTACGCTTGTAAAATTTCATTGCATTCATGCGTATCATTTAAGGAGTGCAGGTTTAATAGGAGACAGGGAGGAAGGAGTCTCACAGGAGCCTTTGCCTTTCACAAGGTTCTTGGATAAATCTACTAGACCTTACCTTTCCATAGAAGAACAGATCACAAGATTGGTCTGCTCTTACAACTTCTGCTTAATTGCTCCATGACAATATGCTGCATATCTAATGTAAAGTATAAAGTTTTAAAAATAAAAGTGGACTGAAATATTGTGTATTTTTAGCTTATGTTTTTCCTAGACCCTCTGTTTTGTTTTTTGTCTTCACCATAAAAACCTGAAGGAATGGTGAAAATGGATATAATTGGCCTTAAGGCCCAAATTAATTTTTTGGACTGTGAAGATACTCCCCACGGTATCTCATTTTGCAACCAAACTCTTAATCTTACCAGCAAAACCAAACACACAACTACCTGTTCCTTTAGCACCTGGCCCCATCTACATCTGCTGTAATATCACCCTTTTGAATATTGATTCCCACTTCAGTGCTTAAGCTGAGACAGAAGAATGTAGATGTAAGTGGAAAATAAATATATGTTTCCAAAACCAAAATGAGTGAAAGCTCGATAAGCTCCTGATGCTTTTCTCTAGTTCGGGAAATGTCCTTCCTTAAAATAACGGAACAGTTGTCCCTTCTTGAAATAACAGACCCTGTAGACGTGCTTTTCAAAATTATTTAAAAACCCAGTTTCCCTGGTGTTTCAGGGAAATTCCTCATGCAATCTGATGCATGCAAAATACACACTTCATACCCTGTATTTACTATTTTGTACAAATTTATTCCTGGGTTTCTCTTTATAGAGTCTTTGCTTATAGAACAAGTTCAAACAGCCTGGGTTCTGACATAAACATTATACACAACCTATTTTATTTCAGTTAATGGAGTTATCGTATCCTGAAGAAATGGGAAACAAAGCAGGACTTTTTCAAGACATAGGAATGAGTGCTAAATTCTATATGGTGGGATGGAGTTGACTTTCTTGCTAACAGCTGGTACAGTGCCATGTTTTGGGTTTGGGATGGCAACAGTGATGATAGTGCACTCATGGTTTTGGTTGTCAAAACTAAACTAATGCCTAAACTAAATTAATACTTAGGCAGTCAAATCTCTTCTGCTCCTCACACCACCCCACCAGCAAGCAGACCGGGAGTGCACAAGAAGTAGGGAGGAGACACAGCTGGAATAGCTGACCCCAACTGACCAAAGGGATATTCCACACCGTATGACATCATGCTTAGTAGATAAAGCGGGTGAAAGGAAGGGGGGGACATTTGGAGCGACAGTGTTTGTCTTCCCAAGTAACTGGTACGTGTGATGGAGCTCTGCTTTCCTGGAGATGGCTGAACACCTGCCTGCCCATGGGAAGCAGGGAGTCAATTCCTTGTTTTGCTTTGCTTGTGTGTGCAGCTCTTGTTTTACTTATTAAACTGTCTTTATCTCGACCCATGATGTTTTTCCCTTTCCCCTCCTTTTCTCCCTCTTCTCCCTGCCCTTCTGGGTGAAGGTGAAGAACTGCACGAGCAGCTGCGTGGTCCTAGCTGCTGGCTGGGGTTAAACCATGACAGCACTGCAGACACCAAGCAGCGCTGGCACAGAGTCGTTCATCAATCCTGTAGCTTCCAGATAAACTTAGCACTTCAGGTAGGCCTTCCGCTTAACTGACAAGAAAAAATACAAGAACTAGATAAAAACAAACCACAAATATTTCACATTTTTCTTCTGAAGATTTATTCAACTAAAGTCAAACAATCAAATCATGTGGCAAAATAACTGTTGCTAGCAGTTTCACATTTAGTATTTAAAAAAAAAAATAATCTTGAATTTAAGAGAATGAAAACAGTATTTCTTAAAGTTGTTTCAAAAAGTAAGAATGGTCCAGCATAAAGAATTTTCAGGTCAGGTTGGTTTTCTCTGAAGATTTGCTGTTCCTCAGAGGCAAAAATAAAGCATGTCTGTCCATCCTTTTGAGTAAGAAGTGCTTCTCTTTCGACTGGAAAATCTAACTTAGAATTCTCTCTTCCAAAATGACCCAAATGAGCTGAAAATTAGAAAAGAAACATGGCAACATTTTGACTGTAGGGACTGCAAATCCTCCTTTCTCCCTTCGTTGAATAAAAAAAGTAATCTCTGCTCTTCCCTGTTGAACCCGAGGTATTTTGCAGATACCCAACCTTATTTTACATCAATTAACCCAACAAGAGGAGCTACGCATTGGGTTTCCTCATAGGGTGACAAAGGTCTGACAGAAGGCCACATATACTTTTTAATACATCATTCACACTTCATATGTCTGCTATAAGCTCTACTATTATCTTTCAAAACAAATAGTCTCAGCCTGTCTCTCCCCCCGATGGGAACTGCTTTTTCATGCTGAAATCCTGGCTTTCTTAAAATCAGCAGAAGTTTTGCCACTGAATTTAAGCAGGGTCAAGATTTTACTCTCATTTTTTGATCATTTTAGTTAATGATTTCACTTGATCTCTGTATCCTGGATTATAGAGACCACTCAGAAGAACACTTAGCATTCCTTTAAGTGAAATAGTTAACTATGTCCTTATTTTTTTCTGCCTTTTCAACAAATCAAAGTGTTTGATTTGCTCTCTGCCAACAGAGCTATGAACAGCGTAACCTCCGTCTCTGCGCGCCCTGATTTGCAGTATATTGTGTGTTCCAGAGGTGTGGAATTGGATTAAAAGCTACAGCACGGTGCTCTGCAGATAAACCCACTGCAGGTGTGCAGTTTAATAGGATTTTAATTCGGTAACAAGTGAACAAAGAGAGGAAGCCTAGAATTGGATTTTCTCGATGAAAAAATGCTATTCGTGCTGAGAGAAAGCAACTGCAAGCTCTGTGATAAGGAATAAAGATGGGGCCAATGCTCTCTGAGCTGCACTTTTATAGATTATGGCTCGCTCAGAGCATCTTCGTTACTGCCACCAGTTTCAACAATTCCTGGTTCATACTACGTGCGTTTGGCTACAGAGCATTTAATCTGCCAGACTCCCCGTTAAGCCAGTGTGTTTAAATCTTGTATTGTCTCACTCCCCGCCCTCTACATTTTGTCATATGAAAATAACGTTTTCCTCAGGAGATGTCACCAACTTGGAATGTATTCAATCTTCATGATTATTAACAATTATTTTCATGCTTCACATTAAAAAGAAAAAAAAAATAAAAAAGATTCAGAAATGTGCTGTGCTGTTCAAACTAAAAGGAAAAATATGGTCTCTCTGCCGAGGAGTGTGATTTATATTCAGCATGAGCTAGGAATGGAGGACCAAAAACAGATGGGGAAGGAAAAGGAAGAATGAAAGTGACAACTGAAAGATCATGAAGGGATCTGCTAAGCCACAGACACATATTGATGCTGCTGATATGAGGGCAAGGTTGGGAGATTCTTTTCTGATTTCTGTTACCAGTCCTCCTTCTCATTTTTACAGGGTTTTACAGCAAAACCGAGTTTTTAGCACTAATTTCAATGAGATGAGGGTGGAGGTGTGATGAACAGATTTTTTTCCCAAGCATAACAGGCTGCAGAGAAGGTATAGAAATGCCTTGTGGGACAAGATGAAAAAGATACGGAGGTTGGTGTTGTTGGCAGGGGACGGAGTGGAGGATGGGAGCTGACAAAAGACACTGGGTCGCAGAGAGCTGCAGAGGCTGCGTGAGGTAAAGGAGTTAAAAGGAAAAATTATGAATTATACCCGTGATGCACAGAGGGGTATGTCAGGCAGCAGAAAAACGATCCAGAAAACAGCAGCGTGGCTGGTGGATGCTGCTAAGGCTGCTGAGGGTTTAGATACCCCGCAGAATGCATTGTGGACGAAGGGGGATTAGTCAGGAGCAGGGACAGATGGTTGCTTGGGAGCATGGTGATGATTTTTGGTGATCAGAAGTCGCAGAACACAGATCCTCGTGCGGTGGGAAGCTATTCAGAGGATCTACAGAGATGGTGATACAAACAAAGTGGTGGGTGATGGAGATGCTTTTGGCAGATGTGCTTTTCAGCAGCCTGTGGAGTTAGTATTGACACTCAGAGAAGGAGCCTGCATCGGTTGAGGTGGGAGCTACCACCCATTTGAAAGACACAAGTAGGCAGAAGTGCTCATTCACTCCGTCACAGCTCCTGAATCCCTTCTGAGCTGCAGTTTCAAGTTTTTCAGTTCCCTCGCAGACTGCAAACACTTGAATCACAGCAGGCTCTTACTAGACTCTCTTTTTCATATCACCATTATCAGCGTCTTGCATGTGGACTGCCAGAGTCCATCAGCTGCTGGGATCTTTCATCTCTAAGCTCTTACTACACTCTCCCAATCCTACACTTTCCCTCACATACCTTTTCTCAAATTTTCCTACTCCTCATTTCATATTTTATACTCTCCGATGCCCCTCATCCCTCACTCTAGTCAGCCTTGCTCTGTTTTTGAGATCATATACAAAATGTACAAAATACGCAAAACTGTTACACATAATTCCCCAGGGGTCAGTACAGGGTCCAGTCCTCTTCAATATACTCATGAATGACCTGGATGAAGGGATGGAATGTACCCTTAGCAAGTTTGCTGATGATACAAAATTGGGAGGGGTGGCTGACCCACCGGAAGGCTGTGCTGCCGTACAGCAAGACCTGGACAGATTAGAGAGTTGGGCGGAGAGGAACCTGATGAAATTTGACTAGGGCAAGTATAGGGTGCTGCACCTGGGGAGGAATAACCCCATGCACCAGTATAGCTTGGGGGCTGACCTGCTGGAGAGCGGCTCTGAGGAGAAAGACCTGGTCCTGGTGGACAACAGGATGACCATGAGCCAACAATGTGCCCTTGTGGCCAAGAAGGCCTATGGCATCCTGGACTGCATCAAGAAGAGTGTGACCAGCAGGTCGATAGAGGTTATCTTGCCCCTCTGCGCTGCCCTGGTGAGGCCCCATCTGGACTACTGTGTCCAGTTCTGGGCTCCCCAGTTCAAGAAGGACAGGCAACTGCTGGAGAGGGTACTACAAAGGACTATGAAGATGATTAGAGGCCTGGAGCATCTTTCTTATGAGGAAAGGCTGAGGGACTTGGGTCTTTTTGGTTTGGAGAAGAGACAACTGAAGGGGGATCTGATCAATGCTTATAAGTACTTAAAGGGAGGGTGTCAAGAGGATGGGATGAGTCTTTTTTCAGTGGTGCCCAGTGACAGGACAAGAGGAAATGGGCACAAACTTGAACATAAGAAGTTCCATCTAAACATGAGGAGGAACTTCTTCACTTTGAGGGTGGCAGAGCACTGGATCAGGCGGCCCAGAGAGGTGGTGGAGTCTCCTTCTCTGGAGACATTCAAAACCTGCCTGGACAAGTTGCTGTGCAACCTGCTCTAGGTGGACCTGCTTTAGCAGGGGTGTTGGACTAGATGATCTCCAGAGGTCCCTTCCAACCCCATATCATTCTGTGATTCTGTGATAATTATAGGCACATCACATGTACAGACAAAACCCAGGTCAAACCCTTGTCTGCTGACACTGCATAAGAGCATTGGTCATAGTGGGCCATACAAAAGAGCATACAGGCAGCACAGTGAAAGCACAAGAAGCAGGATCAGATACTGAGTAAGCTCTCTACCAGTTTATATCTCCTAATTTCAGGCCTTTGGTGGTTTAGAGATTCCTTGCTCATAGCCTGCACCCAGCTCAGTTTGGTTTTTGAGGTTAAGGCGATATGGCAGGATGGGTCATTATATTACATTTGAAAAATAACAGCTGTCAAACATGACTATCGTGTATAAATCATTCTTGATTTCCCCCCTTTGTGTCTTCTTTCTCCCTTCCAATTTTCATTGTTGAACTAGTTTTAGCATATGCTGTATTTAAAAACAAGGGTTCTCCAAGGGTCTTTATAAATAATAAAGATGTTTTTAAAACAGTCTTTTTTCAGTCCTGGTCCTGGTTTATGGAAGCTGAATACATCCTGGGAAGTGCAGGATAAACAGTAAAATAACTATAGCAGGATGAGTCTCAAAATGTAATTTTCTTTGTGAGTCTTGGTGCCATTAACATTTGTCTAGCACTTTTTTTTTCTATAAAAACACAATGTTCTCTAAGATTTAAGACAAGGGCTGTTATTGCATGGAAGAGAAATCTGAAAACAGCTAGATGCCTAATTCGTCACTTGTGTTAAGCACAGAGGCTTGATCCATCTTCCCATATGTCCTAACACAAGGACAGCCTTGCACCCTAGGAAGACTTAGACTCTCTCTTGTTTTCTGTATGTCGTCCCTTATGCTGGTAATTTTGAACCAATGGACTGACTACAGAAAGGTCTCAAGGATTTCACACTTCTGCTTGTTTTGATAAAACTAGCAGGCAGGTGGAGGAGGAAAGAGAGCCTCTTGGTGCTTCCAATAGCGAGAAAAGACCATGTCATGTACTCTCTTTTCTGATGAATAAATACATGACGTTTGGTCAGCAAGTCCACAAGCTGCTCCCAACCCACCAGAACAGCGCTGCTCTGCCTTAGACAATACTTGGGGGAATCTAAAGGAGCACTGAAAGTCTGCTGGGAACCTGAGAGAATCAGGAAACTGGTGATGAAGAGGTGGGTGGTGTGGAGATTACAATCCCTCGATGGAATTGTGGGGTGGCTGGGGAAGACGCTTTGTGGCTTGTGGTTTAGGTGACATTGGACACAGCTCCATGCAAACCTAGGTTTCATTAGTTCTGCTTTACACACACAAAAACCCCCAAACAACCACACTCCTCCCAATCCCCCCCATTTTACCCAATTTATACCCTTTTTTTTTTTTTTTAGTAATTTTCTTTGAAGTTAATGTTTATTTCACCTTGCTGCCTGTGGCTGTGTCCACCGAAAAACTCAGAACTCTGCAAAAACGTTGCTTAATCCAAAGTTATTCTGGCTCTGCATCAAAGTTATGAGAGCTGTCTGTGGAGCGTTGACTTGAGGTTGCTCCTCTGCAAAATAGCCCCAGAGATGACTGGGCTCATAAACCCACACAACACGGGGCTCGTTTTGCTTTGTGACCAGGAAACTTTCATCTCCCTCCTCCTCTATATAGGACAGGAAAATGTGAGCCACAAAATCCATGAGTAGCAAATTAAACAAATGCCAGGATCCTAGGTTGAAAGAAAAACAAAAATAATTTTAACATCCTCTTCATTTGCTTATCTTCATGATGTGTTCTTTTTTGAAGGGCTTCATTATGGTAATGGACTAAAGTAGCAGACTAGCACTCATCAATCAGTACTTACAGAATTATGTACTTCCAAATATCACAGCGAAAGAGGCACCAACTGCAGATTTTAAACATAAGCAGAAGCCTTTTCCCCTTATTTTAGCTAGAGAGGAAAGCGTACTTGTGTTTAGTCGCAGTCCTGTCCAAGTTCTTCCCCCACATTCACTGCTACTAAAAGGCTTATCAACAACCACATTTCATCCCTATTCCACCTCTTCCCAAGCAAACTCTCCTGCAGTTTGACATGCATGACGTCTGCATGTCTCATACCTATGACATTAAAAGGCTTTCTGGGCAGCTTGGGACATAACTGCCTGAAGCCAAGAGAGACGCACTGAGGCCATTGACTTTTGAATCACAACTTGGTTGAAAGCCCTTAGAGTAAAGAGCAGGTCTTCTTCCATACCATAAATATTCATAGCAATTCATCAGGTAATTCATAACCTCTGCATCCCACAAAAATGTTTACATGGACATCAACAAAGAGACACTGCCAATTTATATGAACGACCAAGCTTTACAGAGCTTTAAAAATGAAAAATACTGCCTCTTTTGATGTTATATGTGTCTGAGAAGCTGCTGCTTCTCCTGTTTGTCCTTTTGTGCATCTTTAAATTATAGTGGAATATATAGTGGAAGCACTTGCTTATCTATGGGACAAGGAAAAAGACTTTTATACTTTGAGTTCAAACTATATAGACCTAACGTTCGAAGTCCACAAGCGTTTCTAACAATCTTACAGATGTTTTCAACACATTCAGTAAGAGTAAGCATGAAGCAAAAGCTACCACTCCAGTTGTCTCTTGGGATAATGCAGAGGGACACAGATTTGAAGAGGTGGTAGGTTGAAGCAGCTTGCTTTCCAAAGAGGAATGCACAGGTCACTCTCCACCCTGTGTTGCTCAGCAATACATCCCTGAATGCCTCCAAAGGGAGACCAGCAAAGGAAATGGAGGTGGGCCAGCTGACGTGAGACTCTAGGATGGAGATATGTAGAGGCACATGTGCTGGAGAAGAGGTGGAGCTGAAAGAGCTGTAGAGGTCCCGTTATCCCTGATTGCTGTAGCACACTTGTTCCTTGCTGCCTTACAGGGGAACAACTGCACAGTTCCTCCCATCACACTTGGCCATCACCCATGTGGAGGCTGGGCTAGAAAAGAGTAAAAGTCAATCTTAAACTCAGAGGTGTGTGTATGCCAGCATATTATATGTGACAGATGTACCAACCTCCAAGGCAAGAGCCCTGGACAGAAGTAAGTTTGGGTTTAGTTACTGGTATGTGGCTTATTTTAAGTCTTATGAGGAGAGTCTGAGGGAGCTGGGGTTGTTCAGCCTGGAGAAGAGGAGGCTGAGGGGAGACCTTATTGCTCTCTACAACTCTCTGAAAGGAGGGTGTAGAGAGGTGGGGGTCGGTCTCTTCTCCCAAGTCACAGGCGACAGGACGAGAGGAAATGGCCTCAAGTTACGCCAGGGGAGGTTCAGGCTGGATATTAGGAAAAATTTTTTCACCTAAAGGGTTATCAGACATTGGAATGGGCTGCCCAGGGAGGTGGTTGAGGCACCATCCCTGGAGGTGTTCAAAAGACAGGTTGATGTAGTGCTGGGAGGTATGGTTTAGTGATGGTGATGCTTCTTGTTTGTTGTGCGGGTGTCTGTTTTTGTCAGTTAGGTTGACGGTTGGACAAGATGATCTTTCAGGTCCCTTCCAACCTAGAAGATTCTGTGATTCTGTGATTTTGGAGGGAGGCATACTGCATTAACATGACATTCACACGTTTCCCTAAGTTATTGTGTTTCCTTAGTGTGGATGCTACATATTTCCACTTGCAAGCTGCCCAACACTCCTGCAAGAAATGTTGAGATTTAAGAAATTTCTGAAAAGCAATGACCCTGAGTACAGAACTTTTACACCAGACGGCTTGTTAATATATCAGTTCCAGCCTTCTCCACTAAAACTTGAAATCCTACTGGAATAGAAACATGGGAAAGAAGGGACACTGTTAGATCATATAGTCAACATCTTAAAAAAATTAAGAAAGAAGATAATTATCAAATTCATTGGAGCATCACAGGGAAAGGTTAAAGGATATTTTTTAAGTCTCTCATACGTGAGAATAAATTCGGTCTTAGGGCTACAAAAGTATATTGGGAAAACTGTCATAAGTGGGATAAAACCACAATTTGTAACTCATTTAAGGAAGGCTCAGCAGAGGAAGGGATGCTCTCCATCAGTTGTGTCCCCAACCACCACCAACTGCAGAACAGGGAGGCAATTCATTAAGCTCTTCTTGTGGTAGAAAGAGGGAAGAGGATTTCATCATCATGGGGAATTTCAATAAACATTATGCTTCCAGTCCTGTTCTTGGAATTCATTCCTAATTTTCTTATTGCTCAAAATATTGCATCTAACATTGGAAAGTTTTGTGCGGAACTCCTCTGGAGAGAGAGAAAGGAATTAATATTTTTTTATTACTGTAATGCAACAGCTGATGGACAAGGGACCCTACTGTGCTGTGCTCCCTGCAGACACAGAACAAAACTCTGATCCTGCTCCAGAGAGTTTGCAATCTAAATATAAGGCAAAAGGTAGCAGCTAGATGCAGAAAAAGGGGGCACACATACGTGCACAAACACCGACATTAGCAGGGGAAGAATACAGAAGAATACAAAAGGCAACAACCTTAACACACTCCTCTGTTAAGTCTTTGTAGGAGACACATGAAAGTACAGTTTTGAAGGGGAATTTGAAAGAAGATAATGAGGTTTTCTTTGGCTATTTGTGTGAAGCCTCACCCGACAGAAGAGGAAAAAATATGAAGGTGCTCCTTTGAAAATCTGAAAAACGGTTCATGCCGTTTGGGATCAGATGCTGCTCACAGGAGACTGTGCATTTCTGCAGAAGGAATAATAGAGAGCAAGCCTCTGGAAGGTTTTACAAATGAAGAGAAAGGTAGGTTGGGTTGATGAAATATAGCAATGGAAAGGGAGTGAACTGATTCAAGACATGGTTGTATGACTTCAAGCCACTTCACTTTGAGTGACTGTGACTGCACAGACCCTTCGCTTCTCTTGCCTTGCACTAGCTTGATAGCTCAGACCCCTAAAACAGAGAAAACTAACCCAGCTAAAGGAATGACTGGTTTTCGGTTAGTCTGACACCTAAAACAGGCTTGCTGCTGGCTAGGCAAGCACTTATGTCAGTGTAAGGCATAAGGAGAAGGAGCATACAGCTGTTGTCAGAGGAACTGCTTTTTTGACAAGTAGTTATCACAGTGGCTCTGATCTGGCTGCATTATACAGAAAGAACTTGAAGGACTAGGAGCTATCACTAGAGAGATCTGGAGTTTTTATGGTTTGGAATATTAGTGACTCCAGCTCTCCAGCAGACCCTTCTGCTGGGGTGTGCAGGTCCTGGAGGGAAGGAAAGCAGAGGCTGATGCCTCAGGCTGCTGTTCCCCATCTTTCCACAGACAAATGATGGCTTCTGCCGAAAGAGGGAGTCCTGCCCTTCCCACCATCTCCAGCTGCACGCTCCTACTTTCCTCCCTTCCGAACACCCTAGAGTTTGAATCAGAAAACAAATATGGTTGAAAACTAATCGTTTCATTTCCTTGACCTGGCTAGCCACATCTCCAGGTGAATGGAGCTGCTTGATGCAAGGAAGGGAGTAAGAAGAAGTGATGCCTTTGGTGACTGTAGCATAAATTTATGTCAATTAAAATTAAAATAAGCTGGTGCCTCTGCCGTCTCAGGACACACAGGGACACGTGAGTTGAGAGTCTCCGAGTTCCTACTCACCAAAACTGTCTGCATAGTTGAGGGTCAAAGCCTTGCTTATTGCAGTCAGTAGGAAGCTCCATCTCAACTGGAAATCTGATGCCACTTTTCTCAACTCCTCTTTACTCCTGCTTGGCTGCAGATAGAGAAAAAAATTGCCTTATGATAAAGTTGGTTAAAAGATTTCCTCATTGTGTTGCAGTTTCTTGTATTTCCCTATACAAACTGCATGCAAAGGATGAACAAGCAGGTTTTTTTTCTTAGAATCCTGAAATAACTCAGGTTGAAAGGGATTTTTAGACATCATCTAATCCAACCTCTTACTCAAAGCATGGCCAGTTTAGTTCAGGCCTTGTCCAGCCAAGTTCCGAATAGCTCCAGAATGTAGATTCCACAGCCTTTCTGGGTAACATTTTTCCATGCTTAACAACTTTCATGGTATTTTTTTTCTTTTTATCTATTGGAAATTTTCTTTGCTGCAACTTGTGTCTATTGTCCTATGCCCCACAACTGTCAATCCCCAGGAAAAGTCCTGGTCCACCTTCCCTGTACCTTCCCATAAGGTAACTGGGTGTTCTGTGAGATGAAGGCACCACAGAACTGCAAAGTACTAATCTTAATTTTTTTTTTTTTTTTAAAGAAATAATCAAGCTAAATAAGTACATTTTACCCTGTTTCTTCAGAAAAGGGGAAAAAAGACTTCAACCATTTCCCAGACCCAAATTAATTGGTCTGGCAACCAACCAAATGCAGTGGTGCCATCAAGCTACTGCTAATTCTGAATCAGTGGCGGAACTGGGGTGGTAGAGTTGGCAACCTATGGGAAGGTACGTACGTGAGGATGATCATACATGAATTTTTCACAAGAGCTAGAGACACTAGTAGAAATTATCACTCTCCTACCACCTCCTAAAAGTCAACAGTTTAATGAATCAATGATTTCAGGAATCATGAAGTGTTCTCTTTATTTTACTAACATTTTTGTACTGAATTTTGGTTTATTAGGGACTGTTATAGTATGTGTCTATGAAATGAGAGCAGATACTGAAACTGCCTGAGTGGATATATGCACAGAAACATGCTTGTAGTTGTTTGCACAGATGGAATTTTTGTATGCCAATTAATTCCCCCTTTTTTTCTGCAGCATGCATAAATTGTATTTATGCAAATCTGCAGTCTGGTCAGGTTGCTAGTGTACAATGGAGCTCTTGCAGACTAGTGACAGTCAGCATGTAGCAGGATAAATGATGTGATCCATCTTTCATTTCTGAAATTATTAAATTGATTTTATACCTCAATGACAAAAGCCTGAAGATTTGAAGACACACAGTTCAGGAGAACCCGAATATCTGTGGAAGGTGTCAGCAAAGACATTAAGTCATTCAAACCTATGAAATATAGAAGGGAGATCATTACTTGAAGTGATTGGCTTGCTTTTTGTTTGATACAGTTTTTAGAGCTTATTCCTTTTATCTTTAGCTTAAAATATAGACACGTGTTTATAGCATTTTGATTAATACAATTATACTATTCCTTTAGTGGGCAATAGTTTCCTACTTTGAAATTAGTCAGAATTCATGTTTATGTCCATTTCCACCATATCTGTACTGACCTGGTCATCATGGCAAAGGTGGCAAGAAGAAACACTTCCAATGTGAAAGCTGGAATTCGGTTATATGCAATATCAACTTACTTATCTGAGACGATTTTATGTGGTTGAGGAAAAAAAAAATGGTTTGGGAGGGGGGAGAAAACAGTTTTAAGCCAATATCAGAAAATACAGACCAACAGAAATATATATATAATATTGCCACATATCAGTACAGTTGTTTGCCCAAAAAATTGGAACCTACTGCCCAGTGCCAAAAGTTACATTGTTATGGCACCTCTCTGAATTTATACCCTTCTAATTGAGTCATCTCCTTTCAAGATGGCATATAGATAGGGTATGTTAAAACCTTGCTTATTATAAGCAGCAATTTGGAAAAGCAATGAAAACAGAGAATACAATGAGAGAATACATCTTGGGAAGAATAAGACTATCATTAATATAATGAGCAAATGTAATAAAAGCATTCTGCACAGTGTTGATTTTAAGCCATATGTAAATGTTATTTAAATGGTTCTCCTGATGGTTCTGTGAAAAAGGCAAATTATTATTACCACTGAAAGCCATCACAGAAAGGCTGTGGCACATCTCTTGTCATCGAGCGAGTCGGTGGCCAGCCAGGAACAAAGAGCTGAGGTTTCCCCCCATCAGTTCTGTGCACAGCCTCATCCAACTTGCTTGTCTCTTGCTAATAATTTAAATAGCAGCCCATTAATCTAAAAATTAACTTGCCATTATGCTTCCATCTCTTTTCATTAGGCTGGCAAATGTATTATGTCATGGCTGCATACAAACGGCACATTTTATTGTTTACAGCAGCACATCGATTCCACAGGCCTCAATGCAGCGAAAGGCCACGTAGGCCGAAAGGCCAATAGTCCTTGTCCAGTTCAGCACACAGCATTTTAAAATCTGGCCACAAGAAATTATTTGCTGTACTTTGACTAATAACAGAGGAAAATGTGAAATGCAACTCTTGGAAACTTCTCTTTTTTTTTTGTCAAAGAAAAAGGTAAAAAATTAATATCCCTGTTTGTCAACCTTATTCTAGAAGATACAGCATTTAGTAACACAAACCCTACTCCCGCTGCCGTAGAAAGCTGTAAGAGAGAGTCAGAATGGAAAGCCTTTCATTCTTAACCTTTAAAGTTAAAAGGATAATATTACATGCTCCATTCTCAATTTTATTGGCTCTTTTCCAGTACTTCGGGTTATGGCAAGACTGTAATTTCCATTACGGCAGATACCATGAATAAACAAGAGGAAATGCAGGAGCTTTAACAATGGCAAGCAAGGGCTTAAGTGGATAGACAAAACACAGGAAAAAAAATATTACATTTGAGTTCTATGTCGTTCTGCAGCTCCTCCGGATTCCTAAACTTCATTTGAAAGAGGTTTCCAGGCACATCCAGGAATCCCTGGTTGATGACAGCGTGCAAGTCTGATCGCAGAACAGTGACTTTGCTGTTGCTGTTCAAGACTGTTCTCATTGTCTATAGAGAATAAGAAAACAGTTAATGCCTTTCATTTTCTCAAGCCCTTAACTCAGTCAAAAAGCTTCCCTTATTCAGTACCAGACTTTATATAACCAGTCTCCAAATTAGGATGGGGCCGGGGGGGGGGGAGAAATAAATCAAAGGAGATGAATTTTAAGTTGTCTTCAAAAGTTTTTTGTTCTGGGAGATATTCCTTTCAATGACACTCTGTGTTGCTGTCTGTGATGGAGCGGACAAGGCTAACATGCCTGAAGTATCTGGGCAATTGGTTTTGCCTAGAGTTGTTACAGTTATGCCAAATAACAGTATTTTGTCTAAAACGTGGAATGGTGTATCAGGGCTGACATTCCCTCGGTGTTACCTGTCCGTTGTACATGTTTCAATTACATTTGAAGGCAAGTTTTCTCAAGTAGCCCAAACCTCTGAGAAGGTAAAAAATAACATAAGAAATGTGGTGTTAATTTAAACAATATTGGTTGGGATTTTATCCCATTAATCTGCTTATGAATCATTTGTGAATGAATATGGCTTCGTATCTGTCCCATAAAGTATTGCTCACAGAGATATTGCAAACAATGTTCACCCTAACATTTTATCCTCATCTCTTAACTTTTTTTTTTTTTTAATTTGATTGCTAATATCAAACAGTATTGCTTCAGATTCTTGATGTAATGATGAAAACAGTGAAGGAAATTAAACCTGAATCCATTAAAATTTGCTAATCCATACATTTAGTCTCTCACTTCTATACTGAAAACAGTAGGATCCTAAAGCCTTTGTTGAATTTTGGGCATTTATATTAATAATCCATGTCCATTTTGGCCTTCCAGATGAAAAAATATTTTTTATAAAAAAACCTTCAAGATTCATAAACACTTTAACAAATCCCATTCAGCAGGTGCTTACTACGACCCCACAAACAGCAGCAAATGCAGCTGCCCATTTGTTTGCAGCATCATTCCCCAATCTGGCCATATTTCTTTGTCGCCATTCTGCTAGCTTTACTGAAGTACCAAAAGCTCTCTGATTCTCGCTTGCTAATTCCCTTCAGCTAAGTTAAAGACAAAGTCTTGGAGCTTCCAGCGTCAGAAGAAGAGCTGCTGCTTGCAACAACAACCCCAGGTGTGCGCAGGGTCAGTACGCCGCCAACACCCAGCTCCATGCCCCAGTGGTTCAGACTAGTCCCTTTCGATATTGCCCTTCACCGTACTAAAACTAATGCTCTAAATGACTGAGAGTCAACTCCGACAGCACTTAAATAACAGCTTACCAGAGGCAGGAATCAGCCCCAAGAAATGACAAGCAGCATATTCACATTCCTTTCTCGCGGGGAATTTGCACCTTTTTATGCTCTAATTACTTCTGCATGTCCAGGTAGTAGCAGCTGTCAGCCAGCTTTATCTACACATGATGGAAAAGTTGCTTTTTTTTTTTTTTCCTTTTAAATGCTGACCGTGCCAAAATCGTTCCTATTTTCTCACCAGGTGGTTAAATTATTGCAAAGCATTCTACAAGGGTCGGTATGGTTACACCGTTCAGAGGCTGCAGCTGCACAGCTCCTCCGCAGTGCTTCTCATTAAGAGCTCTCTCACCTGCTTTGGCCATCAGTTTCTAGTTGAAATTCCAGGTGCATTTTAGACAGAGAAAACTGAGAAGGATGATTAGAAATATCAAATTACTCCTATGTGAGAAGATGAGATAAACTTCAGCTTCGGATAGAAATGAGTGAGGAAGGATGTGAAGGGGATTTGCAGGGAGAACCGCAGGAAGAAGGGTAGAAATTTTAAAATGATAACTTATTTTTTCACACACCAAATAATCAAACCCTGGAACCTCAAGAGGTTGTGGATACAAAAATCAGGCTACTAAATACCAAAATGTGGGTATGACCTTCATCTTGGGTTGCTGGAATCCAGGAGAGTACAATGGAGGAGTGAGGTATCACTTGCTCTACTCATACACACTTCCTATGAGCATCTGATGAGGGGCACCAGCGGAAATGGGATACCAGTCCACACAAGCCTAGGATCGGGTCTGACTAAAACACTCAGCCATCCTTTCTGAGGGATGTCCACACCACCATGAAGCAGCTGCATGTTTCTCACAAGCTGAAAATTTTGAACAAACACCTGTGGTGTTCAGCTAACCATTTTCTGGTGTGTGTTGGACAGGGGGATGCGTTTGCAGGGGAATTTTCAGCTGGCGTTTGTTTCCTACCGTGTTTTGCTGGAGCCCCATATCTGTGACTTTGGCAAGATCTCTAAAAGAAGTTGTAATAGAGTCTATGTGACCGCTGAGAGATTACAGGGATGCTCATTTACAAAACTTATATAATTTCACTTATTGAAACTATTGTTTTTAAATTGCCGATGGGACTAATCGTCAGATGCACTGGAACTCCTTTGCCTTTCCCTTGTATTTTAAGGAGGCTCTAGAGAAGGTGCAAACATCATTTGCTTGTGAGAACAGTGCCAAGAGCTTGTTAGCTTGAACAAGAACCAGGCTCAGAATGTGCTCAGCTGTAACCATGAACCCCATTCTCGGGTCTACGAGGTTCACTTTGTGGTGGTTAAATGGTGTAAAGGGGATGTGGAGCAGCCAGAGGCTGCCGCTAGAGAATTTGCCCCTGATTCGCCTCTCTTGCCCTAAATCTTGAGGGTGCAAATTCAGTGTTGATTCTCTGCAGCTTTTCCGCATGTTAGGAACAGGCAGAGAAGAAGCAAAAAGCTGCAGCCAGCCCCTTGACATGGTGGATAGAGCACAAGAAGGATGATGTAAAGTCTGAGTACACAAATAAAAAGCAAATTCCTGGGAATAGCTGGCGCTTGCAGTCTTGCTGGATCATGTCCTTCGATGCATAAGAAGCAATGTTTAGAAGCACATGAAGCTGAGCTTTTCAAGTATTTAGTATCTACAAGGGCTGCTGCAGTAAATGGGAACTGCGGGTGTTTGGCACCTCCCAGAAGTCAACCTTTTGCCTGTGTTAACACACCTATGCATGTTTGTGCATCATTATAATTTTTAAAACATTTTTAAAGTGAGGTGTGTCTTTTGTGAGTTGCTGCTGCTGAGTTTTCCCATAAAGAGAGGCCACGTTTATTAAGAAAGAATGTGACACTGCCATGCAGTTCATGAAGCCACAGTTCCCTTCCTTCTCTTTATTGTGGGGACACATTGCAGTGATTTGAGCCAGGTGGCATGTTGGGAAAATCTTGTAGGAGACAATATACCACCTTTTGTCTTCTGCTTCCTTCCCCATTTGTGACCTGTCTGTCCTATTGTGGCCTGGACTGCCTCAAAAGCCAAGGTTTTGGAAGAACACCAATGGAAGGAAGGCTGCAGGGAGAGTAAAGCTCCTCGTAATAACACAGCAATGAATAAGTACAGGCTAATGAAACAATTTACTTTGCAGTGTTCAGAGGGTTAAAAATGCAGCTCCTGGATGCATCTCCTTTGTCCCTGTAGCTGAGAAGAATGATACCGTAGAGCAAAAAGCAGGCACGGATGTTAATCGTTTAGAGACACTTTTGCCTCTTTCTTCCCAAGGAGAAAAGCCAGTCTGAGTGATGACCCTGCGCAGGAAAGTTCAGAGGATGCTTCCCTGCAGTACTCCTTCCAACACCATCTGGTCAGAGGATGGAGAAGATTTTGTCAGCTGATCCCTGGAATCCATAAGAAAGGTGAGGGTTTTGTGCCCTTATAGACCTCACACCCTGCTCCCTGACCATGGAGCTTCTCTGCAGATGGCATATTAGTGGTTTCCCTTGTGCAGGCTGCTGTACCATTCCTCAGAGAGAGTGGTCAGGATGCTATGCAAAACCAATTTTAGAATAACTCCAGCATGTGCTATTGAACTGGCTTTTGCATGGCTGGGTGAAGATACTGGAAACTGTCATCTGAGCCTTCCAGCTCCTGTGTTCTCTCTGTGGGGGCCATTGACCATATCTCAGAGGCTTTCACAGAATCCAGAGGGAGGAAAAGACCCCCTCAGCATACTTATGGTGTGGGAAGAGATGGGTAGGAGGGTGAGAGTTATTTGGACCACGGTCAGTATACAAATAATATCATCTGTGCTGCTGCTGTTATCCTACAATGGAGCAGCTCATTAGTAGTCCAAACTGCTTGAGTAAATGAGATGCCCACCTTTTTTGTTTCATGGATTCTGGAACATACCTTGGCCATGTTAGAAAGGTCTGTCTTTCTCCTGAGTCTTTTTATAAACACTGTAACTTCTGTTAAAGAAGAAGAGGCATATGTTTCATATCATTAATATTTTACAGTCTAAAGATGTTAATGAAGGAAGGTCTTTTATGTTAGAAAGTAGATCCCTAGGGGAGAAACAGGCTAATGAAGGGCACGGCGGGGGCACTGAGCCAGCACTACAGGCTGGGCTGGGGACCCTTGCGGTTTAAGGCTGGCAAGCAGAAGCTGCCCAGGCCACCACTCTTCCTTCACTGCAAAGCTCTTAACCCAAGACACACAGGAAAGATACTTCCAACATTTTTTTTTTACATTAAATATTTCTCAAACAAGTCTAATACTCTTACATGTATGGTTTAAGATGAATGAAAGCAACATTAATTCTAAACCTCCTGTGTTTTGTTTAGAGGGATTATGTTTCCACCTCCATGCATCTATAATTCTGCAGGACTATTAATAGGATTTGGTTTATTTGGTTCTATTTTCTCCTGTTTATATTATGTTGCAATTATGACAAGCATGGTCCAGTAATATAATTTTTAAGAATAAAATATAAAATAACTGATTCTTAGTTGCATAAGTATAAAGCAATTTAGAAAGTTCTGTATACAGGCAATGATTTTCAAGTGAAAATTTCTGTTTCCCTGAAGTTCTTATAAATCAGAAAGACCAGGGTGTGTATACAAAGGATCACAGCTGAATAATTACATATACTTCCATTCACACACATGTTGAAAACACATTCCTAAATTTGCTCTATCAAGCATTCAAATACAGGAAACTTAAATGCCTCTGCGCATATGCATGTAGCATGGGGAATAAAACAAAGGACTTAGAGAAATGCACACACCTGCTGGACTCTGATCTTATTGGCATCATGGAGACATGGTGGGATGGCTGCTATGACTGGTGTGTTGGAACGGAAGGAGACGGGCTCTTCAGGAAGAAGAGGCAGGGGAGACAAGGAGGGAGTATCGCCCTGCGTGTCAATGACCAGCTGGAGTGCATGGGAGTTCTGTCTGGGGATGGATGAGAGACGACTGAGAGCTTATGGGTCAGGATTAGAGGGAGGGCAGGGACAGGTGATGTTACAGTGAGGGTCTGCTACAGGCCACCTGACCAGGAAGACCAAGCAAAATGAGCATAGACAGAAAGGAGCAGCCTCATTTTCACAAATGCTGGCCCTCATGGGGGACTTCAACCACCCCGATATCTGTTGGAGGGACAACAAAGCAGGGCCTAAGCAATCCAGGATGTTCCTGGATAGTGGGATTGAGTGCACACTCAGCACATTTGCGGAGGACACCAAGCTATCTGGTACGGTTGACAAACTGGAGAGAAGGGATGCCATCTAGAGGGACCTGGACAGGCTTGAGAGGTGGGCCCATGCAAACCTCATGAAGTTCAACCAGGCCAAGTGCAAGATCCTGTACATGGGCCAGGGCAATCCCAAGCACAAATACAGACTGGGTGGAGGATGGATTGGGAGCAGCCCTAAGGAGAAGGATTTGGGGGTGTTGGTTGATGAGAAGCTCAACATGACCCAGCAATGTGCACTTGCAGCCCAGAAAGCCAACCATATCCTGAGCTACATCAAAAGAAGCATGGCCAGCAGGTCGAGGGAGGTGCCCCTCTGCTCCACTCTGGTGAAAACCCACCTACAGTACTGCATCCAGCTCCGGGGGCCCCCAACATAAAAAGGACATGGACCTGTTGGAACAACTCCAGGGGAGGGCCACGAAGATGGTCAGAGGGCTGGAGCACCTCTCCTATGAGGACAGGCTGAGAGAGTTGGGGTTGTTCAGCCTGTAGAAGAGAAGGCTCCAGGGAGACCTTATAGCAGCCTTCCAGTACCTAAAGGGGGCCTACAGGAGAGATGGGGAGGGACTCTTTATCAGGGAATGTAGTTATAGGATGAGAGGTGACGGTTTTAAACTGAAAGAGCGGAGACTTAGATTAGACGTTGGGAAGAAATTCTTTCCTGTGAGGGTGGTGAGGCACTGGAACAGGTTGCCCAGAGAAGTTGTGGATGTGGAATCCCTGGAATTGTTCAAGCCTAGGCTGGATGGGGCTTTGAACAACCTGGTGGGAGGTGTCCCTGCCCATGTCAGGGGGTTGGACTAGATGGTCTTCAAGGTCCCTTCCAACCCAAACCATTCTATGATTCTATGATAATGTCGGAATTAAGACTGTCTGCAAGTCTTCCTTGAGCATATGAATGCTAATGCAATCTTTTGTCTACTCAGGAGTCCTGCTTTGCCACTGAGGAGCTGGTCTTCCCTCAGTGAACAACTGAGCAACATTATGTTTTACCCAGAATATTCAGCGTCATATGTAACTATATGTACACGTGTACTTATTTACAAACACCCATATATACCCACACCTTTGTATAGTACAGATTTTTTCAAATCCTCCTCTAATGACAGTCATAGTTTCCTTATGGGACTATGGCTTTTTTCCCCTTTATATTGATGTGCACTGTAGCCATTAATTAATTTATCTGCATAAAGCTACTTGCCAGGTGAAGAGGCAGAACAATACCTAAATTTCAGAGGGCAGACTGCACATTATTCAGCTATCTACACAGCTAAAGCGATCACGGCAAGAGACAGATCTTTAAAAAGATTCAAGTACACTTTAATTTACCATGAATTAGGAACAAATTTGGCTTAAGTTTGTTCTCAAACATTATCTGAGCCTGTTTACTTTTAACTGTATCCCAACTAGCTCTAGTCTTCACTATTGTCAAAGTTACATCAGCTAAAATAAAAAAAAATTTCTTTAAGAGTCTTGTAACACAATCTTCTCTGCAGTTTAAGCAAATACTCTTTTATGAAAATCTCTCTATTACTCAAACATACCTTTAGATTTGGATGCTTGGAGCGGTAATGGAAACCCTTTCAAAGCATTAAGCAGCCAAAGTTCAACATTTTTACTGAACAATCTGATTGACTGCATGTGTTCCACAGGTACCTCCTCTAGGAAATCATGAAACAGGATGTTCTCCATTACCTAGAATACAAATTCATGGAGCTCCACAATTGGTGTACTACAGATATTTACAACAGCATGAAACAAAATTGTATTAATAGCTTAAATGTAAATGTAAAAAGCCCATTCTTTTTCTTCCAATTAAGCAATAGTTAAGCTACATTAATTAGCAGAAGGAAAAGGATTCTAACAATAAACATTGTACCCTGAATTAATTAGTAAACACTACTTAATGAACTGCTGTGAATAAGAAGCAAATTATTTTGATCAGAAAACTGCATATTTCTATGTGGAAAGTCACTGAGAAATGCAGTAGCGTTCTTAAAGGAAAAATAGCTCTCATAATTTGGAAAACAGTTGTCAGTCAGAATTTCAGTCACATAACCTTATGCCAGAACCACAGACCACATTTATAACAGCATATTCCATGGATATTAGGGAACTTTCAAAAGAATATATAGGAACAAAATGGAAGTTATCTCAAATTCCACTGGCTCCTTGAAAAATCCCAAAGAAGCCAAAGAACAGACTCGAGGCACAAACGAAAATCCCACATAAGAAACAGCTGGCCCTTCTCCTCAGGTAGAAGTACCAAAAAGACACAAACACGTAATAACATAATGACAACAAACAAGTGTGTCTACAGTACCTTGAATAGCTGCCTATCATAGCTTTTGAACATCTGGCACACATCTGGCATGGACATCAGTGCTATTCTTTCAGGCTGCAGAGACCTCCAGAATGACATGATACAGGCTTCCACCTGTCACACAAAGTCCTTTATGAATTTTCACTGGTTTCACGCTTGTGAAATGTGAAGTGTAATTCAGTAAAACAACACACAGAAGCACAGAAGCAAAAGAATGACCATGGAGCTGGGCTCTTTGCCTGGCCCCATCCTGGCCAGGCTCCAGTGTAAGTGGGAGCATCCTGGGCCAACAAGGTGAAACTCTCAAAGCAGCATAAGAAAGAAGAGAGAAAGAATTATGCCATGGATATGGGGATATAATGAAAAATTTTTGTCCATGGCCTTGTGTTTTGTGCTGGGCTCAGACCTGTTGATGTGCCAGGAGTGCTCAGAATATGCCTAAAAACTCAGATTCTCAGAGCATGTTGTGTTAATTAAGAATTCACAAATAATTTGACTGAACGCTCCTTTTGTCTGTAAATGATCATCTACCTTAGATCAAACTGTCAAGTAAATAAGCTACACAGAAACAATTTTATTCTTGGAGTTGTTTGCTGTCATCAGAATGAGTGTTATTAAAGCAAAGACATACCTTGTTAAGCTCTTTCTTTCTCACCATATGTAAAATATCTTGACAATAGCCGTAGTACTCATTGGCAAGCAGTCCAACCTGGAGAAGGTGACCAGAAAGAGGGTAGAAAAGGATCACACAGACAAAGAGCTAACTAGCTTGATGATTAAATACTTGAACTTACCATTTCATAGGAATATTTCTTCGCTAACTCTTGCTCCCAAGGATAGAATCTGCTGAATTCAGGCCAAGGGTACAGAAATCTCTCTTGTTGAGTCTTCAGATAAATGACAGATGGAGAACAGTGTAAATCCTTGCTCTCAGTGCATCAGAATTTATTTTGAACAATAAAAAAAACCGATCACAATTATCTTGTCAGTTCTGTTAAAGGTATTAAGAACTTTCTTGGAATTGTATAACACGATTTTTTAATAAGATGAATTTCTTCAGAGGAATACTTGTCCTTTTTTTCAGAAAGTAGGGGTGGATGAAAGAAACGAGCATGGCTAACTAAGTGTTTAAATCCCAAAGAGTACATGAATTTCTTTTCAAACTCAGTAAATATTTAATGCTATACGTATCTTCCACATATATGTTCTACAGCACTCATGTCACAGTTGTAACCTTCTCAATGAGGCTGCAGATAGTTGGCTCTGCCGTCGGGGCGACAGCAGATTTCTCATCAGCTGCCAGTACATCCACTCCAGAGCACTCATTACTGCACCCGAGTGCTCTGTGAAAATAAGACAGTCACCCAGTCTCTCCTGGTTTTATCCTCACTTTGGTCCAGGTGAGTTGGCTGATGGTGCTCTGCTGGCTGACTTCCAACAGCCCCAATGGTGCCAAGCCATCCCATGCCACCACGCTTAGGGGAGAGAAGTGCCACAGACTAGCCCTGCGTCTGCCCTTTTTGGTGAGCATGGGCTGCGCTCTGGTTTTTCTTAATCATTTCCTAGTATTCAAACATTTAATCATGTCAATAAACTCTGAGTGCCTTGAAAAGACACTGGCTCAGCAGCGTGAGGGTCTGTTACCGGGGGCCTCAGGCAAGGACGGTTGTGCCCCACTAACTTCCCTAAGATTCAAAACCTGGGCTGTCAGCCACGATTTCCACTCTCAGCACTGATAAAATTATTTGGGATGGCGTGAAGAAAAGAAAAATGTTTAGCTACCAGGTGAAATAGGAGTGGGGGAAGTAAGCATTTAGTGAGATTATGCAGACAAACATTATTTGGAAGAAGAGGACAGATTAACTGTAGTTCCTCAGAACATATTATTATATACATTATATACATATTATTATATATATATACAACTATCATAGTTGTAATTAAACACCCAGATAGAAATTTTGTTGTAAGTCTAATGTATCCAAAACTCACTGTTCTTTTTTGGGGGCTATGGCTCTTGTAACCAGCTGCATCTCCATAACTGCAGGCGTTTCCACTGTGGTAAAATACAAAAAAAAAAAAAAAGCTTTAAAAAGCTCACCCATTTATTCAGTATTTAGTAAGAAAATGAGCTCAAACTGGATAGAGTGCACTAAGTTGGAGCACAGTGTTTGGGAAAGAAGCCCCGCTCTCTTTCTTGCCATTCAGCACCCCTATGATTTTCTAACAAGCCTGAAGACCAATTTCTCAATTTTAAGGTGAAACTGAACCATTCATTATAAAGATGGCAGGCTATTAACCATTCAACAGTGCAATGTCCTCTAAGTCCCTGCAAAATCGTGGGTTTGTATTTGTAGTTGCAGTTCATTTAGAATGATAATGATTATAAACATGCAAATAATGAAAGCATAATCATCCTTGTGCTTTGTTTTCACAATAACTCCATTTTCTCCACCCTATATCAGTTTAGATGGCTTTTTTTTAATTTATTTTCCCCCCAGTTGTGCCCCATTTACTTTGCAAGCCTGCCATGATGTTCCACATGGTCACAATTCACCTGGACCTGCAAAGTCTTGACCACTGGCTTTGGGCTGAAAAGCTGGTGATGCAGACACAACAGGCTGCTTTCTTGCTTCACCATCTCCTACCTCCCTCCCTGCCTGTTTTGCTGAGGCTAATCCTACTGGGGGGAGAGGAATGTTGCTGGTAAAAGGGACGTGCTGTGAGAGTTGGATTCCTCCAGTCAAGCCCCCATCTGCTGCTGACACCTGCTCGCTGTCTGCGAAGGCATTTCAAACTCCAGGGTCCTTTTGGACTCGGCTGTTTTGAAGGGTGTCAGGCAGGGGCTGTGTGGAAAATGTGCTTCCACTGGTGGCTGCTAACACTCAAGGCTATCTAATCAGATCCTGGCTGCTGGGTTTCACTGCTGTGATGTATTATAAACCAGGGTACCAACATACGTCCTGAAGGGACAGGGGACAAAGAGTAACAGCTTATCTCCTCGGAAACTCAAACTGCTGAAAATGCCTTCTCTCGTTTCTCTGCTGTCCTCAGAACCAACCCTTGAAAATTTACCTTGCCCTCTGCCACTACTCTCTGCCATGAAGGCAGTGCTCCAGCAAGACAACCACACTGGCTGCCTGAGATGGGGTACAGCATCCATGGTGGGCATGTTTGGTAACATTATGGACTCTTTGTCCTGGACATTTTAAAGTTGGTTGCTGGACAAAGGGAAGAATGTGTAAGCAGAGACGTTTCATAACGCTTTTTTCAAACGGGTCCTTCCTGCAGATTTCTAAAGCCTGTGAAACAAAATTAATGAATATTTTCCAGCTCCTGCTCTCCCTGAGAAGGCGGCCAGCTGTATCTTCTGCTGCTGCTACTATGGCAACGCGTATCAGCATCGCTCTCCTCCAGTGGGCTGGCTCCCTCAGCCAGGCTGGCTCCCTGCTCCCCCCCCAACGCGGGGATGGTGAGCTGTGAGAAGGGATGCTGCGTGGGTCCTCCCGCGCCCTGGCAGCCAGCCCCGGTGACCATTACGTGCAAATACTTAAGGAAAGCTAATATCTCTGTGTTCCTGCTGTTGGCAAAGGTGGTTGGGACTCACCTGGTGCCCGCAGAGGTGCTTGGCCGCCAGGCAGAGCTGCTCCCTTCCCCTGGAGAGCGGTCCCTGGGTAAAGATGGGACACACAAAACAAGAGGTGGGTGGGTGGGAGAAGGGGAAAACGGGTGACAGCAAAATCACGAGGAGTTTCACCATGTATCTTGCAGAGTTTGGATGATGCTGCGGGGTGGGAACTAGAGCTAAAATGGGAAACACAAAGGTGGGGATGATGAAAAGACCAAAAGAGGTGAACGAGAAGGATGAAGGAAAAATGAAAGCAGGGAGGGTGGCCAATGTGTGTGCTGTTAGCTGTCAGATTACAATGAGATTAGAAAAGCTAATTTGCTAGAATGATATCAGATTTTTTTTATTAAAAAAATTGTGGGTTTGCTTCACTAGAAAGTCAGAAGCACAGACCTTCTCTATTACTAGAATCATAAAGTAACTCTTATGAAGCCAAAATTCGCTGGCATTTTTTAACACTGCCGTACTTCTTTATCTGCCAGAGCAGGTACCATTTTAGGGAGAGCTTGTTCTCAAAGCTCCTGTTCCTAGAGGATACCCTATTGTAACGCAAATCAGTAAATACCATATTCCCTTAAATCTCCATAATACATTTGGAGACTTCATTGGCTACGGTTGTGTTTATTTACACTTCTTTCATAACACCATCATCAGTGCCATGGTTCACATATCTTCAAAAAATCCAAGATGAACCAGCTCAGGGGTGTTGTATAAGAGCATCCCCATCACTCCAGCTCATCCAACCGTCATGTCCAAGGCCCCACTGACTATCAAAAGGCAAACGCCTTCTTTGTAGTCAAGCCAAACCATTGTAATCATACTGCCATTTCTATTACACCAAAAAAGCAAAGCTCTCAACCTGCCACATCCTTCAAAGACCTAGTTGCTCATTACCAGCACCATGTCAATTGCCGACTATCTCAATATGGTCAAGAAATATTCTTTTCAGTAATTACAGACAGTGGATCATAGTTTTGAAAGCATCCCTTTCTTCACTGACCAGCAGATTGGGTGGATGCCTTGGTCTCTCAGCTGGGCTCCCAGGTCTACCTTCCCCTCAGATAGATGCAACAGAAAAAGCATCTGCATGTTGGACTCTATTCAGGCATGGGAGGGAGAAATAGTTATTGCAGGTAAAAAAGTCTTCAAATTTTAATTACTCTTTTTCTAAATTTCAATTTTCTAATTAAAAAAAAAAATCCAGAATTTGCCATTGCTGGTTTTATCAACTTCACTGGATCATGAAAAATTACTTCTGATTTCAAAAAGTACTGAACTCTCCTGAGAGGATGACATGTTCCTATTTATTTGCAAAGTATGTACAAAATCCTAAATCCAGATGGAAACAAACTCTCTTATTTGGTTGAAGCTTCTGCTTATTTTGTTATGAGATTGGTTTTTTTTAATCATGTTATTCATACATCTCTGGTTGTGTTTTGTGCTTTTTTATTACTTTCTCTCCTTTTTCTGTTCTTTAACAGAAACAAGAAGTAAGTGTGACACCTGGCTGCCCAGGTGTTGCAAGTGTGCCCGTTGACTCGTGACAGAGACATGTGGCTGCATTTAGAGTGGAAGCTGTTCTAATTCCAGCTGTCTGGCTTTGCACATCAGCTTAGTGACTTCTTATAACTGTTTTCAATGAAAGAAGCATCAGGCAAGATATTTTTGTAGCTAAGAGACTTTCCTATTGCAGCTCGAAAGATGATCTTTGTCTGAATGCGACCTTTATGTTTTTATTTATTTAAATCTGAAAAGTTACCCCCAAGAAACTATATCAAGATCGCAAGATGGCTGGTTATGTCATCTCTTTCCCTGGAATACACCTCCTTTCCCTTGGTTTGACCCAATGAAATACGGTTTTTTAGGAGTAGATGTCAAATACCCAAGTCCCTCAGCCTCTCCTTGTAAGAGAGATGCTCCAGGCCCCTAATCATCTTTGTGATTCTCCACTGTACCCTCTCCAGCAGTTCCCTGTCCTTCTTGAACTGGGGAGCCCAGAACTGGACACAGTACTCCAGATGGGGCCTCACCAGGGCAGAGCAGAGGGGGAGGAGAACTAGCAGCTCTCCTACTATGCCCAGCAAGACTGCTGTTTCCAAGTGAAACTTCAAGGAAACACCTTTCTTGCCCTGAAGAAGAAAGACAAGAAGAGAGCCAGTCACAGACCCACAAAGTTCCTTGAATAGTGGCCAAGACCTTTCCCTGTTATAGGCGTCAAATCTTAGGCCTGTTCTGGTTGTCCTGGGTGCATGATTAGTGAGGGATATCACTTCAGTAAGGGTCTCATGGGAAAGGAGCCTCAAGTTGCCTATAAATAATTTGTTTGCTCTCACAGCAACCAATTGTCACTTGATCACCCACAGAACCTGATCCTCTGTCCTGTCCCATTCTTTACCATTGTCACTCTATGAACTCCTTCAACATTACTCTGCTATAAAACCCATGGAGGAAGGCAACTGACACATGGGTATGATTTTTCCGTTCTCTTGCAGAGCTCTATTATTCAACTAAACAACTATCTTGTAAAATATCACAGACACCGAAACAACTTTCATCATCACCAGAATATGCAGGTGCTTAATAGGCTGACTTGTATCACTCCAACATTCATGCTATAGAAAAATGCTATATCTCCATGTTAAACAGTGGAAACCAAAGTGCAAAACTTATCTGTTTACACATAAAAGTCATGTACAAGTCTGTAAGACAGTGAAGATATGAGCCCTGTCTCCAAAGTCCAAGCCATTGGCTGCAGGTATTTTTCTTCTGTGCATTTAAAAGGAGTGTAAAATCGCTAAGCTGTAGCAGCATTTCCCTTCCTTTTTTTTTCTGGGGAGAAACGCAAACTTGTGGTGTGTTTATCTCAACCATGAGCTTAACCAAGAGAACTCTTCCTTCCCTTGCCTACAACTTGTACGTGCTCATGTGTACAGTTTAGTCTGCCAAAGTATCTTACACACATCAAGGATTTTTAGACTTCTAATTTTTGCAATAAATTTCTACTCATCTTATGCCTGTTCCCTTACAAGAGATGACTTTCAAATCTGAACTTTTCAAATTAAATGAAGGAAGTGTTTTCAAAGTAATATGCCTAGTTTCAAGTAATAAAAAAATCCTGATAATATGGTTGCGTGTAGCACTCTTCAAAACAGTGTAGTCATTTATACTTTAATATGTCTCTTCAGCCTACTGTTTAATAAGGAAGGTGCTACAATATCATGAAGTAATTGTCAATGTGTTTATTTGAGCTCCCATTTAGAGTCTGACTGTATTAAGCTCCTCTTTTGTGTGTGGCATGAGTTCCTGCTCTTAAGATCTACATGACTATAATGTTCAATTCAAGGAAGTATGATTAGGTAGGACATGTTTTCAAAATAGAGCCATCTCTATTAGGGCAGAGCACTTTTATAGTGTTTATAGTAATAAGAAAAATATAATACTGTTGTCAGTCTTCAACAGATTATTTACAGGCTTTTATATACAGACAATATATAGACTGTCATGTGACTTTTTGTGAGTAAAATATTTAAAAAACAAACCTGAGATAATTCTTTTCAGACAGAAGACAGCAATAACGTGCATAAAAGGAAGAGTTTTTCTTGATAGCTATTCCATCATAATGATACCTAGAAAAGAAACAAATGATGAACTGATAAGCATATGATTTTCAACAAGTCAGGAAATAAATATTCTTCCTTCAAAACCAGATGATCATCCTATTTAAACAAGAAAAGACCAAGTAAAAAAAGCTACATTTATTCTTTTTAAATTCTGTTGAAAATTTATTTTCCCCAACAGAAGGTAATTGCACGAACTCTCAAAGTCTTTACAAACTCTTTTTAATATTTTTTGGCCTGGAATGGTACCTTATTTTAAATGAAAAAAAAACTTAAACCAGTGGATGGAAGTGCAATAGATTTGTACAAGACACCTAGAGAAGTCAGGAACCAGAGTCTCAGCTGACAGAGGACCCCATATCCCAGTGGAAGCTGAAGGATTTGGTACAGTTGTTCTGCAGCCATTCACGGTAGCTTAGGAACTGGATGGCTCGTTGCTTGTCATGGCAAGCTAAAACCCAAGAAACCCACCAGACCTTCTCTAAGGTTTATCCTGACCCTGGTGAGCAGCAGAGTCACCATCCCTGCTACCCAGGTGCTGCCAGCTGGCTCTTCCCAGGCTGGGTGACTGGGAAGCCAGGGAATCAGTGCTGTGGTTCCAGGCCACCAGCAGCCAGCAGAGGGTAACCTTCTGCTGATGGGAAGAGAGAGCACGGAGACTGGGGGCTATCACGCACCGTCCCAAATCCTGCCAGCTGTGAGGAGAAACCTGGGAGTGTCTGCGGTGAGGCACTCCCAAAATAAAGGATCTTGCTGCATCAAGCTGATAGCAAGTCCAGACTAGTGGAGAAAAGTCGCAGATCAAGTAAGGGCATGTCTATCTCAAAGCCAGCCCTTGACAGCTACTCAAAATGCTTGTAAAATTACCGTGTCCAAATGCCCTTAAAACATCTCTTTTTCCAGTCTGGATATTCCAAGTGTGATTATAAATTCATTGAATCCATGAAAAAGCATCAAACTCTCTGTGCTCTAGAAGAAGAGAGGGAACGCGGAAGAAAGAAAGGTAGGAAGAGGATCTGAAGTGGTCTGATTTAAATGGTTTTAAGCTGTTTACGACATTTCCATTGACCACCAGTACGTGCTGGGTCACTCCACAGATACGTGCAATGATGAAAAGCACAACACAGACATTAATCACGGCTGCCACCCCCGTGCATCCTGGATCCAGGCTTTCCTGACCCTGCATGTCTCAAGAGCTCTGAGTAAGGATATAATGTCTGGCAGATGCCTCATGCAAGCCATGTTGTAAAAGCTATTACAACTCAAAGCGCTAATTTTTTTTTAAGACCAGTCTGATCTGGAATTCATGCCCTACCAAAGCAGCTCTGATGTGGTGATTCTCATGGAATTAACTCTATTTTAATGTTTTTGGTGACATCACAAATCACTCTGGATCTTGCAATGTAGTACAGACTTGCAACCAACAATTAAGCTGCTGGGTTACAGTGCTGGAGATGAAAATTCAGCCATTTTAAAATTTAATTAGAACAGTTACAAACAACATTTTTAAACAAAGGTAGCAAAACCATTACCTGGTACTCCCTCTTGTGCCCAGCCTTCTTGTCCCAAGACCTGGGAAAACTAATCGAATAAGCTAAAAAAAAAAAAACCAAACAGAAAATTGGGGATACTTGGTAAATTCATTCTAAAATGCAAACACGTATCTGCTACATTTTTTTCTCCTTGCTCATTTCTTTTGCTTTCCATCATTTGCAGGCTTCATACCTGTTCTTGCACACCTCTCAAATGGCAACTGTTGAACACAGTCAGGCTTTTGTGAATCGAAATCTAAGCAATTTAAGGGATTACCTCCCTCAGGTAGGAAATTTTAGACTAATCTGGTTTATCTTGCACTGAAACACACCAGGAGGCCACCCACAGGCAAGCAGGGTATATGGGCTAGGGGTACTTGAAGATGCTGTGATTCTCTGCCAGACCTGCAAGCCTTACTCACTCGGGTAAGGACTTAATCACACAAGGGGCTTCACCTACTCACTCGCTCTTGCAAGGAGTACTTGCAGGATAGGGCCTGACTTAATCTGTTTCAAAAGGACCCGAATCATCAAGCTGCAAAGCAACCTTTTGACCACCCTGGTGGTGAATGTGAACCGAGGTCACGCAGCATCTGTCAAGGTTAGGCCCTACGGAGTAATAAGATACTGTCAGGGTTATAATCCACGTCACTGTGATTATTCTGCATGAGCTGTTCCGTGCAGACAGACTAACCCAGGACAGCTGGAGCTAACGTTCCCTATATAGCAGGGACAGAGGATCAAGTACTCAACGTTAGTGGGGAGTGTGGGGAGCCTCCACTTAGCAGTGCAAAACTTGGACTTCGTGCAAAGTGCATTTTGCTGGTCCAAAAGCCTGCTAAAGGACAAATTTCCCTGACTCACACCGACGCGCACCTCCAGTTTTAACGGTGTTGGAGTGGTCCTGTTCTTTACACATTTCCCTGTGCACCCACCCCAGCTGATCAAGATGGTATTTTAGCATAGTCCCATTTTCGTACAAGGAGGACAGACTATGAAACTGGGGTTTCTGTGCCATGAGAGGCATACTTCTTCCCACTGCCTCTTCTACAGAGACAGCGGTGTGTTTGGGCAGCAGGATAGGGCAGTTGGTATTAGTGGTGTTTTAAATCATTACAGTTTGATTCACAGGGGACTTGACTCCAGAAGTCCTTACATAATGCACTCGAGTTACTACAGCTTGATGGATTATTAAGAGCTCATCCCATTAGCTAGGCCGTGGTAACCATCGACACGTGCACCTTCAGTTTAAACCAGCGTTTTGGTGCAGCTCCTGCCCTCCTCAGCCTCTTGCTGCGGGGTCCCACCTCCTGCTTCAGAAGGCCAGACCATATGAAGCCACTGGAGACCTGCACCCCAGGTTGCTCACTTGAGATGTGTTAACTTGCACCCCGATGCACTGGGGCAGGATAGGGCTGTGAGCAAAGAGTTGCAAGCACCGGCCTACGGCAGCTGTGGCTCCTCAGCTAAGCTCGCCTGCGTGACCAGGCTCATGCTTCATCCATGCCTGTCCCAACTTAAAAGTAAAATGCATTAACTTAAACCACAAGGAGGCTTAGCTTACAGGTGGTAACTCCGTCACGCTGGAGCACCTGAGAGTGTACAGACAGGATAGGATTAATCTTACCTGTGTGGTTACGAGGTAGAGATGTCTAAGCTAGTTGCTGCAGACTCTGTAGTCAATGGAGAAAACCAGACGGTTCTGAAGCACATTTCTTCTGAGCTGCCTGAGATGACTCATTTAGGGTGAGAGGAATCATATGTAGCTATTTATTTCTCTCCATTGACTACCAAGAGATCTTAAGGTGACTAGCTTCACAACAGACATCTACCCCGAGCCAAGCCATGGGCTTGGCTGATGGGTGATGATCCATTAAGCTATGGTAATAAATCACGCTGCATACCTCACTCAAATCTTAAGTGATTTAACTTACCCAGTAAAAAAAGAAAATTAGATTCAACTGAATTGAGAGAAATGATTCATCAGCCAAGGTTATCTGCACAAATGAAATTGATTTCAGGTACAACTTCTACTTAAATTCTTTTGGTTTTGTGATAAAAAAATGTTTAGTAGCTTCTACCATGGGCACTAATGAAATAGTATCAGTGGTAAAAATAGGAAATTCTGAATAAAAAGTCTTGTGCAACAAATAATCACAAGGCATTCTGTCTTTCTTAATTTCTTAAATAAAGTTGAACAGCTACGAGTGTTTGTTGAGATTAGGATTTCTAAGTCATAATTTCTCTGTGGATTGTATCAACCTAATACATGGTGTATTAGAAAAATGGAACTGTTTGAAGGAGATTTGGTTTTACATCTGCATTTGTTTTGCTTGGATGATTCTGTAACACCTTTTTTAGAGTGTGTTTGGAGCAAAATCTCTGTAAGCATATTTAAAAAGAAAAGTATAACATTATGTAACAATGAAAGGGGTATTTTAAGGACAGAAGAACCAGCTCCTCAGGACAAGTTTATTAACCTTGTCCTGTTTACCCTGGTAAAGCTTTCTAAAATATACTGGCAAAATAAATCTTTGCTAGTATAACATAGACCAATTCCCCCCAAAAAAAAAATTCCACCACAAGCGATACTCTTTCCTCTAATATAAAAGTGTCTACATGAGGGCTTACCAGACATACATTAGAGAAGAAACAACTATAATACATTACATGTTCATTCCTCTCTATTATTTAATTTCTTTAAATATGCAGTCTGTATATTTGAGCATCAGATTTTCTGTTTAGGTATCTCTGCTTCTTATCTTATGATATATCTTATATCTTATCTCGTAATATATCTTCTTATCTTATATATCCTATCTACTCTGTACCTTTCCAAAGGTGGCTGAGTTTACTTGATACTTGGAATTTGGACCGCAGCCTTCCATATACAATTCATATAGTAGCCAACGGGGTACGGTGCATCCTTCACACAAATAGAAATTATCAGCTATCCTTTAAAACAAAAACATCAATAGCAGAATTAGAAGAAAGAATTGTTATCGTGAGATTGTAATAACTCACCAGCTTTGCATTGAACTCTGTAACAGTTACTCTGATTTTATAGAAGCATAGAATAAAAAGAAAAAAAAAAAAGAACTATTACTTCTGTGTAATCTATATTCTGGGGGAAAAAAAAAGATACCTCTTATATACATATATTATATTCTGCTTGTTTTTAACGTTTTTTAATTCCACTTTCCTGGTTTCCAGCATGTAAGAGAGGTCATGTGAGACTCTTCTAATAAATTAACTAGATCTCACAGCTTTTAATAAAAAAATACAGCTTAGAAATATCATTATGACATTAACACCAATACACAAAATATTAGCATCTCTCAAAGAGGATGTAACTTTGATCTCCTAATTATAGAGGTCTCCACTATACCAAAGATAATATGACAAGCATTTTTCCATCTACAATGTCCAATATGATATTTTAGGACAGAGTGCACAACCTAAGAAAGGCCAAATTCTGTTCTCATACAACCTCACTGACTTTAGCACCAGTTTAATGAGATAACAGAATTTTAATTCGTGGTTACTATGTAACCAGGACTGAAACTGATTTAGGTGTTTAAATACTCATCCTCTGGCCAAATCCTTTACTCATCCTACTTATCAGAATGGTCATAGTCAAGTAAATGCAACTACTTGTGTGAATAAGGTGAGGGAGACGTAAACTAGTTATTTATTAGCCTAAGGTATTACCTTCACCAGAAAAAAAAAAAAAAAAAAAAAAAAAAAAACTTAATTTTAAAAAACACCTGCATTTTCTTCTCTCAGCTAGGGTTTTTGCCTCAGCGCATTTCTGTGTTATCTCTATATAAGCAATCAAGACATCTTTTGGACAGGAGTCCCAGAATCAGTGACACCAATAAAACTCTTCTTGACTTCACCAAAAAAAAAAAAAAAAAAAAAAAAAAAAGACCTTTAATTATGAGATCATGCCAATGGTTTCGATGTCAGAAGATAATAGCTTCCTACAAATACAGGAGCAAAGCTGGAGCAAAGAAGCAGAGAGATTAATTTTCAAAGCATGACACACTGATCGTATGACAGTGTTTTCTTACTGTGACTCTGCTTCCGTTATAGCAAGCATATTTAATTAATTTATCAGATGAATGCTGGTGCAGCACCGTGCCAGTTACTCATTGTGTCTTTACTGATAATCGAGCTGGTTGGGAAAGCAGACTTTTCATAATCACCAGGTGAGATAAGCCCGTTGGATTTTAAACCAGCATCCTCTCTTTTATTAGCAGCCTGATTTCAGGCGACCCAGTGTATTACCTGAAGTAGCAGTAGACAGTGGATAAAGTCTTCAGCAAACCAGCTTACTAGAACAGACTGAGCAAGACTGTGATCGCTGTGCAGTCTGATGATGTCTACCTCCCCTTCTCTTCGTTCCTTCTCCCCTTTCTCCAGGGAAGAAGGCTGACTGCCTCCCCCAGGTTTCCCTCTCCCTAGCAAAGGGCCCCGAGATGCCTCGCTTTTATCTCCTTGGAGCCCATCTTCTCACCCACCAACCCAAGAGGCTGGTGCTGCCAAGCACTGGGGCTGAGCCATGCTGGGCTCCCTGCCAGCTCCTCACCACCTCCAGCCCTACCACCCAACAGCAAAGGCTTCACGGCTAGACATGAGCAGGAACCTGCACCGAAGACTGGGGATCTGCTGAGCCAACAGGGCATTTCCCCCATCATGGGGCTGAAAGGTAAATGAAATTTATGCTAGATAAGGGTCCTGACAGTAGGCAGAAATGCTTGTTTCTTCTAGAGCAACCACCTCAATACCCTTCGTAATTGAGCAGTCCCAGAGGAGATTAAATCTAAGTCCAAATCCATCCTTAATATAACACCACAAGAGTCATTGGAAGTGCTGCAGAAATTAACTCGTGCTTCAGTAGCAGGTTTCTGCCAATAGTTTTGCCCCAGCATTTAACCATTTAGCAACCAAATATTTGAGAATTTTGTTTCATGAACTTATCATCTATTAAGCTGGCAGCCTTTTTCAAATAAGACGTCAAACACATTCTCAGTGCTGACACATAATACAAAAATACTGTCTATCAGGAAAAGTAAAAACGCACACAGAAAAGAGCACAGCACGTATCTTCTTACCTATTAGCCCCAAGGTTCTCAAAACCTGAGTGTTTACGGTGTGCATCAAAACAATACTGTTAATAAAGACAACAGAAGCAAAAGGAAAGAGTGATGAGCAAGAAAGACAGAGGCTAAAGAAAAAGCACACAGGGAAAGACCTCCTCCATTTGTCTGCTACTTTCTATCCACAATTTCCTTTGGGATTCTTATCTGATTGATTCTAGAGCCTCACGTGGACTGCAGTTTTGGGGGTTTTCCACCTGTTATGTGTGAACCTTAGGCAGGCAGGCTGTTATACAGGTTCACAATTCAGCTGTTAAACCATTTCTGGACTAAAACCTGGTTTGCTGTTGTCAATGCACCAACCGTAAAATGAAGCTAAATATTTAAAAATTCTCAAAACATGAAAAGGTGATTCAGAAAGTTGTTGTGATGAAAAAATCATCAGTTCATCCTTTCAAGGATTGTTTATAATTCGGTTTTATGCAGTGTCCCAAACTCGTTGGATGACCTTAGATGAATCTTTTCCTTCAGTCCTTTTAAAATGGGAGCAGTGGTATCTGTATCACAGCAGAAACACAGAAAAACTCCCGCTGCTCAGGTATTACTGAGAGGGGGAATAAAGAGACTGAAGACTACTTGCTGTCAAGTTAAATGCTTGCTTGTGTGTGTTGTTGCTGTTTCACCCAAAGCTTCAACACTCCTTTCTAGCTGGACTCAGCTGTGCTTGGTGAAAGAAGAAAAGTAACCCTGGTTTCTCCTTGGTTGTCCCGTGGCAGATGATGCTCTTCTCAAAGCACAAGAAAATGATGGTGACAACCTTACTCTACTACAGAAAGTATCTTTCTCACTGGAGAGTTTGACCATTACCTTTGCCTCAAGGAAACATAACCTTGGAGAACATCAATCACTCAGCATGCCATCGGCCACTGTAAAAACACAGCAGCCACAATTGGTCCAGCCGGGGATGATCCTTGGCCATCTGCACTGCAGCATCATGTCAAGTGGATGGCAGCCCGTGAGCCAGATCCCAATGAGGGGGTAGGATGAGGCAAAACCACCTTTCCCCCATGTCAAACCGCTCCCACATCAGTAAGATTTGTGGCAGATGGACTTTCAGGGAAATGTCCCTGCTTTCATGACATGGTTTATGCACTACCATGATGATCAGAGGGCTGCAGCACCTCTCTTATGAAGACAGGATGAGAGAGTTGGGGTTGTTCAGCCTGGAGAAAGCTCCAGGGACACCTTATACCAGCCTTCCGATACCTGAAGCAGACCTACAGGAGAGATGGGGAGGGGCTTTTTGTCAGGGAGTGTAGGGATAGGACGAGGTGGCAGGGTTTTAAATTGAAAGAGGGAAAATTTAGATTAGGTATTAGGAAGAAATTCTTCACTGTGAGGGTGGTGAGGCACTGGAACAGGTTGCCCAGAGAAGTTGTGGATGTCCCATCCCTGGAAGGCCAGGCTGGATGGGGCTTTGAGCAACCTGCTCTAGTGGGAGGTGTCCCTGCCCATGTCAGGGGGTTGGAACTAGATGATCTTTAAGATCCCTTCCAACCCAAACCACTCTGTGATTCTATCAGTCTATGATGGGGTCTACCCAGCAAACCAGACTCCTGTCCTACAAGACAAGTGTTAAAAGCTGGGTTCCAGCTCTCCCTGTAGCAAGCCCCACCCGGTAGGTCCTGCCAGCCCCCGGGCAAGGATGGGGCGGGAGGGAGGAGGGGGGGGGATAGAAGACCAGCCGCACCACCTCGCCCCCCCGCTACCACCTCCAGCCGGGGTCTCCCCAGCCGCCCCGCTGGCTCGGTCCCCGCACCCACCAGCGGATGATGGAGAGAT
>NW_015091087.1:282542-325388 GCF_001431845.1 Calidris pugnax | reverse complement strand
ACCCGGGAGCTCCTCGCTTTGCGGGGAGGTGCGAGGTTGGGGCGCGGAGCCTGCCCCCCACGCAGGAGTGGGGAGCGCTGGGCAGGGCTCGGGGCAGCCGGGGGGCGGGAGATCCTGACACACGAGTCCTCCGTGGCCACGCGTGGATAGGGTGGTGAGGCACTGGAACAGGTTGCCCAGAGAAGTTGTGGATGTCCCATCCCTGGAAGGCCAGGCTGGATGGGGCTTTGAGCAACCTGCTCTAGTGGGAGGTGTCCCTGCCCATGTCAGGGGGTTGGAACTAGATGATCTTTAAGATCCCTTCCAACCCAAACCACTCTGTGATTCTATCAGTCTATGATGGGGTCTACCCAGCAAACCAGACTCCTGTCCTACAAGACAAGTGTTAAAAGCTGGGTTCCAGCTCTCCCTGTAGCAAGCCCCACCCGGTAGGTCCTGCCAGCCCCCGGGCAAGGATGGGGCGGGAGGGAGGAGGGGGGGGGATAGAAGACCAGCCGCACCACCTCGCCCCCCCGCTACCACCTCCAGCCGGGGTCTCCCCAGCCGCCCCGCTGGCTCGGTCCCCGCACCCACCAGCGGATGATGGAGAGATGCAGGACGGAGGTGGGGCTGCCGTCGGCCATCCCGGTCGGGGCCGGGCGAGGCGGTTCGGGGCCGTTGGCTACCGGCCGGCGGGGTGGCCGCGCGCCGCTGCCGGAGCCGGTTCCCGGTGGCGGGTCCCCCCCCCAACGCCGTGTCCCCCCTCCCGGCCACATCCCCGCGCCGGGGGACCCGGGAGCTCCTGGCCTTGCGGGGAGGTGCGAGGCGGGGGCGCGGAGCCTGCCCCCCACGCAGGAGTGGGGAGCGCTGGGCAGGGCTCGGGGCAGCCGGGGGGCGGGAGATCCTGACACACGAGTCCTCTGCGGCTACGCGTGGGTTTTAGAGGAACCACCGGTGAGGAAAGGCATCGGATGTACATGGGGAGGTACAAAGAGGCCGGACAGAGGACCACCGGTGCGGCAGGAGCGCTGCCTGCATGGGTTTCGCTCGCCTTGAGAACGTCCCTTTTCGGAGTTTTCTGCAGGAACGCTGTAAACTCCCATAATTGTCTCCTTCCTCTTTGAGACAGAGAGATGAAAGGGCTGCCCGCCCCGCTGAAACCCTGGAAGCGCTTTTCCATCGCAAGTAGCCATTATGCAGAGTGAGCTCCGCTGCCATGTGACGGGCCGACATCAATGATGTATGGCTGGAGCATCTGAAAGCTTCCCAGTGGATGGCTTTGGGTTACATCAGAGCTCGGCTTCTCAGAAACTCCCGTGGCTTCCTCTTGTTAATTAGCTGCTGAAAGCCCACGTATGACACAGACAGGCTGGTTGGCTTCGTTACGGCAAGGTGACCAAAGCCATCATGGCAGAGGACAGCAATATTAAAGGCAGGGGACAAGGAAAGGGGAATTTGTGGTGGAAGGCTGCTGCTTTTTTAGTCCCTCGATGTAGCTTGCTTTTGAGGAGCAGCGCACACAGATGGCATGTATAATACATGTTGCTTTTAATCTGTGAAGCCTCGTGCTGTGTTGAGAACCCCATGGGAAGATGCTGTTCACTCACAGGGTCCCAAATCAAGGCCTTGAAAACTGTGTCTGCCCAAAACATGGGTTAGTATACACATTGTAACCTGTACAATTTGCCGTCAATAAATGAACTTAATAACCTATTGTGGAAGCTTCCCTCAGTTACAGTTCTTAGTTGTTGTCTGATTTTGTGTCTCCGTAGTCTACTGACCTTCTCTGTGGGATGTTCAGCTTACACAGCAAATACTCCTGCAAATACTGCAGAGCGAAAGACTATTTAAGTTACTTTAAGCTGGCTGTCATAAGAAGCAGCAGCAGTCATATTGCTGCAACCATAAGGTCTGTGTGGTTTTGCCACGTAAGTCCTCACAGAGCTTTTCTGAGATGGTTTTTCTGGTAGATGCTGAAGACTGTGCTGCCCCTACAAGACTGCAGCTGTCCACGTGCCTGGCACACTCACTGCTGATTCAAGTGTGCCCGTCCACGCCGCACTCAGAGCAGTGCCATCCCCTTCATGTACCCAAGGAACAGGAAACATCATATCCAGTTTCCAGCAGCTGGCTTGCTTGCCTGTTTGCATGTGCCTCACAGCCTTGGTCATAGCTCTCAAGATTCATGGCCAACGACTGGCTTTCTGTGACTATCTGAAACTCCACAAAGTTCATAAAGCTCCCTAAGCCAAAAGATGCCTTAGCAGGAAAAAAAACATTTACAACTTACCTGAAACTGAGATGTGATAAGTAGGCTATTTCTGTGGTGCCAGACTGACAGCGAGGGGAGTCACACAGATCAGAAAGTCCCTGGGCAACACCTACTAAGAAAAGTTTTGATGAGAGGAAATAAATGCTGCACAAAGAAACTGCCCAGTTACTGTCACTGGCTTAAGAGATATAAAGTAGGTCACAGTATTTATCTTGCCCAATTTCCAGGTAACAATAACAAGATAGACAGATCTGTCTGCTGTTCAGATCTTGATACTCCTATTATTTGATTAGGGTTTTCTCAGTTTTTGAGGAAATGTCTTTTCAACCTTTCTAATAAATCCAATACTTTGGTCGGGTGGAGAAGAGAAGGGGGATTCTGATTTTAAATATCAGGCTGCTAGTAGAGTTTGTTTGAAAACTTGAAATTTGCTTCTTCAGTTTAATCTGGTCAGATAGGACTGGGTAGATGCACGCTAGGTCAAGCTGTAGTAAGTCTTTATTCTTGCATAAACTGAAAGTTGCAAACCTGTTTATTGCTGTCATGGACATCCTCCTTGTGTAAAATGAAAGCGTATTTAATGAACATGCACTTTGACTAAACAGAATTTTGACCTAAAATTAGTAGTACGGTTTAATGGACTAAAAGGCATGCTAAAGAAACTCCTTTTCTCTGACTTTCACCCATAATTAGGACAAATTTACATCAAACTTTGAGCTAACAGACAACTCAAAAATGTCACAATCAGTGTCTTTAGTGCAAAATTGCCCCATCAGATTACTTCCTCCTCTCACCTCCACTGTTTTCAACAGCAGGTTTGGATACCTTGTGAATTATTCTTTGCTGTAGAGGTAAATGGACCATGTAGGAGCTATTGCTGGAAACAGCTGTCTTGTAAAGGAACAGTAAATTGCTAATGTCTCTCAAATACTTAAAATGTTTAAAATAAGCACTTCATAAGATTTTTAAGCACTTATGTTAAAGTATGTATAAAACAGTCATGAAAGAATCCACTACTGCTTTCACCACTACCAGTAGCACTGAAAATATATGACTGCAGTAGAGTTGAAAAGGCCTTTATGGTGTTTATTTCATTTGCTCTCCTGTAGAAAGAAATGAATAAAAGAGGTGAAAAGTAGAAACAAAAAACCAAAACCCTCCCTGCCATGCACCAAACCAAGACCCCGAGCAAGATACTATCAAATTTTCAATATGAAAAGTTAAAACATTTTGGTCAGTGTTGGAGTAAGAGTCCTGGTGGACAAAGGTAAATATCCTGCTTTGAGAAATCAATCAGTACCTTCTTTTGTTTTGTTGTTTGTTTTTTGTTTTTTTTTTAATTTTTGGTTTAATCTCTACTAGCTGACAGACCAGGGACAAAATGACATCTGTGCAAAGGTTTGCTGATTCTTCCTTCCTTTGAGATCTGAATAATGCCAATGATCACTTTTTTTTTTTTTTTTAATTTTTGTTTTAATCTCTACTAGCTGACAGATCAGGGACAAAATTACATCTGTGCAAAGGTTTGCTGATTTTTCCCTCCTTTGAGATCTGAATAATGCCAATGATGAGGCACCACCTCAATCTGATCAGTTTACTGCAAAGAGAGATTTTGGAGTCATAGCTACCTTTCAAGCTTTAATTTAGAATAAATCAACTTGACAAATTTCAGAAAATACAACAGATTATGTCTGGTAGTGTCATGACATTTGGAGCAGCAGCAAAACCAAAACAGGATTGCAAATGCCTCCTTGAATATAATGCATTGATGTTATAGAAAACTCTAAATTACAGAATAACATCTGTTACAGAATAACTCTATGTTATGCTCATAACATAGAGCATAAAGTCCTTCACAAGCCACAGACTTCAACATGAGTGTACATGAGGAAGAGGAAGGCTCCTCTCCTCAGCACCTATGGCTAGTGAACTCTTTTGTGCATGAAAGCCCAGTTCAGCAAAGCATGTCAGTATGTGTGTAAGATCGCTTCATTTCAGCAAAGTGTTTAAGAATGTGCTTGACTTTAAAGATGTACTTAGCTGAATCGTTTCCCTGAGTGGGGATTGATGGCTGAATTAAGGCATTAAACATTAATGACAGAGCTGGGAACACAAAATAGTATGTAAATTGGGATGTGTTGGGACTAGAATGAACTGATTCAAACAATGCAATCACTGCATGATTAAGATCTCTTGAAAGATGTGAAACCATCAGAAAGGCTTGGCATCTGGGGACTTGAGATGGGGGACAACCACTGACAATCACTCCAGTCCTTACACCATCTCAAATCCCTCGGTTCTCGAGTGTCCAGTGGGGAGACTGAGTGGAAATCTCCTTCACACAGTAACTGGAACACTTAAGTCTCTGTTGGTACAATATTAATCCTAGATGTTGCCCAGAGCGGTGTTGGCTACTGACCTCCTTTTGACTAGGATGACAAATGAGAGTACCATGACAACATTTCCTGGTGTCTCCACGTTCTTTGGCTGCTTTTGCTCCTGCCATAAGTGGGTAGCAGGGTCTATCTGAGCAGCTCTGTCCCTCTGGTCCTGAGGGACTCTGGTGTGAGCTCTTCCCACAGGGCTCTGCCAGTCACCCTTTGTGGTCCCCATACACGCAGTGCCTCAAAGAGGATGTCTATAGAGCTGAGGACTGTGGTTTCTACCATGTGCTGATGACACCTGTTCTTTATATTTCTCCCTCTTCAGACCCACTTAGGACAGCCAAACAATTTATACGGTGACTCATGAAGATGGCAATATGGATAAAAGCCTATCTGTCCAGAAGTGGCTGAGGTAATGCTTGCAGGAGAAAGCAACGGCTTCATTTCTGCTTGGCAGAAGATGCTGTGTTTGCTCCTCCAAGTCTAAGTACTATTTTATTGTGCTTCCCCCATTCATTCTTTTTGTGCTTTTTGTATTGTTTTCTACATCATGGATGTATACTGAAGTTAACTTTCTGTTTAATAGGACAATCTATTATTAACGGCTGTGCTATAAACTCTGAAATAGTGATGCTGGTTTTGCATATTACAATAGTTTGAACAGAAAAAAATAACTTTTTTTCTTCATATTGAACAGAAAAAAATAACTTTTTTTCTTCACAATAAAAGCAGTGGTGAGTCATAGAGAAAAGCTTAATCTATCTCAGAGGCTGGTGGATCAAACAGCAGCTCTTACATTAGCTCCTGTGCCTCATTTGCAGACCACATGCAAACAACCCTTGACTGTATTTGTGCATCAGGAATGTTTACACAGTGAATCAATTAGTTTTGAAGGAAGGAATGGCATTAAGGGCAGCTTTGAAATATGCTCAAGGTAAAGTCCAGCTACAAAAGTTTTGAAAAGAGAGAAAATATCTCCCTCCTCCACCAGAATAAATACAGACTTCACTGTGAAAAGAGATGCTTGCTTTCTTTTGCTCTTTTTTTTTTTTAATTAAAAATGTCAGGTAGAAGCATTTCACTTAAATAGTTACATTAAGCAATAATTTTCTTAAAAGTGTTTGTTGAAAGCTTCAGCATAAAAAGTTCGACATAATTAAATGACGATGCAGCTAACAGTTAATCTCCCCTGAGAATGACTTTTATTATAACAAGTAAAAATCCTGCCTCAAGAGTTCTTTGAAGGTAAATGTAGTTTTATCTTCCCACCTTTTGAATGTCTTAGACCAAAGTGGCACATCAAAGAAATATTGTGTGCATGTAGTGTCAGAGGTGATATGATTAAAACTATATACAGTTGTATAACTGTTCTCCAAATTTCATACGTGCAAGCCCTATATTCCTATTATTCTTTTACAAATCTTGCTTTATCCTTCAGACTAGAAAATGTAACAGGAGATAGCGGGATTTATGCCTTGCTTACCGTTACATAAATGATCTTTTCATTTAATACTTGTATCTGAGACTACCAATAAATTTGAGAGAGAGAGAAAACACTGTAACAGACTAAATAAGCGTTACCAGATAATCGCTGTAGGAATAATGACACCTGAAAGCCCCAGGATCTGAGTTGTTCAGATGCACCAGGACCCCGCTTTGAGCAGGGAGGCAGACTAGAAAACCTCCAGCCATCTCTGGCAACCTAAATTATTCTGTGATTGCTGCATGGTCTCTTTCTTAATTGCATCTGAAGCATTTGTGACTTGCCTATGTTTGGCTTTTGTTCAGATAAGTAGAACATTCATTTACGTTGCTAGTGGCAGCATTGCTGTAGCTGGAGCACTATAAAGATATAGCCACGACAAACTTTATATAAAGAGAAATAGTATCTTTTTCTTAGGCCTCTTGATGCAGCTAGAATAGATACAGATATTGTGAGCCCACACAGATTGTGTTGTATTTGCAGCAAGCAGCAAACACAAAGCTGAATAAAGGTTGGGAACAATCGCTCTGGTAGAATGAGAGCATGTCTCTTTTCCCCAATTTAGCAAATGAGATTAGGCTGATATGGATTAGGACGAGAAAATGCCTCCTATATTAATTTGTACTCTCTGTTTCCATTGGAACAAATTACAAAAACAACCTTTGTGGAACATTTGACACAAAATCCTCCTTTGAGCAGCTTTTGTGTTTATGTTCTAACCCTATGGCTTTTTCTACAGTTCTGCACTGACCTTTTGGGGGGTGGGTTGGAGTACGAGCAGCCGCGGTGGGTCTCTGGGCAGGTCGACATCCTTGATTTATGGTCTTGATTTGAGATGTTGATCTTGAACTACACTCCATCATTCCTGAGAAGCACAAATACATTCCTTACTGCTAAGCATTCCTCAGGTGGCTTACATAAAACCTTTCCACTACTGCAAACTTCTCACTTCAACTAAGTGCTATTTTTAACATGGGTCTGGCCCTCTGGTTAGTATTGGTGGAGTTTTGCATTAGCAAGGACTGGAATGTATTCGCTTGAGTGAATATATACACTAAATATTCATTTGCATTCAAAAGGGAGCTTCTATTTAACTGTGGTTGTAATCCTTTCATATTTATTTTCTATGAATATGTGATCATGCGAGCTTTACTAGCATAATACTTGTCTGTGAGAATTCCCATGTGACTTACTCATGAGAAGCAAACATTTAATTCAAATGTTGGGTCACCAAAAGGCAGTTCAGAATTTTCTATTGACTTTGTTTTGATTACTTATTCAAATTAAATGTTGCGATCCTTGCAGATAAAGCAAAGCAAATATTGGCAATATTACAGCCAGTGGGACATTTAACATTCACAGTCTACTTGCTAATTTAAAAAACTGTATCAATATAGATCAAAAGATGTATGGGGCATAAATTAACATTACTTGATTTATTGCAGAAGATATATTCTCAGTTAAAAATTCAATCACGTGGATTACAAAATTCATAAATGAGATGATCTGCAGACCTACAATTATTCACTGAAGTAATTCATTCACAATTTTACAAGCAGCACATGTCAGATATGAACGGAAGATCTACAAGTGATGCAAGGTAAAAATTGCCAAAGAAAATCCCGAGGAAAGATCAGCACATGCGAGTTGGAGATGCAGAATGTGGTTGCTTAGTTACTAAGGAGCAGTCCACCTGGGGAGCGCAGTGCCTCTGCGTTTCAGAGTATGGAGATGGGGTTTGCCTTTTGCTTTTGAATGATGTTACTGATGAATGTTAAAATCTAAAGCGTGGAATCAGGCAACTTTAATGAACAGCCACGCTGCTCAGGCGGCCTCACTGCAACTGCAGCCCGTCGTGGTGCCACCATCCTTCCAGCATGGAAGGTAGAATCGTGGCAACAATAATAGCCCAAACTTCATTTTAAGGGACATTTTAGAAAATGGTACCTAGTATATTTTTCTCTCAAATGCACTCCTCCTGCTCTCAGATAGACAGTTCACAATGCTTTATTATCTGTGTAGTATTTAACAAGTTTCTGCAATTTGCCAAGATTTGTTTATAAAAGAAAGTATACTTTCTACTGCTGCTTTTGAGTTTAGACCAAGCTTAGCAACTTCCAGAAGCTGTGAAAATGGGAAAAAGCTAGGATGTGAGGATGAGACTTCAGATTATTCTTAATAAAATACTTTCTGGAAATGTGAGATGGTTCTTCAGAATTTGTCAGTCTACAGTATTTGTCATGCAAGCAATAGAGCTTCAGCCTTTCAAGACATTTCAAACCCACAGTAATGTTTACTGTTTCCCCCAAAGGCAGCCTTTTTCTATTGATAAAATAACTGAGTCCTGTTTGGTGAAATAAAATTGTGGAGGTTGTTGAAACCTGTCTGGAAATTGCTGACCTCCAGTAAGGGTTCTCCTGAGAAACTCCTGTAAATGATGGGCTAACCTGCTCAGTCAAGACACTGAAACTTCACAACAAAACACACCAGAAGCCATTGGTAGGGCTTTGTAGGATTCTTCTTTGTACATCATCTCCTTAGCTGGGTTAAAAGTGCACAAGCAATGGCCAGAGTAATGTCATATTTTAACAGGCAAAAACCAAAGCCACATCTACAGCTTTGATTCAAGTTGAGCAATTTAGCACAGTCTTAGAACTACATAAAAAGACAAGTTGTTTTTTTAATGCTGTGATTAATTATTTTTGAAATGCTAACTTTCTCTGGGCTGAATTCTACTTTGAGAATGAGATTTAATCAAGAGTTACTGTTCTTAGTGTTCCTCTGCACAGGTTTGATTGATTGATTCAGTTTTCTTCTCGCTCATGCAACAAATGAATGCAATAAGAGATGACTCTTAAATTAAAGAGTGGATTATCACCTTCAGGGAGGAATCAAAGGAACTGGGAAAAACCTCAAATAAGGGATGGATGAACACATTAATGACAGAGGGGTTAGTATTCCCTGTTTGCAAGTTTGAAAGGAAGATCATCTGAGCGTGTGCATGACAAAGGGTTTTTCAGTCTCCCCAAACCCAATTTGTTAACTATTAGTGCATGCATAAAGCCCGTAGCCCTTTTATAAAAGTCGGGGAAATAAGCTGTGCATGGTTAAATCTGAAGTAATTTTTCATTATTATTAATATTATTAAATGTGGCATTTTGCCCTGTCTGTTTTTGTTGGGTAGGTAGCTGCTCATGTTCTGCCAGTTAATCCTGTTCTTTTGTGTACTTTAATTACAAAACACCTAATACTGTGGATGACTGCTTCTAATAAATTAAAAATATCTGGATAAATAGAGAGGTGGTGTTGTCTATTAGGTGCAATATCCAGGTTTGGTTAAAAACAGGAAAGTCTGCTTGAGCTCTTAAAGTAGACTTTTCTGCAGCTTAACACGGATGCAAAAGGCTTGCTCTCAACTCTAGCAGAGAAGCCTGAAGTATAAGGACATGGGAAGTTTTGTTCAAGGGCAGAAAGAATCAGCACACACAACATCAGATTGTGTCTGTTCAGCCCTCCTCAGAAATACCGTTGCTAATTCTACATGTGACAGTGAAAAGCATTTTGCAGATTTGTGAGATTTTTACATTTTCAACTCAGTGTGGTTTAACCACAAGCTTTGTAGCTCACAGAAAAACAACCTATTTGTGCGTTTCTCCAAAAGCAATGGTTCATTTGCCTCTGGAGCGGAGAGGATAAAATGCTGTGACCAGTTTCAGTGCTTGCCTCATCAGTGGTGCTGCTAGTCATCCAGCAAAGGCAACGTGGCTTTGAAACCCAGCCGCTTACACTAACTTCTGATAGTCTGAAACAACTGTGACTTGCCATGGTTTTTTAATTGGCCCCTTAGAGTTGTCCTTTTGTTAGCACACAGAACTCGGCAACTCTTAGACACTGGTTTTAGCCAGCATTTCTGGCTGAGGTCGCAGCAAAATTTGGATTGTTCCATGTATGAGCCCATATGGAAACTGGGCTCTTTGGAAAGCCTCATCATCATTGTCTAAGTGTGACTTTATCACTCCACATCAGCATAACCTCCCTGGGGACCTCACCAGGGGTGAAAGTACTGTGCTGAAGAGAAAAAAGGATCAGGAAAAAATGTACTACAGTAACCCCTTATTAATGAATGAATGCATACTCATGCATACTTCAGCTATCTGCTTTGATATCCCAATACAATAGAGCTATAGACTAGGTGCAAAATTTGACCTTCAGTATCTTACCTACAGCCATTTCTTCTTAGTTTTAGGCTGTTTTCCTAATCTGTGCTAAGTGCTGAAGAAGTCTGGTAACCCTTGCTGTGCTGGAAGAGATTGTCTGCATCCAGTGATGATGGTGTAAGACTGGCAAACTTGAGCCTTACATGTCATGACATTTCCTGCCAGTCCTTCATCAACAAAATCCAAGCTTTAATAAACAGCTTTAGCGATGGTATAATGTTTACTTCTGTCTGTCATGGCCTCCTTTTCAATGGTGGTACAGGAGGGATCTGAATAAAATCTAGCTCCTCTTTATCATGAAATATTATATTATATTGTGAAGCACAGGTTGTATGCCTGAGATTATAAAAATTTGTGGACGAAACTACCCCTGGAAAAGCCATTTCTGCTGCTCTTCCACATGTCCCTGTCTGCCTTTTATATCACTGTTTATCTTTTATATTATGAAATGTATCTTTCTGCATGGTGGTAACATTCAAAGAGTATTTGAAGGGAATAACACTTGGCTGCCATTTTGCTTCCTCGAGTCTTTGGAGTTGCAAAAAAAATTGCAAAAATGTACATTTTATTTTGGCTCTTTTTGTCCCTCACGTATATATATATATATATACATCTCAGATTGGCTGATTTTAGTAACTAGGATGGAGAAATCCCTTCCTAAGAATAGTATCTTCAGCTACACTTATGGCTTCAGTCAACATTTGTCTTTTGAGACTGTGGAGGAAAAATACACAATGCAAACACAAAATAAAGGAACAGGAAGTGGTTTTTTTTTTCTTTGATCAAAAAATATGCTGGCTTTTATTCCTTTGCTACATATTGAAAGCCCATCCACCTACAGAACAGGATGCTACAGCTTTGAGTAGGGAAAATTAACACAGCAAACATGAGGCCCTGATGACTCTATGATCAATTCTCAGAACTGTCCCCCTTTAATAGTAGGGATATTGTAAGGATGTATTTTGTGAGTTTCCATAGGACTGGGCCAGATATCCAGGGTTTTAGAAAGATAAAAGAGCGCTTCCTTTTTAGGTAACGATCTAAAACTGTTTTAACATCCCTGAAAGGGTTCTCCTTCCTGCGGCAAACAATTTTCATGTTTGTGCTTGTGTCTTTTGGTCACAGCTGCATTGACGTATGGAGGAGCATGTGTGAAAAAAAAGCTTTGTCTCCACACTTTAACATTACAAGCATTTGAATATGGATCAAAATATCCGGGGTCTAAATCAGAAAAGTTGCTAACACTTGTGAAGAGAGGCAGTTAACACCAGGCTCTTACCTTCTTTTAATCCACAGAGAGGCTGCTGGGTACCAGAGATCTGCTGACTTCTGACTGCTTGAGCCCCACTGGGAACACCACTGACCTTTAGTAGGGGAGTTGGATTAGATGATCTCCAGAGGTCCCTTCCAACTTTGACAATTCTGTGATTCTGTGACTTCTTGCTCATATACATGGCATTGCTTTAGTCTAGACAAGAGTTGACAACCACTTGCATAATGGGGAACAGGTCATCATCTGTCAGAATAGGGAGGAAGGTCCCTGGAACTGGAAGTGGCAGGGTAGGAAGCGAGAGCTTGGCAATTGCCGGGAGCCCCTGGAGCAGCTTGCAAGTGGCTGGCCCAGTGTGCCAGTTGTGGGTTGTTAACTTCAACCAAAGTCTACAGAAAAGTCCCTGGAGTTCTTCCCTTCACACAATAGCATGATGTCTTTCTGTTGTAGGGCTCACTTGTAACTATCTCCATCTGCTCTTCTCAAGACTCAGGAATAAGCTGATGGCAGTGATACTGCTGTAGAGACATTAAAGTGCAATTCAGTAGCATCCACATATGGAGATGGATCAAGCTGTAAAGTGCACTGGTTTTTGGGGAACGCAAAAAAAATGGAGGGCCAAATGACAGAAGTATGGTTTCACACCAATGCGCAGTTGATGCATCTTGCAGGGAACAGCTTACACTATTTTGGTGCAACTAGGACTCTTGCTACTTCCTTAAATTAGAGTAACAGCATCTCATTGCTGACAGTACCAGCACAGACTCCCAGAGGAGGAGGATGGATGTCTGCTCAAAAGGCCCTGATGGAAACCGATTTATCTAAGCTGAGGTGGCCAGCCTGTGACTCTTGTGAACAGCCTGATGCTGTTCCCATGCTGGGCTGTATCATATGACAGACTTGAAGGCTGTGCCAACTTCAAGGCTGCTGAGTAATCAGCTCCTCAGCTGCAGGAGGAATGCTGCTAGCTGGGGCTTCTTAGGTTATGCTGACTAAAATCTAAACTGTTTTCATCTGACCTGAATCCAGATGGGAACACAGTTAAGATCCAACTTGCATTGGATGAGCCTGTAGATGGCTTCTGACTAATTTCTTTAATTTGTTCAGGTACAAAAATCTTAATGTTCTGCATTAGCTGGATAGAAAGGATGCACCCAGAGGTGACTATGCTTACATAGTATGTTCTTGAAGGGCAAAGGCAAGATTTCTTCTCCAGTACTGCATTTCCAGACCTGGTTGTCAGTAATGCCAGTTCTTCTTCACCCATGGGAAGAAGAGACAGGGAGAAGAACTAAAGCTTTGCAAAACTACCAGGTTTCACCATTGCTTCCAGTGGGGCCGGTGGTGTGCAAGGCTGGCCAGAATTGTTCCTGTAGCTCCAGTATCACAGGGAGCAGGGGAGAAGAAAAGCTGGCCCTAAAAAGTGATCACACAAAGAGAGCAAATCAGTAAGAGCCACACAATATCTGCTACTGTGGAGGGAAAGCAAAATTCAGCAGGCTTACTGTGCCTGGGAGCCATCCTTGAGGAAAAAAAATGCATTCACACATCACATTGTACATTTTTCAAGCCAGATTCGTCACTGCAGCTATGAGGTAAAGTGGGACTACTTGTTGAACATGTCCCTTGCCTTCCCCACACATGAGAAATACAATGGAAAAGCAATGAAAACTCATGCAGCATACAGAATAAATGCATTAGTTAAGCTGTGCTTTCTGAAGGAATCAATTGATCATGTGCTTACAACATGAGGGTGGAATCAAAGGGGTACAGTGGTGATACTGCTACACAGCCATCTTCAAAGAGAGCTTTTTCAGCTGGGATTTCAACCTCAGTCTCAACTGGTTATTTCTTTTCAAAAGGGATGACAACTGGCAGTGGCACTGCAGGGTGCTGAGTGATCTCCTGTGACTGCTGGATGATCTGATTTTTTCTGATAGTTATCATAAATAACATTTACTACTAAAACACGTGACAAAAACTCTATTACATTTTTTGTTCTATTTTGAAAGAAATGCATTTCTATAATTCATGATCAAATCTGGCTAAAAAAATTCTGTAATGGAGCTTTCGTGATCAGACTGTTTTGCTGTAAATCGGAAAATGAAAACAAAAAAAAAAGTACTTTCTTTGTCAAGGGGCTTTAAAGTTGCCACAATCAAAAGTCAAAACTTTTGTGTAACTTGCTGCATGATTAGACCTAAGTCCTGCAAGTTCTAAAAATAATAATTCAATAAATATTTAGTAATTCAATAAATATTTATTTTTAAAATAAACAATATTTGGCTGAGAGTGGGAAATTTGCCCCTCCAGTTCAGCCCTCAGCTACACTGCCACAATTTATCTAACGTCCCTCTTGGGTGTACCATCACATTTGCTTATTGTGATCAGGGCTGGTCAGTGAAATGAACCCTAAATTTGGAGGCTAAGTAGCCCCCAAATGGTATAAACAATTGAGGTGGAGCAGAGGAGAAAGCACTAACCTGTAAGGAAGGAACCTGTAACAAGTCCTGTGCACATATATAACATTGTACAATGTCCTAGCCCAGTGCATAGACGAGGCTGGTGTTTCGTGGAATTACCCCCTCCTCCTGTATTAATTAATTAGATGGTGACAAGGACACTTACAGCCACCAACCCCCGGTCGTCAACACTGCTCATTTGTTAAACAGTGCCTGGCCCGGGGTGACTAACACTCTTCCAAGGGATTTGAGAGCCAGTACCGTCAAGGTCCGCTTCCCAGTAGATACCCTACTTTAGATGTAAAGGGAGTTGAATATAATGGACGAGAACTGATCCGTCCCAGCTGGCCTTACCAACAGAAAATGGTCCTGGGTGGTGCTCATTTGCAAGGATGCCTGCCTACATACTTGTTCATCCACCTATTGCACATACCACGGGATTTATAAAGGCAAAATTATTATCTACTGTCCTTCTGCAAAATGTCACTGGAGCTTGTTCACCTCTGGAGGGGACATGGAGGCCCTCATCAGCCCTAATGGACTTAAATTCGGTCACTCTTCAGCGTCAGGCTGAATTTGACCCTCAGCCATTGAATGCAATTGAAATGGAAGCTGCAAAATCATCAGTTCTGGGTCTGGAAAAAGATTTTCTGGGCAATGTATCTAAATTGCTTTGATGTAGTACTGCCATCTTTGTTAGTTAGTACTGCTTTGAGCAATGAAACTGCTTTGCTTTGGGTAGAACTCGGAACTTCTCTGCCTTCTTAGAAAAATAAAATTGTGCTGATTTGTATTTTTCCCTCATGCAGGCTGCATTTGTTTGCACACAAGATGTGAGTAATGAAGGAGTCTATAAAATTCAGTTGGCGAAATTCTATCGGAGTTTGCAAGAAACAAAATAAACACAAAAACAGCCCATCAAGTAAAAATGGCTGATTGATGCAAAACGCAACACAGATGGAGGTAATGGGGTTTCAAAAGAGGAATTAGAGAAGATCTGAACGGAGGCTCATGAATCTGCAGCAATTCAGCTCTGCCAAGAATTGCAGTGGGAAATCCTCATTAAGGGAGATATTTCTGTGCTGTATTCACCCGTGAAAGCTTTGCTAGGGCAACCACGGGGAAAACATGATCTAGTGGTGACGGCAAGACCCAGCAATCAGCATTCCTGAGCCCTGCCAGGCTGCGCTGCTGACTCACGCGGCGGCCTTGAGTTAGTCACTCATTGCCAGATGCTTCGACCTGACCTTGTCAAGGTGCCGCAAACAAGGAAGCAAAACAGACTTACCTTTGGCAACTCTGGCAAACAAGTTTTATCATGTCGTACTTCAGCTTCCCACATGCCACCAGGCAAGCAGTGTGGCCAAGGAAGAAGTTTTGGGCCATGCCAGGCCATTTTTGGGGCTGGGGGCTGTTGCCCTGGTGTGGCAGAGCCACAAAGGAGTTGTTTGTGGCAGAGGAGGACGAGGCAGGTTCTGCATTTGCAAAGGAAACATGAGGGGTGGTAGAAAGCTCTTTGCACATAGGAAGTGGAGAACCTGGTTGGTGGAAAGCTCTTTGTATGTAGGCAGAGGAGAAGCCAGTGGCCCAGGAGATCCCGTGGGAAAGACTGGTGAGAAAGGAAGATGCAGAGCCCCAGGAAGGAAGCGACGTGAATGTATGAAATAGCCTCGTACCACACCAGCTCAGCTGAAGGACTTGTCTCCTTTGAGATATAGGCTGTCCTGCAGTCTTCCACCAAATGAGAAAAAGATCACCTGTCCTAACAGTGGGCTGATGAACCCGGGAGGGCTGCAAAATTTGGGGATTTTTCTGGTTTATTCCACCAGTTTCTCACCAGAGGGCACATCGCGTTGCTACTCTGGGAAGGGCTGTCCTCGGTGTTACAGTCTCTCTGTCTCAAGGCAATTGCTGTGACATCTTTCTCTGCTACAGGATCAGATGTGAGGAGCCTGATCTACGTTCAGAAAAAGACCATCAGAAGTTCCTGGAACACAGGTTAGGTTTTTCCTGTTTCTCTCTGTAGTGCCTCTCCACAGCATCTCTTGTACTGCCACCTCTGACGACTTAACACTGGGCTGGACTAACAGAGATTTGATTTAAACCTGACTGGTAAAGCCTAAAAAAAGAGCTGAGACCTGAATGATACTTTGTCAGACCTGCAAGGTCAGGGAAGAAAGAGCTGTAATCACCCTTCTCCTTGCCCAAGCTTCAGCTCCCCTCACTTCCCAGCGCTGGCTCTGGACCAAACTTTCCTGTTTCATCACAGGAGATAACTGTCATTAATCACATTGCTGCATCCAGTATTTATACATAGAAAATTCATCCTCTATTCCAGATTATTGAAAATACCTCCTAAGTGCCAGCAGAGGGTTAGTTTTTGGCTGTAGCTGCCCAGATTCCATTACTGGGAATGATCCTTACCTATCCACTGCAGGGGAAGATTTTCAAGGAGAGGCAAATGAGAGGCTAGGCTGCAGAGCTGTAATCTGAGGTTTGGAGTCAGCCCACGTCTTGTACAGAGCCATATATAAGTGCCATTAAAGTCAGTCAAGGAGCTCCAGCTGCAGTAGGTAGCTTAAAAACAAACCTGGGTGACAAGCCGTGTCCTGAGCTCCCCAGCTCCCCACAGGGTCTCTGAGAGCTTGTTATGGCTTGAGAAAACCCATAACAGTCTATTGTCATTTAGACAAGTATTCTATCCCCCAATGACCCCTCTCCACCCGGAAAGGGGAATCGGGAAACACAAAGAAACACAAGGGTTGAAATATAAATAGATTTCATAGAATAAGACTAAATGATTAATGATAATACTGAAGAACCAGTATTAATCCCGATACTGATATAAGATGTACAAGAATTATACTCAGCCATTTCCATCAGCAGGAAGCTGTGCACTCCCAGCAGGGACAGCAAATGGCGGACACTGCAAGCACAACGGCTTCAGGAGGAAGGGAAGGCCTCAGGGGTCCGGCACCAGGGCAAGGAGTTGTCTGGACCGCTGAAATCAAGGGAGAGAGAGATACGCAGCAAACTTTTCTAATTTATGTGGAATGTGACGTTCAAGGTATGAAATAATCCTGTTGGCCAGCCTGGGTCAAATGCCCAGGCCTTGCTCCTCTTTGGCCCTGCGCCTGGCAAGGCTCAAAAACGCTAGAACCTTGAATCCCACAGAGCCTGGCTGGCTATAAAGTAAATATTTTAGCAAATTCAGACACTAGAGTATTCTAGAAATGCAATTTTCCCCAGCATTAGAAGAAAAGTTAGTCCTGTGTCTCTCAACCCAGGACAGAGCTGTGCAATGCTGGAGGGCTTGAGACGGGTCTCAGCCCCACTATTCTGGGCTGAAGAGGGGAAGCCATTGTAAATAAGCCACATGCTCCCTATTTTCTGTTACTGTGACCCTTCAGTGACACCCAAAAAGCTTCAGGGAGTGATTCATAAAACTGCATTTTACAACACGTTAGCTGGGCTAATGGGGCTGTAGGAAGAGGTGGCTAGAAATCTTCCTAAGTGTGGGCTCAGCCTGGCTAGGTACCGCAGGCAATGCAGAAAGCTGTCCTGAACTGTTTGTACTAACCCACGGGTCAGGTTTTATTTTGGGAAGTAGGTCTCCACCAGACTGTCGAGCCTCCTCAGCACTCCGGCAGTCGCCCAAGGGAGGTGGTGGGTGTCCTCTTTGTGTGAGTTCTCACCCTGACACCACAAAGCGCTCTGTAAGGAGCAAGCCTTCATTCAGAGAGGGAGATACCTCACTGCAGTGGGTGCCTCTCTCGTTTCTGCTCCATGACTCTGCTGGAAGGCCAGGCTAGCGAAACACGTTTGCCAATTTTAATCCCCAGATAGCACAGTGAAAGCCTTACGTCCTTTGTGCTGCTTCCAGCCACAGCATTGCTTTGCTAAACATATTAAGTGTTAGAATTTTTGTATTCTCTTGGTAGAAACAGATAAAAATAATACTTATGCCAGAGCTGGCCCATCAGAGTTAGTGAAATGTTGAAAACTCCCACTTGTCTTTGCATAGATACATTTCAAAGTATTGCCCAAATACTTTGGAACAAAATTCAAACAACCGTTTGTTTGTGAAATATTTTATTTGATGTTTGCAAAATATTTCATATCTGCATGCTATTGGATTTGACTCTCGGCTCACGTTGAGTGCTAAGCAACACGTTTCATGACTGCAAGAGTAAAGCTTCCCTGCCAAAAAAAGGTGACTTGTGCACCACTGGGCTTCTTTTTTGACTTTTCTGCAGGTAATTCAGGAAGCATTTGCAGAATGGCTTCTAATCACCAATAGATAAACCATTATATTAATCTAGAAGTTGCAATAAATGAAATTATATGGTTTTATTTGTTGTGCACTTAAATGGTTGATCTGCTCTTTGAAGAGCTGTAAGCTAAATTCCTCTTTCTGAAACTATTAATGGGCATATTTTCTGTCACAGACAGAGTTGCATAAGTATTATGTGACAAACTGTCTTGTTAAATTCCTTTGAGCAAGTCTTCATTTAGTACCGCATGTGCAAATTCTTCTAGAGTCAGTGGGAGCTCTGGAGTGCATACCCGAGAGCTGCATTTCGGCTGTTGAATCAAATTGCCCAGACCATCAGATGGCCAAAGGGGATAAGGAGAAAGATGTGAGGGACAAATTGTAGTACTGTAATGCACTGGAGTGCTGGAAGGATATAAAGGGCCATGCCTTCCTGGACACATAACCACTTTCCAGCGATGAGGAAAGGTGGGAAAGTGAGGACATTTGAGAAGCTGGGAAAGAGATGTAGCAACTGAAGCCAGTGGGAGAGCATGACTCTACCCACTGTCAGAGTTTCAGTGCACCAAAGCCAGGGTGCCTCACCCCATAATGACACAGCTAAATGGAAAGATTTTGTTTCTTTTGTCTCCACCCAGTTAGATAAAGGTATAGCTAACGAAAGCCAGGTCACACCTGTCTACTGGCACCTTTTCCTCTCTCATTATGTGTGCTGCCTTCACAGATAGATTTATCTCAGGATGGAGATAAGAAGGGGTTCTTTTTGTTTGTTTTCTGTTTTCTTTTTAATTTTAGAGGAAGCATTTCATACCTGAAAGGTACAGATTACAGTTGCTTTTACTTTCTCTAAGCTTAACACTGGTGGCAGGATGGGAGCTGCTGAATCTATTATGCTTGATCCACTGGAGAATAAATATGTAAAGAACAAGTTGGGGTTGCACAGATTATAGCCCTCTAACAATAATCCATTAAGAGCCAAGAAGTAAACCCAGGGATATCTTAACTAATGTAATGGAATGAAAAAGATTTCTGGTTTTGTTTTTAATATTTTCACATATCTTTTTCAATATTATGATTTGAAGGAATTTTGATTCACCTCAAAACATTTGTTAATGTGATGGAAATGCTTCAATGTCTAGTGTAGTTGGTTCTAGACCTGCATCTTTCATCAGTACCTTCTCTGGGGAAATCCTCATTAGTTCTAACAGATGACCCAAATCAGGATAACAGAATTTAACCTACAATGAATTAGGGATGCAGACACGGTTCAGCTGAGAAAGCACAAGTTTCGGTTCATTGTGGAATTACCTGTCCTGAAGCAAAAATCCTTCTTGAATGCACTGTGTGTTCAGATGATAGAATATTTTTTCAACTTCAAGCCTCTAGCAGAATGATAAAAAGTCCTCATGTTGAAACTTCTACAGGTGCTTCACGCAACGTTGAGTAAATTACTCGGGAGTGAGTTTGGCTGGGGAGAAGTGACAGTACTTTTATTCATTGCACAAGCACCTCAGTCAGTCTGTCTGCTCAGGTTTCTGGAAACCTCCATGGTCTGATTCACTGTTTCCTTACTGTTTGTTCTGGGACTGGGAGTAACTAGGCAAACATGATGTTGATGCAATATTGTAGGGAGTATCTAGGCTAATCCCTGCATTCAACTTCTGAACGTATTTGTTGAGAGCAAGGGGTTGGATTCCTTACTCTGTCTTCTCTCCTATGCCCCCTGTGAGCCTATGGAGCTAAAGCCACACATGCAGAGTTTTACATTTGTTTTCAAACTGTAAATCACCATGCACCAGCCAGTGAAAGAGCTAATTTCTAGTACACTGTGGACATGTGCTGACAGGTGACACAAGGACATAGCACAAGAAACATATTGTCACACTCAAAACCCTTTTACAAATTGCCAGTCTCTGAGAAATCATGTTTGTCTTCAAAATCATCTAAGGTAGTCAAACTAACACCTTGGTTTTGGTATTGACGGCTAGATGCTTTCAGGGAAGACTTAGAATTTGCTTGTCTCCAGATTTGCTCTAATAGGTCCAAAGATTTATTTTTTTTACCATGACTCTTCTGGTGACTCATAGTTTAGTTGGATGGCCAGAATAGGAGCCAGGAACATGCTTTTAGAGACTTTTTAGTATGCATTTCAGGCAGCATGCATCTCAACTAACACTTCCATGTAGACATCTACATCTGAGCTGGTCCTGTATGTCCCATTTCAGTAACTGTGGGAAATGTCTGACCTGGTTTAGATATCTACCTTGTGAGGAAATGTGGGAAAGTCTGCTTCCTTCCATCAGCTGTGAAGGGATCCAGGCAATGTGCTCTAACATAGAAGTCTGCAAACAGTTTGGCCATGGGACATCCCACCCTTTGCAGCTGAGCAAGAAGCAGGATTTGATACAAGAATTTACTTATTTACAGTAGCAGAATGTGTGAAGGAAGAAAAACCAGCAGACCTTCCAGAGCTGCTTTCCAGTTCCTGATTCTTCAGGGAGTGTTATGTCATTTTTTGGAAACATTTAAGAGGGAGGAGGGTTTAATTTTTTCCTTTAAGGACTGTAAAGTTTCTAAGAGCAGGGTGGATGGTGGCTTCAAGCCTTTTTAGGAAAAAAAAAATCAATTTCTGTCTTTTTGTAGACACTGCTGTGTTTAGTTGCAAAGCAGCAGTACGGAGATCACAACGGTTTTCTGTTTAATCTCCCAGCCAGAACTACAAAGATATGAAAGATTCTCCAGAAAAACACAGCCAGAAGACTGCAGTTCCTGGCACTGGCTGCGTTACATTGAATTGTAGGCAGACATGGTGTTTTGAGATTGTAAAGTGTATGTGGCCTGCAGTCCGGCAGAACAGAAGTCCATGGGACTTGGGACGCATCTGAGGGTGCTGAGGGAGACAGCTACAGCTTTCCACCTTCTTTGAAAGGCTGTGACCATCGGGGAAGGTCTCCAATGGCTGGGAAAAGGCAAACGTCACATCTGAAGGGTGAGAAAGGATCCAAGGAACTGTAGTCTGGTTGGCCTAACCTGGAAAGATTATGAGGGTGTCTTCTGGAAGCTGTGACCGGACACATGAAGAACAGGCAGGTAACTGGGAACAGCCAGCACGGGCTTCGCAAGGACAAATCACGCCTGACTACCCTGCCTGCCTTCTGTGCTGGGATGACTGGCTCTGTGAGCAAGGGGAGAGGAATGCTCATTAGCAGAGACGTTAAACGGTACTGACCCTTGATGGAGGCCACTAGCAATCAGCTGCCAGTGGGACTTTGTACCTCTGACCACAAACCTTTAAGCCCAGTGATCCGGCCAGCTTTCCACCCACCATACAATCCACTCATCCATTTCAGCAGTTTGGCTCTAAGGATGCTATAAGAAGCTACAGTGAAGGCCAAGCTCAAGTCAAGAGGCAAGTGGCACAGGCTGCAACAAAGACAATCTCAATCAGATAAAAGGAAAGTCAAACCTCACAGCGGGGTTGGTTGCCCAGTGAGACTCTGGAACCCCCATCCTTGGAGATACTCACAACACAGCTACCCAAGGCCCTGAGCAACCTGATCTGAGAGAGCCCTGTTGTAGTGAAGGGATGGGCCAGGTGGATGAGAGGCACTCAGACAGCTCCCTTCCAAATGGAATTATTCTGTGAGCTATTCTGTGGTGTGTGTGTTTATACGTAGGTGTGCAGGAGACTTTCAGCACCATCTCTGGCCTTGTGTGGGAGGCTGTTTTGTTTCTTAATTCAAAACAATCATGTCTAGATTTCTCCAAGAGAAGAGACAACCTTCTGAGAGCTGATGTTTTCGTTTCCACTTCTGTTATGGAGATGTCAGGATCACCAAAGCTAACAAAGGTGTGTGCAGCACTAATGACCGCCTATTTGAGAAAAGGAATATGGGGCTATACTGGAAGTTGTCTGGGCAATGGAAGGGGGTCTGCGCTATCCAACAGAGGAAGGGCTCCAGGAGACAGCTGTCAGTCTACTGCTTATCACACCCAATACACATCTTCGTTTTCTATGCAAGTTTGTTGTTTGTCCCCCTGTCCCTACTCTAAAATTAAAGATTTTAGAAATCTATAACAATATTTCAAGCTGTCCTTGCCATGGAGAGGCAGCTAAAGAGAAATAAAAGCAAGGATAGAGCCATGGGGAACAGCAGTGAGGGACCTTCTCCATTGTCTGGACAGGAAACAGAATAACCTTTAAGGACTCAGCCAACAGTAAACATTTTTATGACATCATCAGTGTTTAATCTAAGAAATTTATGTCAATATTGCCACCAATATCGAGATAATGCCTGTGAATGGATAGGAAGGCTTCCCATTATAGGACTATATCCCCGTATACTTATTGCCATCTGTGCTCATTCTCGATCTTCTTAAAGGTACATCAGACAGAGCACCTCTGACGCATTTTACAGCAAACCCATCTACACTGAGATTCCCTTTGTGGTCAGAGGAGAAATATAGGTATTTCCAGGGCGTAATTTCTCTCTTTTGATAGCATATCTTCAGAATAGATGATACAGCTTCCTGGCAGCGCCTGCTTCTTTCCAGCTACTGGAGAGGAAGCGTGGGTGATGGGTTCAAATGCAGTGTAAACATCAAGGGTGAGGTTTCAGCTCACCTTGATTTTAGGGTGTCAGGGTCCTGCATGCACTATAGGAGTCTTAGTTGTCCTAAGCAGCCTCCCACAGCACCCCTGGATGTGCACCCTGTACCCCTGTGTGTAAGCTCAGATGCTGGCAGCCAGTCCTTGCCCCAGCACTGTTGTAGGTGTGCCCATTCTGTCCCCTGCTGATCCTGACTTGCTCCCTGGACTCCCCACATTGATTTTACACCTTTTACTCCTTGGCTGCTGCTCCCCTCTGAAGGGCTTGATTCAGTCACCTCAGACCAGGTGCCGTTTGAAATGATGTCAAGTATCCTGCTAAGTCTTGAGCTACTGCTCCAGAAGTTTCCCACAAGTCCTCCACCAGCTCCACGGGGATGTCACAGCTACCCAAAGGGATCTGAAATGGAGTCAGATACTGATGGCCAGGCAGCTGGATTGTGCCTCAGGTGTCTAAAGCATAAAGACCTGCACCGGAGCAAGGCACCTAAATTCTTGGTACTGTCAGCGAGGATCTAGATCATACAGTTGTCAGAGTCTGGAGAGCAATTTGGCTGAGCAGGTGTTGGAGTTTACCTCAGGAGGAGGAAAGGAGCTTGCTAGGCTCTGCTGACTGTATGGGCTCAGTCTGCCTTGGCTGCTGTGGTAGTTCAGGCTGCTATCTCACAACAGGGCACTATAATTTAGGCAGGATAAATACCACTCATGGTGACTAAAAAGAGAAGTAATAAATACATTTATGAGAAAAATATGAAAACGATCACTCTTTGTGTTTAACATTATGATTTTCATCTGAGGAGTATGGAAAGGCAAAGGCTTTGTGGCTATTTAAGGTTCAGTCTCTGTGTCTGTACATGCAATCACCCACTCCCAGTATATTATGCTATATTATATACACTCTCACAAAACATATCCTTTGTTTATAGTCATATGGATTTACAAACACTCCCTGGAAGAACAAGGAAACACTCATTGTATACAAGATATGTTTTGCTTCTGTAAACTATAAATGTGGAAATATAAACAATAATTTTGGATATTTTGCATATGGTTTTCTGCATTTTGTGATTATATCTCTACAATGAGTAAATGAAAATATTGGTAGTGTATAACGATGTTCTCTTTTTGCCCAGTTTCCTCTGCTCAGTTCTATGGTATTGTTATATCCTACTCTGTTGCCATAGAAATGATTGATATGTCCAATCACAGCATTCTTGCCATACCCTTGCCTCTACGTATAATCTACCTGGCTCTTTAAACCAGACTCTCACTTGGCTTTTTGATATTTTGGGATATGTTCTGCAGACAAAAAACCGAAACAAAACAAAACAAAACAACCACCCACAAACAAAAAACCAAACAAAAACCTGGAAACTTTGGCTTTCAGAAGGCTGAAATTAATTCAAAACACAAAGTTACATACATTTATGTTGTGAATCTCCATGATTTTACTGTAAGTCTTGTGACATTTGGTGCTTTTATTAACCCCTGATTCTGGTAAGTGGTGACTTCATGAGAATCTTAGCATCTTCTCATGTAAAACAAGCATTTGAATTGTTTAAAGCTTCCTAGCTATGGAACTTGCAAAGGCAAAAGCAAATTTAAAGAACTGCCTTTTGGGGGGCATGCTGATTTATGGGGGATTAATTATGACTTTTGTAGATCTGGGTTTCTCTCTTAAGAAAGCAAGGGAGGAAAAATAACTATTCAAGCTATTTTTTTGACATGATTCAACGAGTAGTGCTCAAATTGACCAATTTAATTTTGCTTCACGTGTTTCAAAACTTGGTAATGCAGGCTGGCTACTTCCAGACTCGGATGTCCATTCCACAGGAGTTTATCACCCCTAAGAAATATCCTGGGGCTCCCTGGGCTTCCTTTCCGCCTCACTTCCCCTTCCCCCCCGAGCAGTGCCTGGAGGGATACGGCACCAGACAGACCTCCCCTTCCCCTGCCTCTGGACAATAAGCCTTCTTTTTTTTTTCCCATTCCTTTGCCCAGAGCCCCATGAAGGCCCCTATGCAGTCCCCCATACATCCTCTATACAGGAAGGAGGGCTTTCTGTTCATCTAAGGCATCTGCAACACGTGAGTGCTTTCAGCTCGGAGAAAAGGAAACCAATGCAAAGGAAACCAATGCAAGCTGGGTCAGGAAGCCACCACAAGCCAGATCTTGGGAAAGGGGGCCCCATGGCTTTGCACCCCCTGCTACCTCCTATGGAGATGCTCAGCATTTGGTCCGTGCCTCAAAGGATGCTCTAGGAACAGGGCAGCCCAGCCAGCAACAAAAAAGGTTTCAGTGCCATTCGGGCAAGGCATGGATGGACCACAAAGCTGCCACTAAACCGCTTTATCAACCTCTTTTTTGGGGCTTGAAGGCTGATGTAGCAATAGGACGAGAGGCAATGGTTTTAAACGAGAGCAGGGTAGGCTTGGATTAGACATCAGGAAGAAGTTCTTTACGAGTGTGGTGAGACACTGGAACATGTTGCCTAGAGAGGTGGTGGAGGCCCCATCCCTGGAGGCATTCAAGGTCAGGCTTGATGAGGCTCTGAGCAACCTGATCTAGTGAAAGATGTCCCTGCTTACTGGAGAGGGGGTTGGACTAGACGACCTTCAAAGGTTCCTTCCAACCCAACACATCCTATGCGTCTATGATTCCCTGCTGCCTGTAACACCGATTTCTGGCAAAAGCCACTAGGTGGCTCATGATGGAGTTCGCTACAGGCAATAGCTTTCAGTGGGATGTTCCTGTCGGCGGCGGGCGGGGGGGGGGGGAGGAATTTGGGAATTATCCTTGGGCGGTGAGCACCACCCTCATCGCTTTTGTAATTTTCAGATCTCGGTTGCAGATGCTGGAGGAGGGAAAGGGGCATCCCAGCAAACCCTCTGAAATGGGAACAAGCTCATTCTCATTTCTCACGTGAAATAAAACACCGGGAGTTTTCTCTTGATTTATTCCTTGAGAATCGGGACAAGTCATAGCCTAGAGCCTAGTAGTCCTCCCTGGAGTACTAGTCATGCTTTTTTCACCCCCTTGCTAAAAGAAAAAGGAAAAAAAAAAAAAGGTGGATTATTCTTCTCTTTTAAGCTCTATCAAAGGTAATTGTTACTATCATTAAGGGCTTATTTTGACCTGAGTTTGCCTTGAGAACACGCTATGGATGTTCTGAGTCCAATGTACTGTGGGAGCTTTCACAGGCCCAGCACATGACAAGGGTCACCACTTTTGTGCCTGCCACCCTTCTGACCTCTTTGCCAGGGGTGCCCTGTAGGAATTAGTAACTCCCTGTTTCTCACTTCCCTCCTTACTAATCCTCTGTGTTTTCCTCCCATTCCTGTTTGTCTTTATTCCAGGGTGCTCCTTGGGTTGCCCTTCCCTCTGTGTGCAGGACTTTACGTGTTTTCCCATAGCAGGAGCTCTGCAGGCATCTCCTTTCCCCCTCTCCCAGACAGGGCAATTCCACATCCAAGGAGGGATGTGATCCCTCTTCCTTTTCCCTTGCTGATATTTGTCTGGGCATTAAACCCTGTGGTTTGGTGCACACCCCCTGGGACGGTGGTGGTAGCTGTCTGGTCATCTCCCACCTCTCTGTCCTACCTACCACCCTGAGCTGCTCCAGCTGCCCTGGGGGGAAGCCAGATGGGAGGATGTTGTGGGCAAGAGCTGGGAGTGGGAGGGAAGCCTGGATGCACAATTCAGCCCTCCCTGGAAAACCTCGCCCTGCTCCCTGCGGAGACCAGGGCTGAGTTTGTCTGGGTGTCAACGCCTCAAAGGCAAGGAGGAGGAGGGGGAAAGAGGAGATAGAGGCATTGTTGAGCAAGAAGGTGCAAGTGGGTGCCATCAGCCAGTTGTTTGAACCATAAACAATTGCAGAGATGCTTGAAGCTGTAGCTATGCTAAACAGTTGGCCCATCCCCCTCCTGTGGTGTTTCCATTCCCTTTTTCCCTCCCCCACAGTCAACAGGGTTTTGGCCAGGGATACCTTCCCTGACATTTTGGATTTGATTAGAAAGCAACGTATATCCTATGACATGCAGGCAGACGAGCACAGAAACGCTATCAAGTCAAGCGTGTGGTCTCACGAGCCCTGACAGCAAGTCAAATATCCCCCTCCCACCCCCTTTCGGGCCTTAAAAATTCCTCGTTTAGGGTCTGAGACAGCAAAGGTGAGTAACGCCAAAGCGCTCACCCAGCTCTGCGGTGGAGCGTGGGGAGATTTCATTTGGCTTCTGCACAGCAGCTACTGGAGCTCCCACTAACCATCGACAAATTGGATGCTTGTTTTAAAGTGTAAAAATATACTTCTTCTGAACTTTGCTTTTATTGAGAGAAAAGGGATGAAAAACGAATTCATAAGCCCCACCTAAAACCTCTTCCCCAGAGTTGGCTCTGCCTCAGCTTCTCTCCCCACAAACACTACCTGCCTCCCCCCCAGAGGGCTCCTCCTGTCTTCCTCATTTTTAGGGTGGAGGCTAATAAGCCTCCCCAGCCCTGGTAAGTCAGGATTAATTAACCTGCAGATCCCTGCAGGCTTCCAACACCTGCTAACTGAGAGAATCCAGCTAGTCTCTCACGGTGCTTTTTTTTTGCACACAGCAAGCTTTAGCGCCTGGAACAAGGGAAGGCTGCAAAGCTCTGGCTTTGCCTGGGTGCTTTACAATGAAGGAGAGAAAAAAAGGCAAAAAAAAAAAAAGAGAGAAGAATATTTTGTAGAATCTGTGTTTTTTGGTGGTTTTTTTTTTTTTTTTTTCTTTTTTAATTTAGATCAGTAACCTCTTTTGCATGGGAGGGGCATCTGCTAGCAAGCAGCTCTGTTTCATGCCATTACCACCTTTTGGAGGCCGGGGGAGGCACTTTTAGCTGAGTTCTGCCTCTCTGCTAATGGGCACCCCTCTCTGCTGGCTGGTGGCTGCCATCTGTGGCAAATGTTGTAGAGCATGTAGTCAGTCACTGCAGGATGCAGTTATCTGATGCAACGGCTCTCCAGGGACTGATTTAGGACCACTATAGTAAGGACAGTTGGAGCTAATTGGATATTTTTTTCTTCCCCAACCTGAGTTTCCAGATGTGACAGGGCAGCGTTGCTTTATTAACCCAGCCGTGTTCATCCGTGCTCCCTGTTACAGAGGAAGGCATTTCTTTCTTTTTTTTTTTTTTCTCTTGGTGTTGAATCACAGCTTAGTGGGGGTTGTTTCCTGCCAGTTCCTGAACAAGAGCCAAGCGGCCTTCCTTGCCTGCTGGAATTTTACAGCATGGAGCACAGAGCAGGAGGGGTGCCACCCTGCTGAATGCTGGCATTTTTTGATTTCAGCGAACACTTTTCATTATCTCCACTAGTAACTGACTCATTTCAGTGGACTGGGCAAACCAGAAAAAAAAAAAAATTCCCCAGAATGTTCTTCCGTGACTCATTCAGGTGGATAAAGCTTTACAAATGTCCCCTTGTAGCTCACACGACACTGGCAAACAGCTTGTGTGCAGAAGAATTAAGATGGTGTTCTGCTGGCTCCCCTCCCTCAAGAGCCTTGGCCACTCTGCCTGTGAATTGCCACCACCCAGCCCTGCCCAGGCGCTCAGCTCTGTCTTGGTGCCAGCTTTGGTGCTCCCTGGGTCCTCCCCGCAGCCATTTCATCACCCTAACCGGATGAAAACACTGAGCTCTTTCCTGCTTGTGCTTTGGCCCGACACCTACCAGGCCCTTGGGGAAGAGATGGGTCCACCTGGTTGGGAAGAGCTTAGATCACTGTGGAGCTGCAGCCCTGGTTCATCTGCCAGTGCCGTTCACCGGCCATGCGTTCTTTTTCATAGCGCCTTTCTGAGAGAGATGAGAAATAAAAGCCCAAGGGGAGATGAATTGACCTGCTGAAGGTCATAATGCAACAAACCCAGCTTCTCTCACAAGTTTTGCTAGAGCGTTGTACCAAAATATCCAAACATGACTTGTATGCTCTTTGTTTAGATAATCCCATGCTTTAGATAATGGACAGCTTGGCCCCTATGCACTGTGATCCACTCACAGGGCAAAGGAGTGTCTTTCAGAGAGCAGAAATTCTTTTCTGTCATGGCCATTTTGTATTCTGCAGTTTTTCCCCCAGGATCTCCATGACAATAAGTGCTCCATCTTTATCTGTCCTGAAGATCTTTAAGAGAGGCTGAAGTCTTGCTAGTACCATGCACAATATCACTTCAAAGCCAGAATGGAGAACACCCTTCAGATCAGCATGGTCAATCTACGATCTTCACAGTCCAGGCAAGGGTGATGGAGGGCCCTTCCAACCCAAGTGCCTGCAGCAGGATCCTATGCTTGAAAGGAGTCTCCAGCCACCTGCACACAACCGTGGCAGGGGCCTTGACAAATGTGGTTCTCAGCCAAGAAGGACCACAGGCAATGCCATCTGCATAAATGTCAGAGGCTTTGTGCCCTTGGAGACCCTATATTTGCAGACAAACCTGCTTGTGCCTGGCCTCTTCACACTTAACCTCTCTTTTTTTTTTCCCCATCTGCCAGCAACATGCCAAGTCTCATTTTGTACAGAGAGCAGCTGGTCCTTCCTCAGCACCCACCCATCAACCAGAAGACCATGACACGTATTGCCCTTCTTTCAGTAGCAACTGAAGGCTAGGGCCAGAATAGTGGTCCTCCTTAGGAACTCCCTACCTGCCCTCCCACACATACAGTTTCCTTGTGAAGCATCCTCCCTAGCCTGCTGTACTTGGCTTGCCTAAAGGCTGCAGCTCTTTAACTAGAAGATACGCTTCTGGCATTCCTGGGAACTGAATTACAGTCACGTTGGCAGCTGCCCTCTGCCCTTGTCTATTGCAATAGCTCAAAATGATGCCAGCAGCCCCTGGGCTGCATTAGGAAGAGGGTCACCAGCAGGTCGAGGGAGGTGATTATTCCCATCTGTTCAGCACTGGTAGACACATCAGGGGTGCCGGGTCCAGTTCTGTGCTCCCTAGAACAATACAGACAGGAACTTAATCCAACAAGTCAGCAAAAGGCCATGAAGAAGATGAAGGGACTGGAGCATCTGACATATGAGGAGAGGCTGAGAGAGCTGGGATTGTTCAGCCTGGAGAAGAGAAGGCTCAGTGGGTATCTGATCCATGTATATTAATACCCAACGGGGTGACTAAAGAAGATGAAGCTAAGCGGTAGCCAGTAAGAGGGCAAGAGGCAATTCACATAAATGGAAATACAAGAAATACCATTTCAACATTAAAAGACCCCACACTTCTTTACTAAAAGGGTGACTACCAAAACAGTTTGTGGAGTCTTCATCCTTGGAGATACTCAGAACCCGACTGTATGTGGTCCTGAACAACTTGCATTAGCCGACCCTGCTCTGAGCAGGGGCTAGACTAGACAATTCCCAGAGGCACCTCCCAGCCTTAAACATTCTGTGATGCTTCTTGCTGATCTTCTTGATGTCCTGCAGTCAAGTGCCACTAGCCTTACTTATATTTTTCTTCAACCATCTTGATAGAGTGGTGTTTGGCATTCCTGGGTGAAGGGGCAAATGAGCTCTTCTGCAGCAGATATTCAGAGACACCTGAGCAGCTGACAAATGCACACCTGATATGGAAGGAGATGAGGAAAAAAGTCTTTCCGTAGGTTGTTAGGTCCAGACAAGGCGTGTGGGATTCATGCCATCTAACTCTGGACATTTGCAGTATAACCATTTATGCCCCAGTTATCCATCTAGGCTCCCTTCAGAGTCAATACAGAGAAATAGGCATTTCTAGAAAGTGATTCATGTGACATTTTTACATGAGATGAATCATGCCCAAGAAGTGCCTTTCTTTCTCTGCTGACTATTATGAAGAGAGTGAGATGTGAAGAGGTCAGGTTTGGACTTCTACACCGTCGACATCTTACGGCATTTGGGATGATTCCCACCTCTGATACTTGGGCAGAAGTCTATCTGTTATTGCCTGGGGTAAATTTTTACACACCATAAAACGCAGTCAAATTTGATGAACGTCTCTTTGCCTGCAAATAGGACTAAACAAACAGACAACTGAAAAGGACAGGCAAACCCCAGAGCGCTGGAGATTAAAAAGTCATACAAGCATTCTAGGTGCAACCTTATTATTCTAAAGGTGAGTATTTTAGGGGTACAGCTTAAGGGCATTTTGAGTAATGGGACTTCATTTACTACACTGGGCCAAGGTCAAGGACCCCAAATCCTACAGATTCTTTGTGTGGCTGGGGTCCTCAGCCCTGAGTCCAGGGCAGTCCAGGGAACTGGTTACTTGATCAGTCCATGCTACCATCTCTGGAGTGAACAGAGAAGAGATGGGGAAAACTGCACCCAGGACAAGAGGGCTCAGTAAGGAGATAACTTAGATCCTCCTTTGCAATTTTTATGTCCAGATTCCTTTGCATATGTCCATCAACAGGATCTTCCTGGGGCAGAAGATCTTCACCTCATCACACTGTTGATTGAACTTTCTTACTCGTAAACTATCCTTGGCCTGCAATGACAAGCAGCAAGGAGGCAATGTACATCCTTGGCAGTGACAGGACGTATGCTGGAGTGTCAAACGTTTGAAAGGCACTGCAAGATGACACAACCTGTCTTGTTTTGTCTTCTGGAATATGGTAAGGTGACACAGCATAAAACTGTTATCCCTTTTTGCACTGGCTGGCACGCATCTGGACAGGAGACTGATCAAACTTGGCAGAGGTGGTTTGGCTATGTGGCATGGTGCCTACATATGCTATAGGAAGCCAGATTGCATAAAGGTGTGGGTGCTGGGGTACAGCCTGGTCCTGGGTGCCTTAGAGAGTCAGTCTAGGAGCTTGACCTTAATGTTGCTGCAAGGGTTCTGAGAAAAGGCAGTATAGCTGCAGGTTTCATCAGGCAAGTGGTATTGGGGCAAGATGCTTAGCTCCAGGATTTTTCAAGGGAAGCCACAACTTTGAGGGATCTGCAAACATTTTGGAAAGTTAGGATTGTAGAAGAAGAAAGGACTGAGAAGGAGTATATAAAGTCAACTGCCAGGAAAAATGCTGTGCAAAGTTGAATGAAAATAGTTTGGCTGAAGTTAGGTACCCCAACTCCCAAATTAGTTCCAGCTATAAAAGAACTTGTGACCTTCAATTTCTCAGCATTTTGATAAAGACAATAATCTTTTTTTCTCTAAAGCGCTCAGAGATGTCAGATAACTATATACAAGTGACATTAAATGTAAATATTAGCTGTTGTCCTGTAAAATGTAGTATGCAAACATGTTGGAAACTGTTGTGTGACGCAGGGAGAAGGTTGATATTTAAACATAATTTTACGCCTCGCCAGTGTAACATTTCATCATCAAAAAGTCATAAAGTGTTTCCCTCCTACCTTATTTCGATGGTGAGAAGAAAGTGACTAACTGTTACAAAATGCTTGGAACGCCTGACTCCAAGCTAACTGGCCCTTATTTTCTTCCTTATATTCCACGGAGGTCAAGAAGGTTCCAGCTGCAGAGGTTTTTACCCCCAACATTGTCAAGATTCAAGTGTGAGGAGAAAACGAGTTTGGTGACCTGATGTTTATCCCCAGTGAACAGAATTTCAGCTCCTGAAGTTAGTATAAAGGGATCCTTTCTCTCCTGGATGAAAATCAGGGACTTGATCAGCAAGGGGACGGTGAGGAGGGTTTGAGCAACAGGCTCTTGCCAAGTACTTAGGATCTGATCTGGGGAGGAACGCCCTTATTCAGAAGCGCGCATTTGCATGCCATTAATGCCCCACCGCCTTCACTACTTAAGCCGCCCTCTGAACTGGGAGTATATCCTGTGGTGTACACCTTCATCTCATCATTTGTCCCTGCGTATTTACACCTAGCCCAAGTAACGGCTCCAGTCTGGGCTTGTGAGAGGAGGGCACGATTGATGATCAAAGCAGCAGGAAAAAGTTTTCAAGTGCTGTTGGGAAATCATGTGCTGTTTTTTCTACCCTTCGTATGATTTTCCTGCCGTTTCCATTTCAGAGCTAATTGAGCTAAGGGCAAATTGCCTGCTCACCATTGCCTAACAGCATACTTGTCTCTGACGATGACTTCCTTGAAGCAAATTCACCGGTCTTAAAAGGGGAGAAGTTGGTCAACAGAGCTTCTGCGCAGTTTCACAAGCAGAGCTACACTAATTCACAGCAGGTAAATACCTGTCCGCCTGACTTCACTTTGCTAGTCAAATGGGTAAACAACTTCCACAGTATGCAGGGTTGCACCGCTGAAAATCTTAAAAACTGGCTGAAAATGTTAATCTATGAGAGAATGTTGACCAGCTGCATGGCATTAATTGCACCAGCCCAAGATGTCTTCAGCGCAGGGTTCAGCGTCCAAACTCACCATGTCTTCTTTGTAGTCAGTGCTAAGATAGTGTTCCTCTGAGCCGCTTTGGCTGTCTGTTTCAGGATGAGATGAACTGTACCCTGGAGGTGCTTCTTTCAGTCAACTGTTAAAGGAAGCTAAGTGATCAGCTTAGACGTAGGCATGCAAAATGGACAGGCGAATCCCACATGTTTTATCTGGAGATGATAGCTCTCTCTAGACGCTCTTTATTCAAATTCACTGTTGAGACCAGAAGACCCCCAAAAGCCTCCATGTTTCAGAAGGTAAAGTAATTGCATTGATTTAGGTAGTTCTTCACCAACAGTTACACTGAGGAACTTTACCAAAGTGCCGTGTCACAGCATCCCTGATATTTGGCTTTCTTAAAACCAGATCACAGAGGGTAAATGTATCGTATAGAAGAAGAATCCTGGTAAATCAACAAGATCTAGAAGAAGAGAAGACAGAAAATGACATTTCAAGCTAACCTGTAGCTAAAATATTTTGCCTCACGTCAAAACCCAGCAATGCCCCATAACTTCCAGCCTTTTGCTTTATTTTGATGACACTGTTTTGTTTAAAAAAACCCAATACCTGGAGGATTATACTGCGTCAATCACCAGCCCAAGGATGACTAATACTTTTCATTTCAACCATCTATTATGACCAGTGGGTGTCTTTTGTTAAATTATATGCTGCATGGTGATGCCTAAAGGCTTTGTCTCTTCCCACGGACCTTTCCCTGGCATTTCTATTGACACGTCAGCAGCAGCTCCATGAGATCTTGGCTTTGCTGTCGAAGGTAACTTAAGAAGTTGCCAATGCCATTTCACCATTTCACCATTTCACCATTTGTCTCCCATGTGCTCCTCTTTGCCGTCACAGCCTTCTTGGTGATGCCACTACAGCTGTCTGTGGGGCGATGCCGGAAATCAGAACCGATTCACGCTAAAAATCACTTCTTTTGGGGGCGTATTGTTTTTAAGCTGCTGTGTGGCTCAGCCCTGCAAACCCTTGTTCTGGCACCAGGAGCTGCCCACAGAGAGGGCAGCGTTCTGCTGAAACCAGGTACAAGGTGCCAGGGAAGGGAGGAGAGGGAACATTTTAAGTGAGCTTCACTCACAAAGCCAGAGTTGCGTGAAATTATGGCCTCTCTGGACCTCATGCTGTATAAAATGAAAGGGAAACTGAAACCAGTTAAGCCTGTGTATTAATTGTGGAAATCCTTACATGGTTCTCCATTTCCTTCAATGGTATTGGGTTTTTAATTTTTCATTTGAAAGGACAGTTAATTCACACCTATGGTTATTTCCCCCCTTTCTTTTGCATTTTGGTGATAATTCACTCTTCATTTTTAGAGTTACTTTCAAAATGCAACTCCCTATTCATTGTAAAATGTAACACAAAATGAAAATCCCTTCAACATTCAAATAAAAGTCACTTGAAGAAGAAAGCTTTCAAAGGGCAGACTTCAGAGGCCTTAATATTTGTTTAAAATATATGCTCTACACTTTAATTTTGATTTCTATAATTTACCTCACTTAAGTCACAGTCCTCCAAGTTTTATGAATTCACGGGGAGTTTGCACAACGCATGAAGTTCAACACAGGGATAAATTTGCAGGATTAAAGGCAGCTAGACTCAGACCAGGGGCACTGTGGGAATTTCTGCTCTCACAGCTTTCCTGGGGAAGCCCACTGTTGGTAGAAGTGCCTGGGCTTCATTCTGTTAATGCGATGACTTCTGTACCAACTCAGGCCACAGCCACAACTTGGTTATTACCAGGTCTATGGACTTTTGGGGATCAGCTTACTCTGGATCAGATGTAAGGACACAGCAATCTTCTTTTTGTTCAGTTAGCCCAAGTATACAAAAATATTTCTGTGCCAGCTTTATTCTTTTTTACCAGGTGTACGCTGGCTACAGTACCTGCTCCATCAGAAGACGTTCTGGGACAAACTGACTCCTTCAGAATTTTTTGAACACATTTGAATTGACAGAGTAAGTTCATACAGGTTCAGCACTTTGCATCATGCCATCGTGGTATTTCTGATTCAGTACATGGCACATCAAGACTATTTTTCAGGGCCATGCCAAAATAAATTCTTGAGGAGTAATCCCCACTTATCTACTCAACAGCCTGGTAGGCTTGCAGACTCACCTTGAACTGGAGGCCTATAAAACAGCAACCAATCACTTCCATGCTCACTGCTTTGCTCGTTTCTGCTCTTTCACCACACTGTGAACACAACTGAGCTGGATAAAATAAAATCTGAAAACTGGGGTTATTTCCAACGCCAATCTGTTTGATCACATGGTTCTGCAAGTAAAGACACCAGCACAACAAGGACAGTGCAGTGACAGGAACCAAATACCAGGAGGAAAAGCACAGGATAGAATCATAGAATGATATGGGGTTGGAAGGGCCCATCTGGAGATCATCTAGTCCAACCCCCCCGCCAGAGCGGGTCTACCTAGAGCAGGTTACACAGGAACTTATCCAGGTGGGTTTTGAATGTCTCCAGAAAAGGAGACTCCACCACCTCCCTGGGCAGCCTGTTCCAGTGCTCTGCCACCCTCACAGTAAAGAAGTTCCTCCTCATGTTTAGGTGGAACTTCTTATGTTCAAGTTTGCGCCCATTTCCTCTTGTCCTGTCACTGGGCACCACTGAAAACAGATCAGCCCCGTCCTCCTGACACCCTCCCTTCAAGTATTTGTACACATTAATTAGATGTCCCCTATGCCTTCTCTTCTTAGTACTGAAAAGACCCAAGTCCCTCAGCCTCTCCTTGTAGGTGAGATACTCCAGGCCCTTTAATCATCTTTGTGGTCCTTTGCTGTACCCTCTCCAGCAGTTCCCTGTCCTTCTTGAACTGGGGAGCCCAGAACTGGACACAGTACTCCAGATGGGGCCTCACCAGGGCAGAGTAGAGGGGCAGGATGACCTCCCTCGACCTGCTGGCCACACTCTTCTTGATGCACCCCAGGATGCCATTGGCCTTCTTGGCCACAAGGGCACATTGCTGGCTCATGGTCATCCTATTGTTCATCAGGACTTCCAGGTCTTTCTCCGCAGAGCTGCTCTCCAGCAGGTCAGCCCCCAACCTGTACTGGTGCAGGGGGTTATTTCTCCCCAGGTGCAGCACCCTACACTTGCTCTCGTTACATTTCATTAGGTTTCTCTCAGCCCAGCTCTCCAGCCTGTCTAGGTCAATGGACATACATGCCCATGCGCTTGGTGGAGAAGGGTTGGGAGACCCTTACATGAGCACTGCCCATAGAGAAATGCCTGCAGAACGACAGCCACCATCATGTTGGCAGAGCAGCTTTTCTTATTCCAGGGCAGAAATGTGGTGTGAGCAGGTTGTCCCTTTGCCTTGCTCATCATCCTGAAGCACAGATCTCAGAAACTCCTTGTGAGCATCCCCAGGTGCCCCTGGGGGAGATAAGGCACATCAAGACAAATGTGAGGAGGGACAATACTCCCTGAGGAGTTCTGACTCAGATGGGGAGGAAAAAAGTTTGGTCATTGCCACTACAGATATGGCTCAGGGCCCCGTATAAGAGGTGAAATAAGTGTCACAGTTGGCTCATGGGAAGATAACTACGAGCCAGCTTAGCTGCAAGCAGAGATAGCCTGTGACAGCCAGCCACACTCAGTAATTGCATGCTTTGTGTGACAGATAGCAGGACCAGATACAGCTAGCTTGTTAAGAATTAGAGCACAGGCAGTGTCTGAAAATATACCCAGGATCTTCTCAATTAGCCCAGGCATGCAACAGTACTTTTATGCCAGGTTTATGCATTTTTACCAGCTTTAAGCCTGGCCCGCAGGACTGAGAATTCCCAGCCTGATGTGAAGTGTGATATCCTGGGCCGTGCTGCGAATTCAGTCTGCAAAGATCAATTAGGGATGTGGAGTCAGAGAAAGATTGTGGCAGCATGAAATCACCCCTCCTTGTCCTGTTCTGTTCCAGGGACGGGAGCAGCCTCCTCGTGGAGGCTGTGGCTCCACAGACGTGAATCCTGTGTGGGCATGTTCAGAACCAGATTCAAAATGCCCCAGCCAGGCGATGCGATTTGCTGAACTTTATTCTGCTGGTTGGGATTTGTTCACGGATTTCTCTGGGAACACGTTGTCCTGGCAAACTTCATACCATTTCAGCTATCAGCTTCTCGGTTTTAGATGGGCCGGGTACCATCTTTCTTCACCATACCCAGCATAAAAGCATAAAGATGATGTAAATATCGTATCACGTTATTTTCACAAGAACACTGTCATACGTTCATATTTGTGATCTGGATCAAGCTAGCACTGCTGGGTGCTCCGCTGCTGCATAGGTATGATATTAATTCTTACGGGACTAAGGTTAACTTATCTCCCTAGGCTATACTGCAATGCCATTTGAGGTCACTCTTTTCACCCCAAAATGACTTTTAGGACATTGTTCCGTGGCACCTAAATCTCCGTGCAATAACAGCTCGAGGAATTCCTGCTCTCATATTACTTCCCACCACTCCTTCAAAGGAGGTAAAGCAAAGCCTGCAAAAAATAAAGAGAAAAGGCTTTTTATTTTTTTTTGCTAACATCAGCCCAGCTATGTGACCGCAGAAGAGGGGAGCTGTACTGGCACAGCAGAAAGAACAGCACAGCTGTGGAGCCTGGGGAAAGGTGGGCACCTCCACCGTGCTGACAGCGCTGACAGTACTGCGCCTTCCCACCCGGTACCCAGCAGCCGTGGGACGTGCTCTGCCTCTCCTGGCCACCCTTCCCACCCCAGCAGGATTGCTAAATTTAGGCAGCCACTGCATTTCAGGAGTCCCTTCAATCCAGTTGCTAACAGAGGAAGCCAGAGGATGGACAGTGACGGCCTGGAAACATCCAGCTGATGGAAAGCTGCTCCTTTTGGGCCCTGTGCAACTTGGTCCAGCGGAGGGCCACGAGGATCATCAGAGGGATGGAGCACCTCTCCTATGAAGACAGGCTGAGACAGCTGGGGTTGCTCAGCCTGGAGAAGAGAAGGCTCCGGGGAGACCTTATAACAGCCTATCAATACCTGAAGGGAGCCTACAGAAGAGCTGGAGAAGGACTCTTTGTCAGGAAGTGTAGTGACAGGACAAGGGGCAAGGGTTTTAAATTGGAAGAGAAGAGATTTAGATTAGATATCAGGAAGAAATTTTTTACTATGAGGGTGGTGAGGCACTGGAACAGGTTGCCCAGGGAAGTTGTAGATGCCCCATCCCTGGAGGTGTTCAAGGCCAGGCTGGATGGGGCTTTGAGCAACCTGCTCTAGTGGGAGGTGTCCCTGCCCATGGCAGGGGGGTTGGAACTCGATGATCTTTAAGGTCCCTTCCAACTCTAACCATTCTATGATTCTATGATTGGTGTCACCTACAGGGACATCTACGCGTGGTTCCCTGCACTGAGGTCCAGCTACGTGCCTGAGCCTTGTCTGCACGTCAGGATGAGGGCAACCCATTGGCCTGGGGAGGGGAGAAGAAGCAGGATATCACCAGCAGCAGTGCCTGCACAACTGGGCAACCAGAGGTGCAAGAACATGTCCAGCCCTATGGCATTCAGCAGATGCAGCCTGGGTGTGCCAGCAGTGCTTATGGGGAGCAGCCCTCACATGGAGGTGTGAGATAGCGGTGGTGGAAGCAGCAGAAGAGGAGAGGAGTGTAAGCTGGAGGAAGGCTGACTGTGTGGCATCCTTCTGCATACGATCTGCTCCCAGCCCATGCTGTATCACCATCATGAGCAGAACTCATCAGCACATGGAGAACAGATAGTCTTTAAAGCCTCCCAACCTCCCTCTGGTCCTGGGAGCCCACTTGCAGCAGGAGTCTGGACTGTATGAAGCCTCACTCAGCCTCACTCACTACTCTGTCCTCTGGTACTCCTCACCCTAGCCTGAGATTCCCTCATGGGCTTTCCTGGCCAAGGCAAGAACCATTTCCCTAGACAGTGCAACGGGGCACATGTCTAACACTTCACACCATCAAGTAGGTCAAAATCCCTCCCATTTTCCACATAGGGAACGGGAGCAGGAACCGAGGCAGGAAATGTGATGCCTCAAGGCTATGGGATGAATCAGTAGCAGAAACAAAATGAAAATTCAGAACTTCCTGTCCCTTTACTCATCTTGAATACGGTTGATGATTAAGCTCTTAAAAAGTTAGAGCAGTTGATGACCTCTTCACCTCTGGTCAGTGATTAGGGCCCCAGCGTATTAAATGTAGAAAAGAATAAAACAAAGACGATTTCAAGGAACTGGGGAAAAAAAAAAAAACAAAACAGAGGGCAAGGAATTTCTTTTGCGGCCAGGACATAAATGTTTGGTTCCCATTACTCCCACGGCGCCTCTTCCAGTGAGGAAGGAAGTTTCTCTAGTTCTACCCCTACGGGTCCACCGAGAGTTGAAACTGGCTTAAGCCACAGCTACCACCAAGAGGCCACGCTATGGTTACACTTCCTTCCCTCCACACACTTCTGTCCCCCCGCCCCCGCCAACAGCTTCTTGTCAACACAACTGCTTAAGCAGGCACGCGAGGAACCGGCCGGGAGAACGGATCAATAGTAATATTAAAAATTCTTTTTCCTTTCCTGGGCTGGCTTTGCTGCGAGCCCCGGCTCCCTGCACAGCTGCATGAACCTTTGTGCTGATGCACCAGGACAAGGTGCCAGGGGACAGGAACAAGCGTCTGGAGAAAGGGAGGCTCAGCATCTCTCCCTCTCTCAGGGATGCTGAACACTCCTCCGCTCCCCCCGTGGCTGTGGGGACAGGGAACGGGAAGGGGGTGCCGCTGGGTCTGCGGGTGACACAAAGCAGCACACCGTCCCTGCAGCCTTCTCCTGCTTCGCTCCCAAACAGATGGAGCTGACTCAGATTTTTTGATGCTTCTGCTCGGTTTGTCATTAGAAGACACAGTCATTTACTGCTCTGTGTGTGTGTGGGGGGGGTGACATCGCCTTTCCTTGCATTTCATCTGCATGATGATTTCTGGTGGCCGTGTCACCGCGTCTCCTTCAGGGATGCTGGTTTCACTGTGTGAGGAAGAGTCAAACCAGATTGCTCATCTTCTTTCCAGTGGTTTCAGGTTTGGTCTTTTAACCTTTAGACTTTCCAAACCGGGTCAGTACGCCAGGCTGGTGAAGAGCATGATGAACATGTGAACAGAGTGGTTTTGGCCGCAGCCGGAGAGACTTCTTCTTCAAGAAAGCAACCCTTTCATCCCTGTGCTTGTGTGGGAAGGAAAAGGAAGGTGAGGCGGTGTGGTGCTTCACCTCGGGAACTAGCAGGAAGCTCTTCTATGGCATTTACTGCTTTATGAAAACTAATTTTTTTTTTCCTAAAGTTAGGGGATGTGCCAGTTTTCAAGGATTCACAATCCTGTCATTAGCACTTCTGCTTTTTCAGCAGTGTTCTGGTATAATACTAGAACAACACCAAGAAAAACGCAGTATAAGAAGATATAAGCTCAAAGCAGAGAGGGGACAGTATGGTGGACCCCATCAGAGCTATAATGTTGGAAACGTGTATTTGGACTCAGAGCCTTAACTCTGCAAAACTCAGACTGTATTTTTCAGGGGCATAAGAAAAGTGTTACATACTGGGTTTGGAAAACTTGAAGGTCAGAGTTTGGGCTTGAAAATCTTTGCAGCATCCAGAAGCACACAGTGATAGTCTCTGAGGTAGTATTACCACTAAGGAAAGAGATTGTGGAGTTATAATAGACATGTTCCACAGAAATGTCATTTTCATACTCAACAGCAGCGAAAAAAGGGAGTATCAGGAGGTATCTGGAAACTAGGACATCGCCATGACACTGCATGGGCAACCCAACATGGTGAACGTGGTATGGAGATGCATTCCCCTCTCTTAAAAAGCAGGCATTAGAAGCAGAAACAGTTCAATGAATGGCTTCAGCTCCTGGTGTCACTAAAAAGACCAGAATTTGCAAGCTGGTAAAAACTGAGGGAGAGCACAAAGGAAATCTACATTTTAAAAAAAAAAAGTAATGGAGAAAATGAATAGGAAATGATTGTTGTCTCTTCCAACACAAGAAACAGCAGGGGGTTCTTGCAAACTAGCAAATGCTGGTTCAAAGCCAACAAACAAAGGTGGTGTTTATAGAAGAAACAGGCAGTTCATCTTTGGAACCCCCTGCCAGAGGACACCGTGAGCACCAGAAGCATGTGTGAATCCACAGAGTAAATGGGCAATCTAATGGAAGTGAAAAATCACCAGAAAATATGAAATGTGGTGACACCAACTGCTGCTGAAGAACTCCCTGAGCTGTACAAAGCTGGGAGGAGGCCCCAAGGAAGTATCACTGGATGGTTTAAGTATCTCTGTGCTCTTCTTTCAGCATTCACTACTGGCTACATCCGGAGACAGGATGCTGGGCTAGATGGGTGATAAGTTTGACCTACCAAGGCCGCTCTTAATGCTTAGAAAGGCAGAGAAAGGCAGAGTTAAATAAGCCACGTAATGCAAAGCAGGTTGTTGGTAATAAATCTTTGTGGAAATCCACTTTTCAAACCCTATTGCATCTCTACACCTAATCCTACAATTGCGTGCGTGCACTCAGATGGACCCAGCATTGAGCCCACTTGAAATAATTTGTCTTCTTACGACTCTAGGTTCCTGCAGAGAGAAAAACAGTTGTCCCCGTCCAGGCTTGAGTTTCCTTTCTTTGTAACTACACTTGAAGTGAAAATGAAGTACACCATTAAACTGTTATGGTAATTTATCCTTACACTTTCTGCTCAACAGGTTTGCTTTGTTTTAAAAGTATGTTTCTGTGATACTTATAGCTATGTATATGTAATTTTGTGGTTAAAGCAGAAGAGACAGGAAAACCCGGGTTCCCACAGGAAACGTAACTCGACCTCTCGCGAGCAGGTAACATTTTTGCCGTATCGGTGTGATAAAGAACTTCAATGAGAGGCAAATCCTGCCAAGGTTTACACCTGCGTGCAACTGCCTGATGTGACTAGCTCGAGAGAGGTTAACGAGATTTTTTTCCACGTGATTCAGATTCTGCTGGAGGATGCTTCTGGGTGGCAGTGGGGCCTAAGACAGTTCTGGGTCTCAGAAAACCATGTGTTAAGATGCCACCTCATGAGGTTGTTGGATCTGGTGCCGGAGGGCAGTATTTGTCTCTGTTTCTGCAGAGGTCTCTGATGGGGCAGGAACATTTTTCCTGTGGGCCTGGGGTCTTGGGAAGAGAAAATCAGATCTTGCCGGTCATCTCACCAGGGATGGGAAGGGAAAATACCACCGCCACCCACTCCACGGGGGGTGGGGTATCCCCAACTACCCTTGAGCACCTTTTCTATCATTCTTTCCAAAAAAAGTGCCTCATGATGTTGGTCACCGCTGACCGTGCCGTCCTCCCAAAAAACCACGGCAGGGACAGCACGGGGGCCGGCAGCGCCCGCACAAAGTCCCCTCCTTGCCCACGCCGCGGGGCAGAGGAGGTGGGGGGGAGGCTCCCCGGCCCTGCCGCGGACACGCGTGGGCCTCCCCGCCGGCCGGGCCCGGGCGCTGTCGGTGGCGGAGCGGGGGCC
>NW_015091087.1:281890-282532 GCF_001431845.1 Calidris pugnax | reverse complement strand
CCCCCCTCGCTGCCCCCGTCTCCCCCCCGCCCCGTCGGGGCTATTGTTGTGCGGCGGGGGCGGGCAGGGCCGGTCCCGGTGCCGGTCCCCTCCCCGTCCTCCCTCTCCCTTTCTCTGTCCCCGCGAGTTTACCCGGCAGTGCTTTGGTGCGGGCGCGTTTCCGCCGGTTTTTCCTGTTGGAGAAGGGAAGGGGGAGCTGTTTTCTCTCTCTCGGTGTATTTTGTATCCCTTTTCTCCTCCTCCTTCTCCTCCTCCTCCTCCTCCTCCTCCCGCCGCCGCCACCATGGACGTGACCGTCTCGGAGCTGCTGGAGCTCTTCCTGAGGAGCCCCTTGGTGACCTGGGTGAGTGGGCAGGGGAGCTGAGGAGGAGGAGGGGGGTGTGCGGCCGCCATCCCTCCCTCCCCCAACCCCGCTGTCCTTCCCTCTCCCGGCAGGTGAAGACCTTCGGGGCCCTGGGGAGCGGGGAGGAGGACAGCCTCGGCGTCTACATGGAGCTGGTGGATGGCGTCGTCCTGAACAAAATCATGCTGCAGATGTGAGTGGGGTCCCGGGGGAGGAGGCGGGGGTGGGGGTGTCGCCTCGGCCCCCCGGGGCAGCGGGGAGGCGGCCGCCCCCTCGGGCGGTGCCGCCGGTCGCTCCCC
>NW_015091087.1:280767-281840 GCF_001431845.1 Calidris pugnax | reverse complement strand
TACTCTCTATAAAACTGTTACAAATGTTTTCCCAAAAAAAAGGAAAGGAATAGAAGGAATTAAAAAGGTTATAGCCAGCTTGGAGGTGTTACTTTACTATCACTTAGAACTGTTTGGGGGAAAAAAAGCTCTTTGTTTTCCCTCTTAGAGTTAGAGAGAAGTTCCTAAGTTTTCAGTAATTCATACTTTTTCTAAAATTCAAACTACCTTTTTGAAAATTTCAGGTTGCTGTATGTATTATCCATTAATAAACTTGCAGCTAGACAGACATGTTTGAAGTTTTTCCTATTAAGAATTCACTATGTATACTGGTTTTTTTCCCCACACTATTTTTAACATTTAGAACCAAAGACATTATGTTACTACTTTAATCAGCTGAACTTGCAAGTGTTCTTTCTTGGTAATTTCTGTGATGTTCAAGGAAACCTGAAGCAGCCTGTATTTATGAAATACAAAGGTGAGAGTCAAAAATGTCTAATAAATGGATTACTTGAATGGAAAACATTTGCCCCTTTGGTTTCATAGAATAGAACAACTCATATAAAATAATACCCAGCATGTTCTCCAGAAGTATTAGTACCACAGCAACGTACCTCTCCTTCAGCTCCTGATCCGGATGGCATCTTGGTAACATTGAATGCTACACGCTTGGTTTGTGTGTTGTATACCCGTAGGATCCTACATGGTGGAGAGCAAAGTTAGCTATGAACAGTCTCCTTTCCCCCCCCCCCCACCTCCAACCTTCTCCCCCTTCCCCAGGACCCCGCTGGGATTTTTGAGCTGGTGGAAGTGGTTGGCAATGGCACGTACGGGCAAGTCTACAAGGTTTGTGGCAGAATTTCTTCTCCTTTTTTATTATTGTCATTTTACTAGAGGTGTGACGGGTGGCCGGGCCCGGGCCGGGCACAGGGCTGATGGCGAGCCACCCGCTGTGGCCAGCGGAACAGTTAGGGATGATAAAAATGTTGTGCTTGTCATTGTCGCTGCCCGTGACAAGTTTGTCAGCCTCTCGGCTTCTGCTTTTCCAAAGGGACACGAATCGCTCTCCCAAGTACCCGTCCTGAAATGGTGAA
>NW_015091087.1:278601-280757 GCF_001431845.1 Calidris pugnax | reverse complement strand
CCCCTGTCCCCCCCCCCCGCCCCTCCCCCCGAGTGGGGACTGTCAAGAGTGTGGCCACTCTGGACACATCGGTCCACGGGCTTATTCATAATTCCTGCTGGAGGTTCCTCATGGAAGTTACTGCTGCTGCTGCTGCTGCGGTGACTTCAGACAAAGGCATTGGCCTTCATTAAAATTGTCACCCGGCTTCCTTGTTGGAAAGCCTTCAAAGTGCAGGAGCTGTGGAGCGGAGGGGTGAATGGTGCTGCATCCCATCCCGCTGTGCTGGGCAGGGCCATCTTTGGGGGGGGGCAGAGTAACGATAACGAGCGATCGAAGCAGGGAAAGCTTATTTAGTGAAAATCACAATCCCCAGAATAACCTGTTTGACAAGAGTATGACTTTAAAAAATAGCAATCGGAGAGTGGCCATGTGGGTGTGAAACTAGCCTACTTTCCCCCCCCCCCCCCCCCTTTTTTTTTTTCTTTTTCTTCCCTTCAGTGTGCAGGCAGTGGAACAAACAAATCTCGAGATTGCATGACTTTGCAGTGAGTGCTAGCTACCAGGATGACTAATTCACACAGTCTTAATACTTGGCTAAAGACAGAAGGCTCTAGCCTTATATTGTCTAGAAAGGCAAGGCACATTTGCAGAGGGAAGGAGAGATAACTGAAAGTAACCGAGTATGCCTAGCTGCTTGGTTTGGTTGATTTCTTTATTATTATTATTATTTTTGCTTATAAACAAGGCAGTATAATCGGTGAGTTTCCCTGATGGCAAGATACTGCTGCTTGCAGCTCCAGTAACTAAATAAAGCACTTTGCTGCCTCTTCTGCAAATGAAACACATGTCAGTTTGTTTTGAGGGCGTGAACCTCAGCCTTCATGATGGAGAAATAGTCTGCGCGGCGTGCAAGTTGCATTTTAAGACCAGAAGTGGAATAACCGGGCTGCTGCTCTTGGCAGAAAGCTGAAAAAAAAGGATGTGGCTCAGAAGGCCGTAGGAGAGGGGGGAGATGAGTGAGAAGCTGCGCTTTGACACCACCTTGAGCATTTAATTCTTTTCCGACAAATTAAATGAAACCATTTCATTTTTTTCTGTAATCCTGCTGCTCCCAGAGCTTGCATCACCTGAACCCTTCTTACAAAAAAAAAAATATTGTAGGGAGTGAATGTGTGACTTGAAACTCTCTGGTTAATTATTGCAATTTGGTGCATTGTTTCTTGGCTTACCTGTTAATGCTGTGACTTAATGAGCGAAGCCCTCGTTGGTTTAACAGTCTTGAGAGTAGATAGAAATGTTTTCATTTTCCTTCAGTATGCTGGAAGTCTGCGGGTGTAGTTAACATGAGCAATGAAACTCAGCGCATGCCTTTATTGACTTGGAAGAGTGAATGAACACCTGAGGTCTTAAGGGCATCGGTTTCACTCTGATAACAGGGGAAAACAGCAGGCGGTTTCTGTCAGGGCAGCAGTTTTAGTGTGTGTCTGATGAGATTTCCCTGTCCTTCCTCGCCGGTTAGACAATGGGGGAAAGGTTTCCTCTTGCCTGGTAACCGAGGGCACGGTGGTTTGGGTGCCAGGAATACAAGAAATAGGTAAATGCCGTTTTGCCATAGAGCTTTTCGGACATCAGTGGGTTGACAGGTGTGTCAGTTTTTGCACTGTCAGTTTTGTCAGGATTTGCACTGCTGTTCGTTAGGCATTTGTCCACATTTGTGTACGTAGTCTCAAAACGTGGACACCTAATAGAGTTGCACGTAAACACAAAGTACCAAAACAAAAAACTTCCTTGCTGTGATTAAACCTCTGATTTCTTCTTGAAAGAATATGATGTAAAAAAAAATATTAAAAAAAAATATAAATCAGTGCAATAGCAGTGCAATAGTATTTAACTTTTCTCAGCTGCTGTTCTGTTGGGAAAAACGCTCCAGGAACACCCAAAGATGAAACTCTGTGTGTGTGTGTGTGTTCTGAGGGCTTTTGGAGGAACTGCCCACCCGAGGCGGGGGGGCCCCCCGCGGGGGGGGGGGGGGGGGGAAACACCCAAACAAACCCAACCCAACCCAAAAACGTGGTTAGGCTGTGTTCGCTTGTTGCCTCCCGCTTCCCCCCCCTTCCCCAGCGACCCCTCCTTGAAACCCCTCTTCCCAGCGGCGCTTTATTCCCCCCCCAGCC
>NW_015091087.1:252670-278506 GCF_001431845.1 Calidris pugnax | reverse complement strand
ACCCCCAAGCTGTTGGGAAGCGGGGAGACCTCCCCCCGTCTGAAGGGAGCCCACCCCACGGGAGAGCCGGGGAGGGGACCCTTTGTCTGGAGGTGTGGTGACAGGAGGAGGGGTAACCCCTTTTAAACTGAAAGGCTGTAGATTTCGGGTGGTGACAGGAGGAGGGGTAACCCCTTTTAGACTGAAAGACTGTAGATTTCGGTTAGATGTCAGGAAGAAATCCTTTCCTGTGAGGGTGGTGAGACACTGGAACAGGTTACCCAGGGAAGTTTGTGGATGGTCTGTAGATTTCGGTTAGATATTAGGAAGACATTTTTTCCTGTGAGGGTGGTGAGACACTGGAACAGGTTGCCCAGAGAAGTTGTGGATGCCCCATCCCTGGAGGTGTTCACGGCCAGAAAAGATGTGGCCTTGAGCAACCTGCTCTAGTGGGAGGTGCCCCTGCCCATGGCAGGGGGGTTGGAACTCGATGATCTTTAAGGTCCCTTCCAACTCTAACCATTCTATGATTCTACAATAGTCCCATTTTTCCCATCTTTTTCTTAGCTGAGCTAGCTGGGAACAGCCCCCATCTGCATAGCTATAGGTATTTCTATAGATCACCCTACCCTGGCTCTTATTTAGCTATATATAGGTGTATAGGTGTATATACACCCCCAAGCTGTTGGGAAGCGGGGAGACCTCCCCCCGTCTGAAGGGAGCCCACCCCACGGGAGAGCCGGGGAGGGGACCCTTTGTCTGGAGGTGTGGTGACAGGAGGAGGGGTAACCCCTTTTAGACTGAAAGACTGTAGATTTCGGTTAGATGTCAGGAAGAAATCCTTTCCTGTGAGGGTGGTGAGACACTGGAACAGGTTACCCAGGGAAGTTTGTGGATGGTCAATCCCTGGAGGTGTTCAAGGCCAGGCTGGATGGGGCTTTGAGCAACCTGCTCTAGTGGGAGGTGTCCCTGCCCATGGCAGGGGGGTTGGAACAAAATGATCTTTAAGGTCCCTTCCAACCCAAACCATTCTATTATTCTACAATAGTCCCATTTTCCCCATCTTTTTCTTAGCTGAGCTACCTGGGAACAGCCCCAATCTGCATACCTATAGGTATTTCTATAGATCGCCCTACCCTGGCTCTTATTTAGCTATATATAGGTGTATAGGTGTATATACGTGCATGAAATAGGAGGGCAGTCCTAAGGTGGTTGGCACCAAGTGGAGTTCCTCCCTGTCACAGAACGCCATGGGTCCTCCTGGGATTTTATGCCATTAAAGTGGGTTGGCTTGAGTGGAGAGTACTTAGGAGGAGGACCTGGGACCTTGGTGGTGTGAGGTATTAAAAAATACCAAGTTTTCAGCTGCTCCCCTTCAAGTCCGTAGGGTTTACATCGTTTTCATCTTCATAACCTCGCTTACACCTCTCCTGTGGGAAGGAGCTTTGTGTTTCAAGAGGAGCTTGTTACACAGCCCATCAATGGGGGGGCAAAAAAATGAGCTTGAAGTTTTCCAGCCTAGAAGAACCGGGGGGTTTTGAGGGAAAGCCTTTGCCCCCCCGTGCAGGGGCTGGGGGGCGGTGGGGGTGGCTCGGTTATGCTGGGGGCAAAGCAGGACTCCTCTGCTGCTCATCTGAAACCCTGGGGGATGAAAAGGCTGGCCTGGAAGTCGTTTGCCCCTCTTGTAGCCGGTTCAAAATCCGAGAAGGACGGCACGGGGAGAGAGAGGGCTATTTTTGCACGTTGTGTTGCTTAGAAGTTAGAAAGCAAAGGGTTAAAAGAGCTGGTGCTGGAACCCCCTGAGCCTGTAGTTTTAACACTTTTAAGGAGCCCCAGGCCTCTGCTAGAGCTGGGAGAGAGAAATTTCCCTTCAACAGGTTGGTATCAGCTGGGGGGAGGCGTGTTGGGGCTTGTGGCCATCATCATCATCAGCAGCAGCAGCAGAGTGGGCAGAGGAGCACCCCGACCCGGGGCTCTGCGCCCCTAAACCCTCCCCTGGCCCACGGGGCAGCCTGGCACGAGGGAGCAGCAAGCCAGGGGTGATAACGAGTGGCACAGAATTTCTCGGAAAAAAGGCCTCAGCCTGTAATTGTGCTTTGTGGGTTGTTTTTTTTGTGGGTGCTGCTGTCCTGTGCCTCCCCCTCTCCTTTCCTCCTGGAGTCAATCCCGCTTTGTCAGGGCACTTTGGTGTAACTGGAACTTACGGCCAGTTCACCACGCTCTTAGCTGCCTTAAGGACTTTTTTTTTTTTTTTCCTCCATCTTTTGCAAATAGTGGGGAAGCATTTTTAGCATTGCTGCGGTTAGATTTCAGTTTTTCACATCCAGTAGTAAGCTTAATTTGAAGTTTGGCTCGCACAAAATGAAAACACTCCTGAAACTTGCCTCGAGATAAGATTTGAACTTGGTGTGTTTGCTTCCCCCCCCCCCCCTGGCACAGGTTGCCCAGGGAGGTTGTGGAGTCTCCACCCTTGGAGAAATTCAAAAGCCATCTGGACACAGTCCTGGGGAGCTGGCTGCAGGTGGTCCTGCTTGAGCAGGGTGGTTGGACAAGGTGATCTCCAGAGGTCCCTTCCAACCTCAGGCATTCTGTCATTTTCTGATTCATGGGCAGTAGTAAAGAAATGAAGAATGATATGTTCCATCTCAGCTATCAATAAATGTTTTCATCAGTAAACACTTTTTACCCCATTATCTTCCCCCCCCCCCCTTTTTTTTTTTTAATGCGAAAATGACCTGTGAACCAAAGGCATGAGTTAATATTTTGCACATTTTAAAATCTCTGCGGTAAGATTGTTCATAGAGGTGTGAGGCTGATTAATTTTGCTATTGAGATTGAACTGTGTTAACTTGCTCCGTCACTTTCCCTTTGTTTTTGTTTTGTTTGATTGTTGGTTTTTTTTGTGTGTGTGTGTTTTTAAGGACAGCTAGCACTTCAAAATAGCTGTTGTGAGTGTGCTGTTATGTCTCACAGATAGACATCGTAATTCTCTTGTGGCAGCAATGACTGGGGGGAAGGATGTTTTTGTGCGAGTTCTGAGAGTGCACCAGAAAGATGAGAATTAGGGATGATTCTCCTAATTGCCCTCGGTGCAGGCTGGTGTGGCTTTCTAAGAGCCTTGTAATAGTTAATTCACAGTGAAGGCTTCTTTTGTTGATTTATATTGCAGCCTTCCAAAACTGCATGTAAATGATGTGTATTGTCTAACTGCTGGCTCATAAAAGGAAATGATGTAAGATGTGATCGTTTAAATGCTGATTTGAAAATAAATTAAAACTTGGATAAATGTTTTCCCACGCTGAGGATACTCTATTTTTGTCTTAATGGACTTTATCTTACAAGGTGACTGTGTTGGGGGGTAGGAAGAGAAGACAGTGCTTGGTATTCTCTACTAACTCAGCTGAGTATTTCTTCTCCCCCCTTTCCCCTTTCTTTCTCTCGCTGCTAAAGGGACATCATTGTGGATTCAAATGATTTTGTTAAACATGAATACAATTCCAGTCTTATCGCTATAAAGACAAACTGTACTGAGGATCGGTGAGGTCACTGGCTTTCAGGAACTGGTCCAGACCAGCTCTCTTAAGTATGAACTGCCCTTCTTCTCTTCCTCCTCTGATTTTTTTTTTGTGTGTGTGGATTGTGTCGCAAAGTGAGAGTTTGCTGTTGGAGAAATGGGGAAGGGCCAGGCCGCGGCTGGAATACTGGCATTTCTCTGGGTCCTGTGGCTAGATGTAGCCCTTAATGTCGTTTGCCATCCTCCCCCAAATTGGCTGAACTTTTGACCAGTTTCCCCCATCACCCAAATCCTTCTTAATTAAATATACAAAAGCTAGGCAGGTGGCCAGTGGGGATTACTGATATTTATTTTTATTAAAAAAAAAAAAAAAGAAAGAAAAAGAGAAAAGAAAGCAACCTGCCAATTGTGGGTAACCACATGTCCCTCTCGTTCTTCCTCCCCCAGTCCATCTGTCTGTTTGTCAAAACGTCTTTTTTTTTTTTTTTTTTTTTTTGTATCTTGTCTTAAATCAAATTGCAGGCTCCTGGGGCAGGGACTCCGTATTCCTGGAGTAGGTAGAAAGGGACCTGGCACTCCGGGACCTGGGTGTGTGCGGGTCTTTGAGGTGATGGATGTCACAAAATACAGCCCAGAGTCTTACGCTGACTCCTTGGAAATTTTTTCCAGCTTTCTGTAGGAAGATTTTTCAGCTGATGTGGGTAAAATTTCGGTCAAAATCATCTCAGGCTCTCCTTGCTTTTTGTGTACATGTGCTCTCTCCCCGTTGGCAATGGTAGGGGGCATCTCCCCAGGCTTGCAAAGGTGGGTGATTTTCCCCATTAAAGTCTTGCTCCAGGCGTGGGGAAAGTGTGAGCTTTATCCGTAAGCCCCCACCAGAGGGGCTTTTGTTTGTTTGGGAATATTAAAGAAAGAAGGGGAGAAAACCAGAAACATATGCCTTCCCTTTCCTTGCTTTATTTTTTGCTCTCTCCTGGTAATGGAAATTTTGGTGACGTGTTATCAACTTCCAGGCAGTAGAGCCGCTGCGGTAGCGTGCAGAAGAAGTGCTTTTTTTGGCCTCTGTGATGATGGCAGGTCCGCGCCTCCCACCCTAGGGGATGATGTAGAGGAACGTCCCCAAAGGGAATCCAGCATTACAAGAGGTGTTCACCCTTTGCATTTCCCTGCCTTCAGCGTATACATTTTTTAGTATAAATTTTTGGACTGCAGTGCTAGCTGGCTTTCCTCATGTGGTCTAGCCTGTGTTTGTGTATACACATTATGTTCTAGTCATCTTCTTTTCAAGTGGTAGGTACTTTTCTGTTGCAAGCAGGATTTTAGCCGGGTAGGTTGTGTACCTACCTTCTTGAGATCTGTTTTCCTTGGAGGAAAGTGGTATTTTTGTTTTTCCCCCTTTTACATTTCTGACTGTACACTCTGGCTCTGCCGCAAGTATTTCTCCCTGCCTTGGGATGACGTTGATATTTAAGCCTCAATAGCATTGACTTGCACAATGTGAGCTTGACTGTAGTCAAAAGTTACAGTAAGATCCTTATCTGCAGCGTTATTTTAGGTCCCAGTCCAGCTCCCAGTGGAGCTGGTGGAAAGAATTCAACTCGCTTGAACGAGAGGTGGATTTGGGAGGGGATCTCATTGCTTTGCACGAGAGTTTTCTTATCAAATACCTTATGTTTGTGGCATTATGGGTCCCTGATTGTTTCTCAGGTCAGCACAGGCTCAAGAAAAGATACTGCTGGCTCTAAAATCAGGCAGCTCTGGGAAGGGGGAGGAAAAGCCCCACAACTGTGCATAATTTTGGGAGCCTTGAGGTAGCTTTCAGTGTAGAGGACTTGGAGATTTTGACATTGCACCTCACGTATTACTTCCAAAGTGTATTTTTTGCTTTGGCTATGGTGTGGAGCACTTGCACAGAGGCACAAAATATGACACTGATTACAAACTGCAGAATGCAGCCAAAAGCTCAATGTGCTGTTGTGAAGTTCATGATACCTCCACCTAACCCTCAGTCCTAGTCCCTCGTCCTGTCCCAAGCAAGGCTTGATGTATCTCCTCCTGTGTGGCTGTGGGGCTCAGCAGTCCTGATGTTTGTGGTATCTATTTCAGTGTTAGTAAAAGGAGGGAGCAACTTTTTGAAAGGGGATTGAGTACAGGCTGGAGACACGATAGTCCTGCAGGCAGAGCAGTCCCTTGCTCCGCTGGCCTTTGCCGTCCTGCAGCAGAGTGGAATCTGCTGTTCTGAATGTGTTAAGTGACTGCCTCAGTGGCGTTGCTTTTAATTTTTCTGCTGATTGGGAAACCTCTGAGAAGCAGCACTGAAGAAGAAGGAAGTCCCAAAGCCTGGGGAATGGAGATGCCCATGCCTACAGAGGACTGGCTCTTCTGAAGCACAGAAGGATCAGGCGGACGTATGGATGGAATGGGCTTATCTCCACTTGATTTAGAATCTGGTGCTGCTAACTCCTGTCTCAAGTGCTGCTGTGTCAGGCGTGAAGGGTGTTGAATTTTTCTCCCTGGGTTTTTCCCATGCCCTCCTCTTGCTTGATCTTGCATCATACTGACAAGTGAAGGACCAGATCTATGGGAAGATGTGGTGTTAAGAAGAGGTAGTGGGACAACTCAGAGAGACAGAGCCTAGCGAAGGTGAATTTACAGGAGGAATCAGAGGTTGAATAAGGAGAAGCTGGCTTAAACATTGAGAATAAATTAGTTAATGATTCATAGTTGTGGGAAACAAAAAGTAGCATGGAGTCAGGGAAGTGTTTAATATAAGAAAAGGTAAGGGACGGCTTAGTCGTCAGTAGAAATACATCAGCATATATATAATTCATATTAAAAAATAATTTATGTATTATGAAAGAGATTAGCTTTTACCTGTGGCAGTTCACTGGCCAGCCAGGCCTTGGGCTTACCCGCACCAGGGGAAGGTAGGCTGGCACAAGTTTTTGTGTGGATTTCAGGGGAACCCGGGCTGAAGAGACCTCCCTCAGCCCACCCAGCTGTGTTGTGACCCTGTGCCAGAATGAGTGCTGCCTTTTTTGGGTAGGTTGTTCGACGCCCCTGGCAAAAGGCTGCTTTCCCACTGAAGCTGCGCCTCCCTGGGTTGCTCTGCCCCTGTCAGCTGTCATTATCCCTATCCAAACAGGACACTGCAAGTGCCAACAGGTCCTGATCGGCCTGTCTAGTAATAAAACAGCTAATGTGGTAAAACTCCTAACGTGGATGCAGTTATACTGGTATTGTAGTGCTTATCTGGTACGTCTCTCCGTCACCTCCCTTTGGAGGTGTCCCATGGCGCGTTGATAAGAGCTGCTCTCCGTGCAGGGAGCGGGGTGACTCATGGATTCATACCTGCGGCTGAAGGAGCTGCACGGGCTCCAGGAACATGCTTCCTGGAGTGAGGTAGCACTGCCCCTGGAGAAGGTCTGCTGTGGGCTGGGATCGGCGATGGGGCAGCTGGGGCCGTTGGTGGTGGACCATGGCCACATGTCTGCTCCCTCCCCTGCTCCTACATGTCTTTGGTGCCCCCTTAACTCCCTGGCTCTGGGGCTGCTGGTGAGCTCCCCTTGTTTAATGCTCTTCCCACCACCCTGGCTGGGGAAGTCCTACAAGATCCTTCTGGGCATCTTGTATTGGAGGCATGGGTGCTGCCCTGACCATATCTGCCTCCAAAGGCTTTTCTTCTTCTGCACTGCTCTCTGCGTGGAAATGCTGGTCCTCATGTCCATCCTTAACACCTGTCAGCCTAGTCTTTGGCTACTCACTGTTGTGTTATCCCCACAAATGGCTCTTCTTTTTGGTGTGCCTATGGAGTTCCCCTTAGCTTCACTGGATGTTTTAGGGCTGTTTTTATCTTTGAATGTTTGGGTTACCATCTTTTTGTGTTGGACCAGTTCACAGCATGGATTTGTTGGACAGAAGTGAAACGAGGAGGACGCTACTTAGGTTGCTAAAAGAATGGCAGCAGCTTGAAATACTCAGATGTACCAAATCTGAGTTTTATTAACTTCCTGGGGACTACCAAGGCAATAGTTTAATCCTGCTGGTTTACCTCAAAGCTGATGCGCTTTGTCGGGGTGTTTTGCATTTGGAACTGTTAAAAATTACTCGAAGTCTTAAAATTACGACAGTCAATTGCAGTTAAGCTCTGGTAGTTCCGATTGCTTCTTCCCGGGGTTTTGTGAGAGTAGCTGTAGGGGATGACAGTGGGCAAGAGTTCATGATTGTAATTTAAACAGTAAGCTCAAAACAAAATAAACTTGTCTCAAAACCTGCCCCCTGCACTGCAAGCTATCTAATGGTATTGGGTTGTTTTGTTTTTTAAACCCAGGAAAGAAAAGCTCAAGGTCGGTAGGCCTTAATATGTTACAATAGGTTGTGTCACGCTCTACTTTGGTTTATGTATCTTATAAACAGAGACCCCCCCAACATGATTACAAATCATTGTTTTTCTTCAATTTTGTGCTTTACAAGGAAAATACTGTAGGATACCTAAAAGCAATCACAATCTTACAAGGTTGTGGGCAAGAGGGAATGCTTAGCTGAATTATAAACCCTTGCAGGTAGAGGCACAAAATGCTGACAGACCCTAAGCTGTAGTGCCATTAGCATGTGCAACTACAATAATCACAATAATTCTCTGGTGAACTGGTGCAGTAGTGTTTGCATATAATGATGAGGTATTGGCTGACTGGAAGCCCTAATTGAGTTTCTTTTGTGCTCTTCCAAGAAACTGATAGCACTGTATATCTCTAGTTATTTTGTGGTGGCCTGATAGGTAAAAAATGCATTTTGGAGCAAGGCACACATGTCTGGTCAGTAATTGCCAACTTGTTCCTGTGCAGTGGGCTTGAATGGTACATTTGGAAGGTGCTCAAGTAGGTGGGCTGCCTACTGTCCTTTTGCTGTCCAAATCTGAGCTGTGTGCTCTAGGACTCACAGTGGAGAGAAACAGGACAGGGGAATGGCCTCTGAAGATACGTATCCCAGGATGAGATAAATTGCTCTTTACCTGAGCCTTTGTTAATTATAATGGGAACTGAGGATGAATGTTTTGGTTGTATGTCTAAGGTCGAAGAGGTTGCCCCCACTCTATACCATGTGTGTAGTAGCCCCTACAGTCCGTCTTCTTTGTGGGTTATATAGTAGGAGTGAAGATGCCTTTGTAAGTGGATGTGTGAAAGTGAATGACATGTAAAACCCCTCTTGCCCATCACTGGGAGGGAAGCGTCCCTTTTCCCAAAAGACTCGTAAATAAGTGACCTGGTTTTGGGTGCATTTATCAAGAGGTGAGCGTGCATGCCCTTGGTTAGTATCTCCCCACTCTTAAATGAAGGCTGGGGACTTAGAGACAAGTTTATTTCTACAAAACTAAGAACTATCAGTGTGAAAAGCCGTCAGGGCCTCATGTCTCCTCTGTGCCCTCTGCTCTGGGGTCTCTCCTGTTCAGATAAATTGTACTTCTGCAGAGAATGCATTTATTCTAGGTTACTGTTTTTTGGAAAGAATTGTAGAAATACTTAAACTCTTCTGATGATGTTGCTAAGGGTTGTAATTAGGTGCCTGAGATTCAAGCTGTTTTTTCAAAGGTGTGCTTCTCTGCGAGGTATGCTTTCCCATCAAACCTGTTCACTTTTTTTTTTCCCCAGCCATGTCATTGTATCGCTTCTCCGTGGCTGTAAGCTCAGCTAGTAGAATTCAATCTGGTTGTCAATCATATTTTTAAATCTCAATCTGTTGTAAATCCAAGTATTTTTTCTCTAATTAACACTTAGGTTTTTTGGAGGCGATAAACTGCATGTTACTTCAGCAGCTACAGCGGACGTTCCTGAAGTAGCTGGTTTCATATTCTGCACCATTTGTTAAACCAAATTATCAATTGCATGGTGATCTCCCGTATAAACACAGAAGGAAGCAGAGCTCTCATGTCTTCTCTTCTGATGCTCAAGTTATCCACTGTGCCGTGCTTCGGAGTGAGGATGTGGGAGGGAAGCACAATGCGGAACTGGTGCAATTTATTCCCAGCTACCCAGGAAGCATGTGACAGAGCTACAGTCCTCATCTCTGGATGCAAAGTTCTGTGTTTCAATCAAAAGAGATCCCTTCTTTACCTTAGAGGTAGCTGGAGTCAGTTCTCGCCCTTAACCCAAGCTGAAGAGAGGCAAGGCTTTGTGCGTTGACCCTCTGGTCTCTTAAGAGCCACCCAGAGGAAGGAGCTAAATGTTCTTGGGCAACTGGGCAGGTGGATCTTGTAGAGCAAGCCTCATGGTACCTCTACTTGTTCTGCTTGTGTTTGTGGTGGGATTGTTGTGTGCTGTCTTGCAGTTGGTGAGGTTCCTCTGTTTAGATGAGTTTTGCAGAAAGCCCTGTACAGAATTGCTCGCATTTAACTGTATTGCTCTCTCTCTAATGGAGGTGGGGCAGGTATTAGGATATTTTACCATGACTAAACGGCAGTGTTAATACCTTGAAAATTGGCATATTGACGTTTATGAGCAGATATCGCATTACACTGATAGCTTCAGGGGCCTTCTGCTGCCTATGAGAGTTCTTGGGTTGATTCAGAAAGCAAATAAATAAAATTTTAAAGCCACCCTAACACAATCAAGCACGTTAAACCGAAAATGCAAGGCGATGCTATATCCTTAGCTGATCCTGCAATCCGCTGTTATTTTGGCAGGTGAAGTCAATGATGTGCTGTCGTGGGAGAAGGAACAAAAGGCCCAGTGTCAGGAGCTGGGGGGGAGCTCCTGGTGTAAAGGGACCTCCCTGGTTTCACAGCGTCCAGGGATGTGCTTGGAAGAGCCCCTGTACCTCAGGGGCTTGGGCTGGGACTTTGGGAGAGCTGGCGTGCCTTCAGGCTCCCTCACGCTGTCGCCTTCTCCTGTGTTTCTGGTGTGGTCTTGCGGGGGAAGAAAGAATGTCAGCCTATTAATAGTGACGGCGCAGGCTTTCTCCTCTTCATCTCTTAAAAATCGCTGGAATGCTTTGAATAACAAATTGCCCCAAAATCTTGCTTTTTAATCCGAGTGTTGGGAAGGGTGCTTTGCTCTTGCCTTTCCCCCACGTGAAACGCAATGAAATTCGCTGATCCCGCTTGTCCTTGGGGGCTATGGAAAGCGCTTTGTGCAGCTCCCCCTGTGCGTTTTAGGTGCTCGCCAAGAGTTAAATTTTGGAGCGATGACAAGGGAATATGGAGAAAATGTTTCAAGTCATGTGAAAGAAATGTTACTTGCTAAATAACTTGAGTGTTAAAAGAAGGGATGGGAAAAGCTTTTCTTAGCCTTTGTGGAAGTCTTATATGGCAAGGAATGAAAATCTTTAATACTGACCTAATTTTATTTGTATTTAAGATCAAAGAGCTCTTGTGAATGAGTTGCTTGTCTTATATGTCACTGGCTTTATGGTTTTCTGAATGGCTTGAGGCAGTAAATCAGTCCTGAGTAATGCTACCTTTCCTTAGGTTTCCTCTGAGGTAATGGAAGAGTGCTCTGGTTTCCTCTTCAGGAGTAAAAAAATATAGTTATTGAGCAGACTTCTCTCTGGTTAAGTTACTGAATGTGGAGGTGCCTCCTCATGCACCGACTGTGGTGGCAGTGCTTGCATTGCGTTTTGGGGAAAGAAGAGAGAAGTGGGCAATGAAACTGCTGTCGTTGGCACCGCCACTTTGGTTGCAGATCAAGTCCTTGCTGCCATCGGGGTTTGACTTTGGGAGTGTCCTCTTCTGCTGCTGCTCTGCACCTCTGAGCTTTTTGATAACAAAGTGTGTAGTCAGCATGTGCTATTGTAAGGGAATAGGTTTTGTATGCATACGGTGTGGTTGCACCAGGCTGTGTGGGAAAGGGGAAGGTTTTATTTTGAGCTCCCCACCAGGAGCACAATAGGATTTCCTACTGCAGAAGGGAGAAGGGAAGGTCAGGCAGACAGCTGAAACGCCTTGGGTGGTATCTGGTTACTTTATTCCAGTAGGGAAAGGGATCCTGCTTGCTTACATGGTACAAAGCTGTGCTGAAAGTACAGGGTCTTGGAGGTACCTTGACTCGCTGTAGAATCTACTGACCCAATAGCACCACAACATGGGTTTTGGTCTGTCTCTGTGACTCAGATAGGAGAAGACAGGAAAAGGGAATGTGAACCGGATTTCAAATCTGTGAAGATGGCATCAGCTTAGTTTGTAGATCCTTGGGAGTTTGGAAACAAAGCCAGTAGCCTTGGCTATTCAAGTGTTGCGTTCCTGTTAATATCCGTTCGCCCTGCAGGATCAATGCGCTTAGGAGAAGAGGAGATGAAATTCTTTTTGCACGTGCCATCCTCAGAACTGTTGACTGATGTGAAATGGCACATGCACATGGAACCCCGCTGAAGAGAGCGTGGGTGGCACAGCACCTCTGAGGTGGTGGTTCGGTCTGCTGAGCTTTGACTGCTGCTGTATTAGTGGTGGTGGTGGTGGATGGTGCTGACTCGGCAGAGCCTCTTCTCGCCTCCTCTGCTCGGAGCCAGCGCTCCTCCTGAGCGTGAGAGGTGCCCAATAAATTGGGAATCTCGTAAAGCCCCTTGAGTTGCTGAACTTTGCCAAAACCTGGCTTTTTGTCAAGGTTAGCTGAAAAGTTGGGAGTGTGCTTTCCTTCCAAGAACTCTTGGTTTAAAGCTCCATTAATTGTGTGTCAGTTACCATATGTGTTATGATAATAACCAAGAGTGGAAAGGACTGGATTTATTTCAGTAAACATTTCACCTAGTAAAAATTTAATAGCTTGTCCGCCTTCAAAGGCCATTCCTTTTTTTCCCTGTGCAGATTGTGCACCCAGCAGCAGTACAGAGTGTTTCCCTGAGAGCCGTGTCTATAACCTGACCTTGAGATGCTGCTCTTCCCGGGAGACGGACGGGGCTGTTCCAAGGATGCTCAGTCCTGAGTTTCTGTGCGAGGCACAGATTGGGTTCGCCTCTGCTGCGCTGGATTCTGTGGGTTTCCTTTGATAGTGGCTAGGGACAGCTTTGAAAGGTGATAAAAAACAACGTGCTGAAATGACTAGGGACTTGCGTCTGAATCACGACCATCAGCAAAACCACCTAGTTTGGAGAACCGTTCTGTGTGACGGCAGAAAAAGTCATGTGGGTGCCCAAGCCAAACTTCTGTTCAACAAATAGGTGATTTAATGATTTGAGTGTTTTGAGGGAAATGTTTTGAATGTCTTTGCTGTCTTAGGCTGGCAGGAATAATATCCTTAACAGATTAGGCAGACCGCCTGTATATTTATAGTTTAAGAGGTGTAAATGTCATCTGAGAGAAAAGGAAGTGTGGTGGAGTAAGAGCATGGTAGAGGTGTTCAGGTGTATACTGGTTTAGTTTGGATTATTTTTCTAAAGCTAGAAGTACTTTGGCTGTCCAGGATCGGGCCCCATCTGCTGAAATTGGTGGAAGTGCAGTGGGTATCAGCCTGGCTTGGCAGCTTGGGGTAGAGGTTTGCACATTTTTGGTTCGAGACAATGTTCCCTCATCAGACTTCAGGGAAAAAGTACCACTTTTTGGAAGTGCCTTTGGAAGTGTCTGAAACAACTTTGACTTTTCCTTAATCTTTTCTCGTAGAATAAATTTTCTGGTTTTTCCCTTTTTCAGAAGTGGCAGGTTTCTCTCCCTCTATGTTTTCTTTTGTCCTTCTCACTCTCTTCCCTCATACTCATCTGATGTGGGTGAATTCCTCCTGCTGCTCTCCCTTCCTCTAAACTCTATACTCATGATCCTTTGCGTTTCTTCCTCTAGGCTTGTCTGTGGCTTTTTTTCTTTTTTTGGTATAAAAGTAACTAACAAATAGAAGGGATATGGTTAAATCCGCGTGACCTCTGGTGCTGGCTGTAGTTCTGCCAAGATGAGTGAGGTTTGTTTGTTTTTTCATTAATGTGTTTCTCCACAAGCGTTCTGTACCTTCTTTAGATCTTTTTTTGTGGTCTCTTTTTACCCTGACTTTCCGAAGAAAAGAGGCTCCGTCCGTTTTACTCTGTCCTCAACACTTTTTCAACCTCAGGGCTGACTTCAGCTGTGTTTTGGTTTGGGGTAGGCGTCTAAAATCCTCGCAAGTTTCATGAAAAGTAAATGACTGGGTAGATGGGAGTGTGAGAGAGCCTGTTTGCTTTTCTCCAACCCCCTGTGTCCCTGTGGAGAAAGTTTATTATAAAGTTAGCCCCTCTTTATTGGGCATTGGGAAGGTTTGTGCCCAAGGTGAAGGCTTCGGGCTTACCTGTGCTTGCAGCACTGTTTGCCTCTTGCGAGGTGGAGGCAAGAGGGGTCACGGTTGGTGCCTGTCAGCTGAGCAAAAAATAAAGAGAGGGAAAGTGGTCTCAGCTCTGTCTTTTGGTCCACTGGGGTAATTTATGATTTCTCCACACCCTGTCTTTTGGACAAAACTGTGGTGCCGTCTCCTGAAGTTCAGGGGTTCGCCAGTGGCGGGGGTGGCAGTCGGAGGGGGATGCTCTCCTCCCAGGGCTCCTCTCTCCCCCGGGACTGAAGGTGTGAGATTTGTCTATGCTAACTAAAGCGCATTGAAAGTCTTTGTCTAGACAAGGCAGGCTGCCCTTGACACATGCTGAGTCTGTCTAGTTAAAGCCTCGGGTACTTAGTGGGTGCTAACCTCGGGTGCTAAATCCAGGGCTAGACAAGCCCCCCGAGGAGGTGGTGGGCAAGGTGGGGATTGCTTTGCATTAGTCTCTGCTGCAACCTCCGCCGGTGCCTGGATGCGAAACTGCTAATAAATGGCCATAAACTACGGATGCTTTTTCTCTTGTCAGCTCCTGTCTGAATAGGGGCTTTTTCATGACACATGCTTGTTTGCTCATGTTTCTCTTTTAAGGAAAGCAGTTAAACTAGGCAATAACCACCCGTAATTCAGTGCTCCGTTGAGCATGTAATAAACCAAGCCCCAGTTCCCTCGGTCTCGAGCCATTAGAGACTGCCGCCCTTTGTTTCTCTCTTTAGGGGGAGGAGGGAAGAAATGGGGCACAACCAACTCGTTCGGCATGGGAAGGACAAAAGGGTGGCCAGAGAGAGGAGAGGCACAACCGTGTGGGGTTCCCAGGACAGGCATCGCCATCCTTCCCAAAAGGTTCAGGATCAAACCCTGGTCTTTGCTCTGTGCCCCTGTTGGCAAACCATCTGGGAGTCTGCTGCAAATTTGTTTAAAAAAGGGATTACAACTCCTTGTGGTTGGTGCCAGATGAAGCGCCAGGTCTCAGCTCATCCTCCTGAGCAAAGCCTTCACGACTACAAGGCTTGCTGTCATTTTTTTTGCCTTTTCTTCAATCCAGGTGCAGCCCAGCTGTGGGACAGGCAGTAGCTGATTCAGTTCTGCACTGTTTGCATCCATTACCAAAATACAGCCTTCTAATGAGTTATCAAGTAGACTTTGTTGGGATTTCTTTGGTTGTTTGAGACTAGGTTTTCTTACAAAGCAACTTGATGCAAGTGTTGGTGCAGAGTGGAAACAAAGCAAAGTCTTTAACCAATTTATGGATAAACGTTTAGGACAGGTATCTTGCAGAGTTCTGGGAAGCTCTTCATGTGAAAACAAAATTAAAGTGACTTCTTATCTCTGAATTGCCCCTTTAAGCCTCAAACCCAGCCTCTGCAAATCAGTTTTATCTTTTACAAAGCGAATGGCTTCGTGCTATTTCTCTGCATGATTTTGCAAAATGCATTTCCAGAGGGGAGCTTTCTTACACATATGCAGAACAAATTTTAGCAAAACATTTTACTTTCTTCTATCTTCAGACTTATGAAAATGAACTCCGTCATGACTCTCCAAAGTGTGGGTTTAAGAAAAAGCTCCCAAGGCATTTCAGTGCTGATTCTGATGCAGCTGTTAGTTTAAGGAATCTCTTTTTAAACTGGAGGTGGCTGTTAACTATATTCAGGAGAGGAAAATGCAGTATTGAGCTGGATAAATTGTAGTTTTAGCTGATACTTATTTTGAGGTTGGGTGTGGCAGGTAAAAAAGACATTCTGTTAGAAAGATAGAAGGAGAAGGACTGGTTTAAATTTTAATACAACTGGTTTAAATTTTAATACAACTAAGTTTTAACAACCTTTTCTAAAATTTTCTCCTTCTGCAATGTATTTTACCAGCACTACCATCCGGGAGAGCACCATCGCTCCCCCGCCGCCCTGCTTTGACTGCTTTTTTGTGATGCTTCTGGCTTTTCAAAATTTGATGCCACTTTTAGATGCTCGGTGGAGTTCACTTTAGGACATTTAGTATACATGAATTTTGTTTCCCGGTCTTTTAGGTATAAGGAGGTACCTGGTGGCTCTGTAAATGCTGAATGGCAGTGTGTAAGACTGTTAAGTGTTTGGTAGAGAGGGAACAGGAGGGGAATTGAGGGAGGAGAGCAGGTTGTCCCCCTGGGTCTGACTTCAGCTTGTGGGCTTGCAGCTTCCCCGTGGACCATCACCGCATCCCGTCTCTGGTTCTGTGGGTTAGCCTGTGTGATCGTCCCCCTGAGACTGTGTGGGCATCACAGCCTTAAGAAATGGTCCATTTAATTCGACGGGATGATAATACCATTTGGTGGGGGAAGCTTTAAATGTGGAGTGACTGCCCTCTGAGCCTGCCTTGGCTTAGTCACTGTTTTCCTTGCTGGTTGTGCTTTTCCTCCTTGGATGCTGCCAGGGCCATGTGCTCCCTGCACAGGAGTGATGCTCTCCCTTTGGGAGCCACCTGCCCCCCTGCTTTGATTTGGACCATTACTGCCCAGGAGCTGCTTTTCCTGCCCTCCCTGGGAGTGGAGTAGTTAGGAGAGCTGTGGGATATGCCAGGCTTATTATACTCATGGTTTCCCAGCCTGGCACATTTACCAGGTGAAGTAAAATTAGTTATTTATTCAGATTTTTCTCACCTTGTGGATGAATTGAGGCGTATGTAAGGGTGTCTGTGGCATTGTGCCATCCTGCGAGCAGCAGGGGGTGAAGAAGAAGAAGCTGATGTACATCTCCTCTCCAGCATTGTGTGCACCGGTTGCCATTGTGTCCTTATTCAGCCTTTCAGGTGCTGGATAATAATACAGTGGTCCCTCTGATAGCAGCAGGCAAGAAATTATAAGGAACAAAATTCTCCCACTCACGTATCTGCAGTTTTTTTATGTACTCATACAGCCTTTTTCCCAGGAAAATCACGATCTATTGCTCAAGCTGTTTAAGACTCCCTCCTCCCCCCCGCCACTCCCTTGATTTGCAAGGAGGTGACAGTTGTGGAAGGATTGAGCCAAGTCTGTTTTTTAGGTATTAGGAGGTACTTAGAGGAGTTGCTGTTGAGACCACCATCTGGACAGAGGATTCATTTGCTGAGGAGCTGCACCGATTCCAGGGGAAAACTGTTCAGATGTGGGGTGTAGGGTGCTAGCAGGCTGAAAAGGCAGGAAGGTATAGGCTATATGCTTTAGGACTGTGTGTTTCTTGGAGATGCAAGTGGATGAAAAATAGCAGATAGTCCAGGCGAATGGGCAAATCTGTTTCTTAGAGGGATTGGTGCTGACCTCCGTAATGCACTGGGTAGGCAAAAAGGCTCTGATCATTGTTAATTGCTCGTATATGGCAAATTCAATAACAATATAGGTGCCTGAGTGCTTGGGAATCGCTCACTTCCCTCCATTGATCTGGACTGGTCCCGTGCAGGAATTGCTGGAAGCGGGTTGCTTTCCTGGGAAGAGTTGAAATTACAGCCGATTTTCCACCTTGACCCCGTGAAGTGTTTGGATTGCTAGAACAGGCTCAGGAGGGAGACGCTCTTGCCCTCGGACACGGATCCTGTTTGTCCTGCTCTGCTGAGTTTAACCTGCTGCGTTTCATGCTCTCCCTGCCGTGATTGACTGAAGATTAGAGCTGGGGGGACAGGGCACAGGGTGGGGGGACAGGGCGCATTGATCTGCTGGAGCTTCACGTTCAGGCACCAGAAAGATTAAAAGGGTGCACTTTGAAAAGATCCTCCTTCATCTCGGTGATAAGCGCCGCTGAACCAGGCAGAGGGAGAGGAGGTTAATGCCCTTTTTACCTGGGGTCTGTTTGAAGAAGGGCAGTCGTTTGGCTAAAATATACATCCACAGTTCATTTCTGTTTAAACTGAAATTACTGAGTAAAGAAAGGCATCCTGGGAACAGATTAGGCCATATGCTAAGAAAGGAGCACGTTTCTCTCAAGGTTAGTTGACAGCGGCACGCTTAAGGGTTTTCTCTATTAAATATTTGATAGGCCTGTAGTAGACTCGAATTCTGCGGGGTTTTAATTACTTTTGATTTTTTTTTTTAAGCCTGCAGGATTCTGACATTTCTCTTCACCTTCCCTTTTATTCTGCTCCCCCCACCCCTCCACCCCCACGATGATCCTTTTTTATTGTGAAATGAGCACTTGGCTGTCATCGGCCACAGTGGCATCCTGGTGATGGGCAGAGCCATCCCCGCAGAGCTGGCCATAAGGCTGCGTTTCCAACTCTGGGAGGCCCAGAAAGCTCTGAAATTTGTTGCTTCAGAAATATTTGATTAACTTGATTGTATTAGCATGAGGTCGGTTTTATTGCTACTTCCTATACTTTATTAAAAATCTATTATTAAAAGTGCAAGCATGTGTATTTGCTTCTAATGACCCCTTTCTCCGCTGCTGGCAGCAATTTGCTATAGTGTTGTTAGCATCCAGGGGTGGCAGGGTGGGGAGGGAGGAGTGGTAGATGGGGGGTTTGCCCTCATATTTTTTTTGAGATATTTTATTATTTTATTTTAATCAGAAAAAAAATAGGGTTTTTTTGGCAGGGGCGGAAAAGGCTGTGGAGAGGCCAATTCTCCCTATGTATTTAAAGCAGAATTCCCCTTCTGTGGAGTTATATTTGGAGGATATTTGCCCGTGTGTGGGCTGTGAGCATGAAGGTGCCACCGGCTGCCATGCCTGTTTGCTTTCTCCCCCCTCCAGCTCCTCCTGGCTGAGCAAAGGTCGGGCCTTTCACCTGCTCCCTGCTTTGCATTTCCAGCCTTTGGATAAATTTGTCTTTCCAGGGAGCCTCTGACACAGGCGATTCCTGCTAATCGGATGCCACCCGCGTTACCTCCCCGTGTGATTTATGCTGGGCAGTGTGGTGCTGTTCCCAAAACACCAAATGGAGAGGGAAGTCAAGGGGGAGAAAAAAAAAATATCCCAGGCACAAGCAGTTGCTTGTAGCTGTTTCAAACAGTCTATTCTTGCTGCCTCTTTATCGCTCACGTGCTTTGGGCCGGCAGACTCTGGACTGCGGGGGGTGGAAAAAAAAATTAAAGAAATAAATCCACCCCAGAGAGAACTTGGTTTGCTTATTCACAGTGCGGCTGTTTTTCCTAGCAAGAACACAGATTTTTAAGGGAAAAGCACTGATCCCATGTGAGCAATTGTGGTATTTTGTTGTGAGGAATCAACACGTTCCCATGCAAAGCAGGGCTGCTATAAATACTTTTACTCGGCTAGGAGCGCAAGCTGCTGGTTAAGCTGACAGTCTTTTCCCATTTCTCCTGATTTTGACCAGGTCTGCAGTTGTTTGTCTCGTGGGAGACCCTTTCCGGAGATGTTTTCTGTGATTTTACCTTCCCTAATGGGAGGCAAATGATTATACCTCCCCTAACAGTATCTTCTTGGTCTCCGAGTTTTGCATTCTCCGTTCTTCAGAATATTCAGTACTCAGGAAATTAACCTTTCTTCAGTCTGTTTTCCATAAGATTGTAGGTACTGTCAGAAATGGTGGAGACAGCTAAAACAAAAGACCTTCTCAGATAAAGGATATAATACAAGATACTTGAATAGCTTGATCTTCTCCAGCCGCCTGCTAGTCACCCTCCTTTCCCTCAGCCTTGAGGCCTCCGTGAAGCCTCTCCCCTCCTCTGGATTTGCCCGTTGGGTGTTAATCACCAGTAATTCACCAGTAATAAAAAGCACGCTTAGGATCAGTGTCTAACGATACTTGTCAAGGCTAAATGTCTCCTCAGTCTCTGCAGCTCTTTCTGGACAGTGAGTGCTGGTGGAGTGCTTCATGCCCCTCAGCTGCAGTTGACCTCCTGCCTCGGGCAGGGACCAAGGTATCAAGCAGACCCTCACTTCTCAGGAAACATCAGGGAGGTTGTGTACAATTGTGTTAGTGGTGTGCAAAACACTGGTGAAACTCCTACCAAAGGGCTCTGGCTTGTCCCACTCCGTACTCTGAGAGCAAATGTGTCTTAAGAGACATATTTAAGACTCTGCTACTACAGATGACCATGATATAGATGCTCCCACCGTGGGTAGAAGTCATAGGGGGCACGGTCACATAGCTGATTAGGCTGTATCTGCGTCAGGGCTTATGTTAGCCAGAGATGACCCTCTGTCTGACTGCAGGTTTGAAGGCTTAAGCTCAGGTGGGAGAGCCCGGTGGAGCCATCTTCCCCCATCACCTGCCTCTGCCCATGCTTGGCAGCACCTTGGCGTTGCCCAATGCCGGTTTAACTCCTTGTCAATTCATCTCTGTTATACAAGTCATCTGCTGACAAAACAAAGATCTGGGTCACTGCTCTTAAAATAGATTCAGCATTAAGCAAATTGCTCAAGCAAGTTCTCCTTTCCTCTGAGAAGGCAATGTCAACCCAACCTCGTAGGGATACCCCTAACAAGCAGAGCATCCTTCCGCAGAGGCCCTGTCAGTTTAGCGACGCTTGCCTAATACGCTTTTGAAATGCAGTGTCCAGCTGTTTGCACAATGTTTGGCTTGTGCCTGAGGGAGTAAGGGCTTTTTTTCTTTATATTAATGCAGATATATGCATCGATATGAATTGTTTTGATTATTTTTTTTTGAGGTGGTCTTTGCCAGTCTTCTCTTTCTTTATGCTTCGGTGCCTGGAAGTGTGATTGGCACGTTTAACTTTCATCCATAAGAGCCATAGTAAAAGATATCTGTACAAGCTGATTGTTGCCCTTGCTTATAGGCAGAGTTTAGTGGTGCCAGTTTCATCTTGATAATAGTCATCCGGTAACTGCTTTGAACACGTTGTGCCAAGCCCACGTAGGAGTGCGCAACCGGTCAAGGTTGAATTACTCACCAAATCCAGTTTAAGGTCACAGCTGGGCCTCTGCAGGCTCTGATTCTGAGTTTATAAGACTTCCTGCACCGTGTGCCCTTCTGCCAAAGTCCTCTGGGCTTCCTGGGCCCGGGCTGTTGAGACGTGCTGCCTGGTGGTTTCTTCTGCTTGTCCAGGGGATTTTTTCTGTTCTGAAGAGGGCTACTGTCACTGGGAGTGGGGCTGGAAAACACAGTGATTGAAAAAGGGGAACTGGAAAGTAGGATGTTGGTTCTTCTTGCTCATTGGAGTCCACCTCACACTGTGTGTGTTGGCTTTACTGTGGTCTTGGAAAGCACGGTAGCCAGTCTTTTGATAAATTGGGAAGTCCGAGTGGAATTTCCAGTTATGAGGCAAATGGAGTGAAATACGGTTTGGTGTCCCATGAATGGGTTCCCTGCTTGACCCCGCGCCAGCCTGGGTTGGTGGCAGCAGCAGTGTCCCTCTAATGGTAAGGGAGGTGGTAATTTTCTACTAATTATGCCATAGAAAACATGGTATGTTTTTGAGGGAGGGGTGGTTGGACAGCATGAGCCCTCATAATTCTTCCCCCACCCTTTTCCTAATGTTATGTCCATAATATCTGCTCTGGTTTTGGGTTATACCCTAAGTAGACTCCAGACAAGGTTGCGGGCAGTACCTTGGTATACTGTGAAACCATCAGCACAAATTGTGCACCCCCACGAGGCTCTTGGGGAGCAGGTGCCTTAAAGATGGATGTAAGAAAGCCAGCCTGCTGACCGGAGAGCCGTGTACGCGGGCAAGTAAAATGCTGGTGAGAATTGTGTGCAACAAGGTTGTAACTGGAGTTCAAGGCTTGTCTTCGGGCGACAGAAAATCACTCTGTGTGTGAGGACTCGGCAGCCCTGGAAGCAGCGACACGAATGCTCACACAACTGAGGGAACTCTGGTGGTGCTTCTGTAGTGCATCAGCAAGAGCGCTTGGCTAGGGGGGAGCTGGGATGCAAGCCCTTCCTCTGGGATGTGGTCACTTATCTCCTACCCCCCCGAAGGCTACCCCAGCCACTGTGCTACAGGAAAGTTTTGGTAGAACTGATCCCGCTCTCTTATTGAAATTTTAATACGTACAAAATGTTGGATTGGTTTGTGAAGGAGATGGTATGATGCATCCAGCTGTGTGTGGTATGTCACCACGTGCAGTGTTTTCTAAGAAGTCCCAAATCTGTGCGTCTAAGAATACTGAAATACTGTTGGGGTGAAAGAGAAGATGAAGGGTTGCTTGTTAATGGCTGTTCTTCCACGGGAGAGGGGAGGTGAGGATGCTAGTACCTACTTCAGCCTCCTTCTCAGGGTGCACTTTTAGGAAAAAAGAGTGTGTCAGCACTGCCGAGGGGCGAGAGGGGAGGCTGAACCCTGAGGGGGAGTTGCTGTTGGTAGGTCCCAGGTTTACCCCCAGCGAGGGACTGGGGAACAGAGGGAGTCGAATACTTCTGTAGATACTGTGCTTGATGGGAACAAGGAGCTCCCTCCTTTATCAGGCCTGTATGTCCCCAGTGGTTTTTAAGTCCAGACCATCCCTTGCCTATCAGCTAAGGACAAACCATTTCCTTTCACAGACTAGAGCAAAAATCAAGGAACGCTCTGGTAACTATTAATAATGTTTCTCTGCTTTCCTGTGATGAAGTGTTGCTTTGTTTCTTTCTTTTTCCGGTGATGATGAGAAATAGAAGTGGCAGGCAGTGACTTTTAACTGCCTGAGCCAAGGGAGGTCGCTACTTTGGAAATTAACTCCTTTGCGTTGCTGTGCTGCCATTGAAGTTTATCCTGATCTGGAGCCGAGTGTTTTGCCTTTTCATCTCAGATTGTTTCCACTCCCAAATCACAAATCTAATCAATTTAAACAGAAAATAAAAATGCTAAACTGGGAGAATGCTTTGTAATTGTTTTCCTGAGGAGGCTGGTGCTTGCCCAGGCTTAGTCTTTGTTGGTGATGGGTTGGGAGCAGAAAACTCTGTTAGTTGTTGTTTGCCCCAAATCATGAAGTTGGCAAAATAGACTGAACGAGGACCAAAAATTGTTTCAGGTTATTGTCACTCTTAATTTCTGCTGTTCTCAAGTTTTGCTGTAGTAAGCCAGAGTGACCTTCAGCTGCTGCTGAACCATGACTTTATGCTTGAACGTTTGGTTCAGAAAGGTCAGGGATTGGGACAGAGAAGGGTTTGCTGGCACCTGGGTGTACTTACGAGATCAGGCCCCAAAGTCATTCACATGACAATATCAAAGTACTGCAATGCACAAAGTCGGGGCTTTAAGCAGGGTGATGCTTGGTAGCTGTACACTTCAGTTGCTTGCTGTATCTTTAGAAAACAATTATCTCTGGTCAGCATTCCTTCTACGAAAGTACAGTAAATTGGGCTCGAAACTGTTTCTTTCTAAATCTGGAAGTGAAATATTCACACACAGGCTAGAAAGTAGCAAAAGGCAAATGAAAGCTGGCTGGAATGGTTTTGTTGCTTGTGCTGTGTTTTTAGCTGTTTTTCTCTTTGCTGGAAATGTTGAGAACAATCTTCACCAGGGTTTGAATGGTGAAATCATGTGAAGTGCTAATTTTGACTCAAACTTTGTTTCTTGACAAAAGGTAAGACAACAAAAGGAAGACAAAAAAGAATAGAAAGGTGGACATAACGCAAAGAGGTTGAATTATTATGTTGGATTAAAGCCACGTGTGGAATATTCCTATTCAAGCGTTTCGTGCAACTTGTGACTAAGAGCTGTCCCTGCCGTGTTGTTGCTTGGTCTCCTCTGTGTCGTTACCATGAATTTTTCAGTGTATGAGAGAACCGTGTGTGTACTGCACATCAGAATAATATAAATCATGCATATCAACATACTAAAGCGATAATGCTAACTGCTCTGTCAGGCTGCTAGCTTCTTTAATATCAGGACTGCTAATTTGATGCCCTCCCCTCAACATATGGAGCTGTGACAGCTGTCCCTTGAACATACATGTACATGTATTCATTTTTATTTCCTATATCAATCAGTAGCTGCATGCAAGGCTCGATAAAAGGCAAAAAAGGATCCTGTCTAATACAGCTTACGGTGAAAGCAGCACAGTAAGTTCCTCCTGCATGAACAGCAGTCCCCTGATGTATCAAGGAGACCTGATTATACAACAGGACTAATCAGCTCTGGATGCTGCCATGAATTATGGGTTGGCTTAAGTGCTGCAATACACATTTCTGACTTAAATTGATGGTAGAGGCAAAACAGAAAACCAGAACAGAAAGCCCAAATGTCGACAAGGCTTATCTTCTTTAGGTCTCTATCAGGGTTAAAGAAGAGGTTTCTTAATGTAATTATAGCCTGTCTTTTCTATCCAGGCTAGCAAGACTAAACCAGGTTATATTGGAACTTTACTGCATAATATTACACAACCATGCTTATTCAAATGTGGCTATTTTTGTAATACGCACTGTGCCTTAGTGGCAGTAATGGATAAAGAGTGTTGACCCACTGCAACGTAGCTGAATATAGAGGTACAATGTTTATGGAAAGCTACAGTGAAATTTGGCAATTTTCCAGTGTGTTTGCACTTAAGGCAGAAAGAAAGGTGGCAAAATAATGATGAAAAAAAAATAATCGTATCTGCCTGGTGTCTTTGTATGCCTTTTCATCCTGTGAAGAGCCAATGAGTTATTTTCCCCTCCCTTTCTTTCTTTGATTGCTTTCCATTTTTATTTTGCTAAATACGGTGGTGTAATTTTGGCACCTGATGCACAGAGCCTCCTCACTTTTGAATTTCAGACACCTGCAATTAATGTCTAAGGCTTACCCATTTACCAGACTGGGTTGCATCTATGGGTGAGAGAGGACTAGGCGCTTCCAGATGATTCATCTGACCTGTCTTAGACCCTGATCAAAAGGTGACTAGCTGAAACTAGCAGTTAGATACCCTAAATTAGGACAGATGTGGTCCCTCCTTCCACTCCCATAATTTCCCCAGCTCGGATTGCTTTGGGAAGAGGATGAGGAAGGGTGACTTTGACCTGCCCCCAGTACTTCCCCAACCAAGTCCACAGCTGTTAGGTGAGGTCAGAGGGGAACTGTGCTTGGGAGGTGGTGGCTCAGACCAAATGGCTTTTGGGAATAGGGTACAATACTGGCTCTGGAGTACTCGGCTGTTGCTTAGATATGCAAATCCGCTGCCTCTGATTTGGCTGGGAGGGCTGAGTGTCTGCGTCTCCTCATCATGAGATTGTTTGTTTGTTTATCTATATGGGTTTTTCAGCATTAGAAATGCCGAGTATAATTATAATAATAGATGGCATGGTTATTTCACAAACTGTGTGCCCTCTGCTGTGATCAGCTACCGCCTTCCAGAGCCTACGTGCCCGTCCACAGCTTCCTGCCCTCTCCCCGTCCTCCTGTTCCAGCTCTCCCAGCTTTCCCCATCCTTGAAAACAGCAGAAGTTTTCAAACGTTAGGAAAAATAAATAAATCATAGAATCATAGAATAGTTAGGGTTGGAAGGGACCTCAAAGATCATCTAGTTCCAACCCCCCTGCCATGGGCAGGGACACCTCCCACTAGAGCAGGTTGCTCAAGGCCGCATCCACCCTGGCCTTGAACACTTCCAGGGATGGGGCATCCACCACTTCCCTGGGCAACCTGTTCCAGTGCCTCACCACCCTCATAGTAAAAAATAGTATATAGTAAATATATAAACAAAGGAAGGTTAAGACCATGCTCTAGCAAGGAGGAAATTATTAACCCATTGGTAAGAAGCAGTGCTCTCTTGCCTTATTTTTGTTGCTGCGAGTGCCACAGCCCCTGTGACGTGCGAGGTGCGCCCGTGGAGGAACGCCGGCACTTAACCTTGCAAATAATTACAGTCTAAGCAAGCTCGGAAAAGGGGCGGAGTGTGGGGAATAATTCACTTTGTGCGGGATTTCTTGTACAACGAGGTTGGCTTCACTTGGGTTCACATTTAGTTATTCTTGTGGGGTTTTACCCTTGCAGGGTTCAAGTCGCAAAGCGAGGGGACGCTGCCACTCTTAACGCTGTTCTTTGGAGGGTAGTCTCAAAAATGACCCCCCGACTGTTTCTCAGGTGTTCCCGAGGTGGCGGGAGGGAGGAGAGATGCTGAGCCCGGCCCCGCTGGCGAAACCAGTGCTTGGGAAACTGTGGCTGGAGATTGACGATTTGCGAAAGCTGGTTTTAGGGCCTTTTAATGCTGGATCAGAAGTGCTGAATGCTCGCAACGCAGACTCACCCAGCTGGTTCAAATCTGGGGG
>NW_015091087.1:85095-252488 GCF_001431845.1 Calidris pugnax | reverse complement strand
CAAATCGGGGGGGGGGGTTTTTCCCCCCCCCCCGCCCCCCCCGCCCCGAACAGGTTATTCTCCCATTGGCGGGGCTTTGTACTAGTTTGGGTATCCCTCTCCTCCCGCAGCCAGTGGAAAGCTGGAAGGGAGTCGGAGCTCTGGCTAATGATAGAGAAACACAGCTGGTGGGCTTCTCGCCGGCGTTTTGGGGTGGGGAGATGGTGGCAGGCTTTTTGCCTGCATGGGGAGAGGTATGGTTCCTGGCTGGCATGGGCACGCTGGCAAAGCCTCTGCCGCACTGCTGGCAGGGCTCACCTGGCCCGGGGACAGCCATGGTGGCACGTACCCAACCAAAAGAGGGGCTTGCCTGCCTCTAAGAGCGTGATGGAGATGCACCATGCCAGGCTGGCTGCTCTGGGAAAGATGCTGCTTATGCGGATGTAGCTCCCAAAGGCTTTGGTGGAACTCCAGGTGAGCTGGAGATGGTTAGCTTTGGAGTCAGAGCGCTTGCAAATACACAAAACCTGGATTAAAAATGTCAGGCCGGAGTGGTGAAGGGAGGTCCCTCAAGTCTCACTTGCACCGTGAAGATAAACATCTAGGCCTCTTTCCCTGGAGCGTGGCTCAGCCCGAGTGAACGGTTCTTAATATTGCTGATCAGGAACAGCCCGCAGCCAGCTCGTCTCCCTCCCATGGGCTGATGGGGCTGCGCTCATAGACACCTTCAGCTTCGTCTTGAAAAGTTTCAGGTGTGTGCTGCTGCTTCTGAAGAAATGTCGCATGGGCCCTGTCAGAGAGAGGCGAACCCAAAATCCTATTTAATTGATCGCTTCTCTATCCCCTGCTCTGGAAAGTGGTGGGAAAACCTGTGACCCTTCTCTTCCCTCCTCCTCCCGGTCCCTGTGTCTATGGGACAGCTGGTGTGCTGGCCGCTCTAATACCAAGTTCACTCTTTTTTTTGTTATTGTTGTTGTTTCTTGATGGGAGACTAAATGAGGATGCAAACCTCACATCAGAAAACTGATATATCACTTAGTTTTACCCAGATGCTGTAGTAGAGGTGCACAACTTTCTCAATAGAATTTTTCCCGAGATTGTATTTTGGCTGTGCAGCCTTTTTATTTGTTTGAACCAGGGATGCTCCTTCCTGGTGTTTACTGTTTTTCCCCTTCACAAGCCAAACATCCCTCAGGTGCGCAGCTGAGCCAGCCTCGGGTGGGTGGGACGGGAGGCAAGAGGAGGACAAGCGTCTGCAGGAAAAGACATATTCTGGATTCCTGCTGTGGAGATGAGTAATCGCTGGAGGTTAAAGCAAAATAGGAGAGTTATGGATACAGTTTTGTCTTTTCCCCATCTGAGCGCTTTGTACCTTTTCGTGATTGAGGTCTAAACAGCTGAGCCCTGGCGTTGCAGAAGAAGTTGTGGGCTTTGAAAAAGATGTGATGGTATTGGGAAAACCTTGCAAATTGTCTTACTGTTTTTCTCTTTCTGCTGTAAACTTTGAAAAGTTGACGTACAGCCAAATGCCAAATACTGGGTTATCTATGAAGGGATGGTATGATTGTTACACAGGAGGTGAGGGGACTTTGTGTGCCATCTGGATATGAGGATATCAAAAAATCATAATTTGTTTTTGTAGGACTAAGTTTTACTGCATAGCGCTTTGGGGAATGCAAGGCAGAAGTGGAGCCTACCGGCACAATCGCTCAGCCTGGCACTGGTAAAGGGTTTGTGTACAAGACCATGAACAATGGCTCTAAATGTGATGCTATTGATTTTCTTCCCCGCAGTGTTTCATAAATACTGTGCAGTTTAACTGGGCTTTTAACCTTGCATGCAGGTTGAAGCGTGAGGTTTCTCGCCCGGCGTCAGATGGCTCACTGAGTGAAAAATCACAACTGCCCTACAGCCCAAATTCCCTCGGTACGTGAAAACGTGCCCATTTTGCCATCTGATTCCCAGCGCGAGCCCCTGAGTGGTGGCAGCCCTTCGGGGTGGTCCCTGGCAGGTCTTGAACAGCTCACCGAGAGGAGCACTGCCTGGAGCCTCAGGCTACAATCTCAGATACCTTTGTTTCTTGCCTGGATCGGTATAGCATCTGTTTGGACCTAACAGGGGTTTGTAGTACAGCTTGACACTGCTTGCTGAGTTTTAGACTGCATGTGATACTTGGTGCTCGCTTTGAAAAGGTGGACATAGAGTCACCTATAGACTAGAGTCACCACCAAATAATTACTATTTCACTAAGTACTGCATTGCGTATTCATTTAAAAAAAAGTCCAATGGGGGAGCTTCATACTTTTTTCCTATTTTTGTAGTGTTCCCATTTTTTCAGATGCACAGGTGTCTCATTTACATTCCTAGAAACACAGCCTTTGTGTTTTCTTTAAAGTCAAGGTTTCTGATCTGTTGTACTTAGTTAGCTTAAGGCATCCTTGGCATCGCTCAGGAACACCTTCGAGAGGGGATTATTTCACAACGCAGAAACTCCAGGTGGTGACGTTGCGGCGATATGAGCAGACAGAAAAACGATCAGAAGTATCTCACCATGTGAGCTGGGTTTCTCCTGCGCCGTGTCATCCGTGGATGTGTTTTCTTGTACGCTGAGTTTCTGTTGCAGCGTGTCTTGATTTGCACTTGCGTGTTGTAGTGTGCCTCTCGTACAGCCGGCCTTTTTTGTGCAGGTTATTATTGTGCAGTTTCAGCTCCCAGTTGCACAGATCTGGATTTGGTTAGTGCTACGCTCCCCTACCTGAGTTATTAATTGCTCTTTCATATGGCGGATCAGCGAGTGCTGTTGAAAGATGTGCAATAGTAGGAGAAAAGCCAGCGCCGATCTTGTCTGTAGGTGGAGTGACTACCCCTCGTAAATAAGATGATTAACAGACATGCACACCAGAAAAAAAAACCCAACAAAAAAAAAATATGTCTCGAAATGTTCCCTTTTTCTTTTACACATCACTCTTGACTTGCTTGGGGCGATGACCCTGTGCAGCGAGTCTCAGACGGGTGACTCAGAAGGAGAGTTGAAGACAAAACACTTGTTTGGAGTTTCTGGTTATCGGAGAAGGATCCCGGTCACTTCTCGCCTGCTCCTTGCCTGCTTCGCTGGAGAACAGTAGCTGTGATGCTAATAAAATGCTCTAAAGTTACCCCAAAAATGAATTATATGCTGGACAAGCAGTGGAAATGTAAACATAGTTTTTGTTTCCTGGAGTAGCCTTCTTTGAACTGTGGTGAAGAAGAAAGAGTAGAGGAAGAGGGGTTTGGAGGCACTCACAGGGGTAGTACAGGAAAGGTCTCGCTGTAGGATCGTTAAAGGTGAAAAGGTCTGAACCACAGCTGGTTGAAACGAGTGTCAGCTAAAATTAATGGCTGGAGATTTGCTTTTGCTGTATTTATTAATAACTCTCCGCGATGCAACACTGGAAGAGGGAACAGTTTTATAGAAATGTTTTGGGTTGCTGAGTCCTGGGCAGATCTGTAAGCAGAGGTATCTTGGAATGGTGCACCTCAAAGTGTAATCTGTGTGTAAGCGTGGAGGCAGTTGGGACGTATGGGACCTGTGCACTCTGCGGACTGATCCACGTAAAACAACTACAAAAAAAATCCACTATGGGCGATTTTATGTCTTGAGTGTATTTTACACCTCTGCCTGTTTGTACCTCTGCTTTAGCTCAGTTATTACCTCTGACATTGAATGTGGCTTTTAATGTTGAACTCCAGGGAGCAAATTCTTTCATTTTATGATGGAAAGATTTTGCACAAGGGCAAGTGCTAGGTATCGCTGTGTGATTTTTTTTTTGGGGGGGGGCATTAAAAGTGAATTAATAAATCAGTGCTAGGGTAAGTTAATTGCAGCCATTAGGTTGCTCCTGTGCTTCTGGGCAGCGTAGTCATGGTCCAGCCGTCGCACTTGAATTCTTTGCATTCTGGCAGCATTTGCAGTTTAGCTGCTGGGATCCTTCGGTGTACAGAAGTCCCCGTGGTGGGACGGCACACATGTGGGCTCTCTGCTGAAAAATCATTTGATTGACCTGCCCAGTGAAAAAGTACAAACATGTGCATGTACTTTTTGATGGCTATTTATTTGCCTTGTGGAGCGTGGACTGCAAAACCCTTTCTGAAATTACGCTCCGTGAAAGCCTCCTGAAGAATGGTGGGCTTAAGCCAGAAAGGTCTTGTTTTACAGCCCCGCTGCCATGAAAGAAAGCTAAGTGTAGAAAAAATACAGCTTAAATGCCTCAGATATTTATTTTGACCTTTCATTACACAAGCCTCCCCTCCCTCATTACGCTGGGAGGTCAGGGTGTGTGTGTGTGTGTGGTGGGGCTGTGCTTTAGGGGGGAACCCTGCTGCACAGGCACTTGTGGGCCTCCTCTGGGCTCTGGCCCCCTTATTGTTTTAACAATTAATCTTTCACCCGTTTGTAATTTAAAACACTAATAAATACACCCTTCTCTCCCCTCAAATTCTCAGGAATCTCTGCAGTCTCCTGCTTGATTATATATCTCCAAGCTTGCACAAATAAGTCCTCCAGTGGTATCTCGCCAAATGAAACCGTGAAGGGATGCGTTTGACCTTGGTTTGTGCAGTGACTGTACCTTACCCACTTGTTGTGAAGACAGAAAAGACTGTTGACATTCACAATGTGAAAATAAATATTTGAAGATAGGTTTTGGTCTGCTCAATTTGCTCTGTCAGCATAAACAAAATCCTTCTCTTGTTTGCTTTTTAAGGGTCTGTATTGTAGCCTTCACAGTACTGGCCTCTATAATCCAAAAGGCTTTCCTAAGAGGCGTTTTGAATTGAAAGTTAAAACCAGAAAACAAACGAGAAGTTAAACAACTCCTGCGCTCCTCTTATTTCTTTCTTCCTCCTAAATTCCATATGCACTTTTTCCTTTTACGTTGGCGCACATCCCCACAACAAATGGGATGTTTGCTACCCACTCGGTGGTCCAAAATCCACGCCCCAGCCCTTGACTTCTTGGGAGGCCTTAATTTGAAATCAAATTTCAGCAGTTCCATAGGCTGCTGAAGAACAGCAAGAAGGTGTACAGGCAATAATAAGGTGTCCTGATTTGGGGTGGAGCAGAGCCAACTTTCTGTTTAGTGAGAGAGGCTCTTGCTTATCCTTGTTCCTGTGGCAATCGTTCAGCTGAGCTGGTTGGTTACCCCATGGAGGAGTTAAACCGTGGGGAAGGGTGGGCAGGTCAGTGACCCAAACTGGCCAGTAGGGTCTTCCATCCCATCTGCCATGATCAGTGTAAAAGGCTGAGGGACCAAAGGGGCCAGGTTGGCTCCTCTTCAGTGGCTCTGCTTCAATGTCTCTCTTTCCTCAATGACTGATGGCTGAGGAGGACCCTGTCAGTTGGTCTACTTTGATCTTGTGTGTTCTGGAATCCTCTGTGTTACTGAGCCCAGCCTGGAACTTCCCCAGTGCCTGCCAGTGACATCTTCCTGGGAACTTGATATGGTTCTGTTTATATTGCGTCTGTTTCATAAGTTCCCTTTTTATTTTATTGTTAATATTTAATTAAAGTAGTCTAGTTTTGATTCTAAACTCATAAATCTCTTTATCTCTTTCCTTCTTCTCCGAGCATTGGTCATGTCATTGGCCAACCTGGCCTAAACTACAACAGTGTTAGAGCCCCTGCCTTCCTTCTTAGCTGTGGAAACCAGTGAAAGACTTGTTTGGGTGACCTGGCATATTTGCCTGAAACGTCTTTGTTTTCACTGATGGATGGAGGGACAGGCTTGTAGCTCTGTGTGAGTGGGCCACGGGAACGCTACTTCCCAGAGCAGGACTTGTAATGGCAGGAAAGGAATAAAAGGCCAAATATCTACTTTCAACTCCATGTGTGTGCATCTGCTCCAGAAAACTGCAAGATGGGAAACATTTAAGATTCAGGGATACCTGGTTGGTAGCTTTGTTCTTGTATGCTTCAGCATGCTCTTGCATGCTTGTGCTTCAGCCTTCCTCTCTTTTCTTTCTCTGCATTGTTGAAAAGAGTGTAAGCCCTTGTCTTAGGCCATATGGAGTGATATCTTGAATTCGGACAGGACCAAGTGTAGTTTGCCTGAGGCCAAACAGGGTATCATGTAGTGGGCTCTAGAGAACTAACCTTTTGCAAAGAAGACAGTTCCTCAAAGAGTGGTGCCAATTTCCAAAAGAGCAGCTTGCAGGAGACAAGGAGTCCATACCACGGAGGCGTGGTGTCTCCCAAGCATCCTGGGAGAGGTGTGCCAATGGGAATGGGCTCCTGCTGATAGAGATGTGGCAGTGCCTCACAAAGCCCTCCAATTAATATTGCAAAATTTCTTCTGGAGTTTTGCTTTAAAGACTAGAGGTGACCAGAAACATTTGGTATGGGATCAAAATGCTGAGATTATTGTTCTCCCACTTGCTGTGCTTTTATACTTCTGAAGCCGAGGTGATGTTGGTTGCGAACTGTAGTATGTTTTCACTTGTTTTCAAGGGTCTTCCAGAACTTCAACTCTGTGCTTGCTAGCACTGTTGCAAACCATCAGGATTTTGTTAGCTCCAGAGAAGACCATGGAAGAGCAATTGTTGATGTCAGTTTCTGCACTGACAATTCTCTGACAGCCTGTGATGCATGCAATGACCAGATCTGGTTTTGATCTGATTAGCTTGATTATAGCTTGAGGTAGAAGAACTGAAAATTGCCTGGAAGCTACTTTGCCATCCTTTGTTTTCCCTGGCTGCTTCGAAATACTGTTGGTTTTGTATTTTTTTTTCCTGGAGTTTTTCTCCTTACTGAGTACTCTTTCCTGCCCCATTTAAAAGGGTCTGCCTTGCTTGGTGCAGTATTTGTAGAAAATGTTGACAGGCAATAATACATTTAAACAACTTTCCTTGAAACCTCTTTGTCATCATTGGACTGTCTGGCAGGCTGATTGTGTTCTGCAGAGCAGAGGCGTGGAGTCAGATTTCATGTTTTGGTTAATTTGCAGGTCATTTAGAGCTAAGGGTATTGCAGGGAGAAGACTGCAGAGCTGTGTGAAAAACAAAGGGTTTATCACTTGCCTCTTTGTTCTTTTGGTTTTTAAGCTTGTTCAGAGGAATTAGTTTTCCTGCCTTTACAGTTCATTCCCTAAAAATCACTGAACTTTCATTGAAGAGATAGACATGAAGTCAACAGAATTGGTTTCCTTGTCCATGTTGGAAGGAAAGTTTTACATTTTTTTTAAGTTTTTAGAGGTGGAAGTGTAATCAACCCTCACCAGTGTTACTTCCAGGTTCTTACCATTGCCCTTTGCCGGGTGGTGTTCTACCCTGGGCTGGTGGTCTGATGGGACTGAGACCTTGGTGGTGGTCCTTCAGATGAAGAAAACTCTGTGTAGGGCTACATCTGTCCTATAGCTTTTATGGTCTCTGCTGTAGCTCTGCTCTGGCAGTTATTAGATGACAAATGTGATTCTTGGTGGTGTGGGAGGCTAAAGAGGGCACCAGTTACTTTCTGTTCAGAGTACAGATCACCTATCCTGAGGCATATACACCTTCAAATGGTAGCTCGTCAAACTCACACCTTATCTTTTTTGCTTGTTCTTCTCACTATGAAGGTGGAAGTAAGGCACAAAAAGTAAGCATCGAGTGAAGTTAAGAGTTGTGATTCAGGAGTGGTTCTCTGTTCCTTCCAGTGCAATGTTAACCTTCTAATGGTCTTTCGGGTAAACAAGCACTGGGAACAATTTCAGGAGCCTGAAGTCTGATCGCTTTAGCCAAATCCATAGCTGGAAACAATGACAGACAAGAGGATGGAGCTGGGGCTTGTTAAGCTTCTTTGCTTTCCTGGAGAACGACGTCTGGTTAATTTGTCACCGCTGCTGTGGGGTGCCTGGGTGTCCCCCAGTGGGACTGTGGACGAGGTGCAGAGAGTTTGCGTGGATCACCAGGGTTAAAGCAGGATGGGTCTGAAGCAGGAAAGTCCCTGCTCAGTACAAACTGCTTCTGAAATGGTGACATCAGAGTGTCAGGGCCACATCGGTATCTTACTGATGGGGAACGTGCTCCCTTTGAGAAGGGGCGAGGGGAAGTTTATGTGACAGAGCGCTAGAGGCAGCTGTTAAGAAGGAAAGACTGACAAATTTGGCTTTAGTGAGCTAGTGGAGGGGGGAAAAGCCCTCGTTAATTAACAGAGAGAGAAACAACCGTTTCTGAGCTGCATCCATGGCATAGACCATTCTCAGGCACTGGCAGCTCAGCCTGCTGGCACTGGGAGGTTGCATCTCACTTCAACGCTGATGGGGTTCAGCCCATCTTCCTGCTGCTCTCAGGGTTTTTCCTTATAGGTGTAAGAGGCAGAATGTGAGAGAAGTTGAAAACCAGTTGTTGGACTGTGAGTTCTTATGGGTGCCATTTGTGCTAGCAGTGCTCATCTGGATGGGTTTTGGGACTCTGATTAGACCTGGGGGAGACTGACTGAATCAGCCCGTGTGCCACTTAGAGCAGTTTTATGTGTGACTGTAATTTGCTTTATCAGAAAAAATAAGCGTTTGACCTTTTTAGCCTGCTAATTTTTTTCCTTTACTGTAGTGATCGCCCGAGTTTTCCAGAACTAATCCACTGAGAGGAAAAAAAAAAAAAAGAAAAGGATGCATTTAGGCAAATGAAGGCTTCAGCAGCTTAGTGCTTGTCTACATGGGGAAGTTAGTGCGCAGTAAGCTAGGGTGTGAATTTACAGCACGCTAGCTGCTCTGCACTAACTCCCCCTGTGGATGCTGAGTGTGCACTAAGAGCGCCTGTTGTGCAGGTTAATTTAGTCCACTGAAAGAAAGTGTGCTGAAAATTCACACTGTCGCTTCCTTCACCCTGACTTTCCCATGTAGACAAGCCCTTAGTAAGTCTAGGATAAAAAGTCCTTGTTCAGAGGTCTGGCTTGAATTTTCTTTCTCCTTTCTCTCTCTCCTCTCTCTCTCTCATCCTTTATCTCTCCTCCTTTTTTTTTCCCTTCAGTGCAGATTAAATGTTACTGAGGCTTTGTCATCCTGGTGAAGACTCTCTGTACATTTAAATTTGGGGAGAAGGAGGGTATGACTTCAGAGGGGGGCCTGAAGTGGAAGTGTAAAATGCTTCTGTATCAGATGCAGAAAGGGGCATGTCCTCTAAAGCATAGACTCAGCCTAAACAGCATAATCAAAAGCTAGAAGAGCATCGTGATTTGGAGGAATGTACTTCCCCTTGCTTAGAAGATGAGGAGCTATTTATACATGAAACTGTAGGTTTTCGAGATGTATTATTAAATATGTTTAATCTTCAGCAGTTAGGGACCCCATAAAAAAAGAATTTCTTGAACAAGTAGAGGCAGTAATTCTCTTCCTGATTCCTGAGATATGGGGGTAGATTAGTATTGTGGAAATTATGGAAACAAATTATTTTTTTTCATAGGTTGTACTCACTGATGGTTATTTCCCTCATCACATCTCACTGCCAATTATCTCTGTTTATTTCCTCTTGGGAGGTAGGAAATGTGAGAAGGAAAATTGTATGATCTCAGTCATTTTGGTTTTAGGTATGGTCTAGCATTTGCAATTTTAGCTATGCCTTAGTGATTTTTCAATCTAGATTTTGGAGAAATAGGTGGTTCTGGAGACTTAAGTGATGGAACGAAAATTTACATTTCTTTCTCCTAATTGGGAGGGTGAGAAGGCATGATTGCGTATGTGTGTGAAAATGAACAACTCTTTTTCAGCTCATCTCACTGTGCTAAAATAAGCCCAGTCAAGTGGGTCAGGTACAGCATTATGCCACACTGGCTCTTCGGATGTGTATCCTGGTTCAGGGTGGAGTTTCACACAAAGGTTTTCCAACTTGCCTGCCCCAGCTCTGATGAGGAGATACGGGCTCTTCCCTCTTTTCTTTCTCCAGAAAGCGTGCGCTTGCATACAATTCATGTGCATGTGGTTATGCTGGATGGGGTCCATTTCAAGCAGTGTTTCCAAATGTGAAGGGGGCTGAGTGATTTGGGGATAAAAGAGTAACTCCAGGGCTGTCTTGATATAAAGATCCTATTTTAAGGATGCTCACAAACGCTCGCTGAGCTATAGAAAACATTGTCTGGTTTCCGGGCTTGGTTGCGTGTTACAGGACCTCCCCATCGGCCCCATCTGCACTGTCTTAATGGTCCACTGTTGTAATGGCTCAGAGGCACCGCCACAGGGGATGGGAAATTGGTGTTGCTCATCTTCCCCATCCCTGTTTGTGCAGCGCTTAAAATCAAAGCAATTATATCATCCTCCTCTTTTCAACAGAGCGCGTGTTGCTGTTGATGTAGTTTGTCTTTAAAGCCCAGAAATTGCAGTGGTGGCTTCTGCTCGGTGTCCTGGCCGATGCGGCGCTGAGTGTCTGAAGCGTGCTGTGGTCTCCTGTGGCACACATCATGAGCAGTACATGTGGATATACCACCCGCTTCAGCGTGTTTTGACTTAATTCTTCCTATTGCTGTTTCTTGCCTGATGCAGTGTATCAGCCAGTAGTTTGTCAGCTTGTAAACATATTTTTCTTTATTTTATAGGGAGTTTAAAAAACACAGGAAAAAGTTCCTGTGGGGTTTGGGAAGAAAAAATAAACGCCCAGCGTATCTGTGCAAAGGAGCAGGAGTTGTACCTTGTATTATAATTGTAACATGTTGTTGATGGACGTCTTTTATTTAAACAAGCTAAAAAAAAATAATAAAAAAATTGCAACCTGGTAGGCACTCTCGCTGCAATTTCCCTTCCAAACTAAACTGATCTATGCCCTTTTTTCCTTGCCTGATGTAACCTCGCTTGAGTTACTTTGAGCATCGATTTTTGTTTTTTTGTTTTTTTCATGTTTTTTTTTTCACTCTGTCTGGTCATTTCCTTTCTTTTCTGGCACCCGTGGTGGGAATATGTCTCTGTTTAGCCGCTCCGCCCCTCCTTCCCATTTTTGGGACACCCTTCTATAAATGTTCCCGGTGCCGGCCTCCCTGGGCCGCCGCTCCCGGCCTTGCCAAGCGGCGAACAAAGCTGAACTTTAGCAGTCTCTTGGCTTCCCAGCCGCCTGCCAGCTCCTGAATAGCGGCCGGGGAGACTGACGAGGCACTGTTCGCCTCCCGCTTTTTGGCTGCTCTTCGGCAAGGCGAGGCCGGCCACTGGGACCGTGCCCTCGCGGGGCTTATGAAGACATTACTCGCCTTCTTTTAGCCCGGGTTTGGGTTTGAGTGACTTCCCTTCCTAGCCAGCGGGGCACAGAGGTGGGATTGTGTCCAGGTTGGGGCGCTTGCGCCGGGGTCCTTCCTGTTCTTTTATGGGCAAGAAGGCATAGAATCATAGAATTGTCTAGGTTGGAAGGGACCTTAAAGATCATCTAGTCCAACCATCAACCTAACTCTGTCCAAAAAAAAAAAGAAATTTACACACACCACTAAACCATATTCCTGAGGACCATGTCAACCCGTCTTTTGAACACCTCCAGGGATGGTGCCTCAACCACTTCCCTGGGCAGCCTGTTCCAATCCTGGATAACCCTTTCCGTGAAGAAATTTTTCCTAATATCCAATCTAAACCTCCCCTGGTGCAACTTGAGGCCGTTTCCCCTTGTCCTGTCACCTGTTAGGACTTGGGAGAAGAGACCGACCCCCACCTCTTTACACCCTCCTTTCAGGTAGTTGTAGAGAGCAATAAGGTCTCCCCTCAGCCTCCTCTTCTCCAGGCTGAACAACCCCAGTTCCCTCAGCCTCTCCTCATAAGACTTACTCTCCAGACCCCTCACCAGCTCTGTTGCCCTTCTCTGGACACACTCCAGCACCTCAATGTCTTTTTTGTGGTAAGGGGCCCAAAACTGGACACAGTACTCAAGGTGGGGCCTCACCAGTGCCCAGTACAGGGGGACGATCACCTCTTGAGTCCTACTCACCACACTGTTCCTGATACAGGCCAGGATACCACTGGCCTTCTTGGCCACCTGGGCACACTGCTGGCTCATGTTCAGCCGACAGTCGACCAACACCCCCAGGTCCTTTACTCCCCAGGCCATTCAGAGGGTGGGTTCTTCCCTTTGAGCACCAAACGCCTCAGCGCTGTTAAGCGGGGCGAGAAGAAGGGACCCTACACCTCCATGGCTTTCCTGGGAGGTGCAGGGGAGGCGGTGGCACAGGAGACATGGCAAAGGCTGGCTGTGCCGGGGGTGGCTGGTTCTCTATGCCAGCCGGCTGGCGTGCCTGGGAGGGACTCGAAGGTGGCAGAGATAAGGCTTGGATCCTAGTAACCCGACTAATAAAAGACTTATTCCAGCCTTAATAAGCTCCTTGGACAGATGGATTCTGTTGGACAGATGGATTTAATCTGGGAAAATGATTACACGGCTTTCGTACTCATTAGTGTGTTTGGTCTTGGTATTTATGCGTTAATATTCTTGCGGTAGGTTGGTGAAAGGGGGGCTGCGTAAACCTGGGCTGCTTTCTGCTTGCAGCGGTGGGGCAAGGTACCTTTCCTCTTCCCTTCTCACCCGGTACGTGGTGAACACATATGCTTGTCCGTACAGACTCCATATATTCTCAGGATTCTGGCCTGACCGAGGTGCAAACTTTTATCGTGATGCAGCTGTGAAACCCTGGGTCTCCTGAAGGTGCAGCTGTAAGTGGTTTTTCCAAGCAGGAACGTTCTGCCCGTGGCTGGTGCGCAGCCACCTTTTGGAAGGAGACTTGGCAGCTCTTCTAGATAGCGAGGGAGATCAAAGTTGGGACTGTTGGGTTGTCCTCATGTCCCCAGTAATATAATAGACAGCACGGGGGAGCAGAGGGGGTAGCTCAACAGCTTCAGAGTCTTCATATAACAAAGGAAAGCACTAGCACCGGGGGCGGGTGTGTAATAGGAGATGGTTTGGGGAAATAATTAATGTTAGGACAGAGAACGCTAATAAGCACCATTTCTCCCAAAGGTTCGTTGAAAGCAAGCAGCTATAGAAGCACAGAGTGAAAAAGAATATGCCAAACGTTTTGTGTTGGGACTTTTTATTTTCATTGACCTAAGTGAGAGGTACTTAACTTTAAGCACATAATTTTCCCGTTATGGATGGGTGTCATTTGCAGCTCTGGACTGGCTGGGGATGTTTGAAATAGCCGGAGCATGATGAAATTTTAAATGAAGTCAGAAACCGAAAACTTACAGTGGAAACTTTCTTCATACACTTAATTTACTGCCTCCAGAGCTAGTGGAAAAGGGCTGGGGGCAGAGGGAAAGGAAGGAATGATATTCATGAATTGTTCTGCGAGTGTGTGAGTGGGTGTTTTAATGGGGAAAGAAAAAAAAAACAAACAAAAAAGTTAATTTCATGGGGTTTATAAACCTGCTCTGCGATAAACTGAAGTGGTGTGTGCCAAATATTTATTTTCTTCCTCCTCAGCACTTCATTTTCCTCTAAGTGCTTTACCAATGTTACCTCTCAGGGAGGATGGACTTGGTGGTTGTGACCCCCGTTTCGTGGGCTTTTGGGGGGCACAGCCATTCGCAGCGGGAGGCGGCCAGTTTGGTGACCTGCCGTGGGAATCCTGGCCAAGTATCTGGCAGCGGGAGGATACGGGGTTGATGGGGTGATGCCCTCCCCGTTGCCTCCCTGATACAGGGTTACCCTACGGGATGGGCAGCCCCCCACTTCTGGCACTGCCCAGGGGAAATCCCCTTTGAAATACCTTTTCCTATGGAGGCATCTGCACTTCTGCAGGTTGTGCTGGTGCTTGCGTGGTTTCCCGCCCTTCCTCGCCATGCTAATGGGGATTAGTATTAAAATAACACAGACTTTTGGGTGGAAGGGGTGCATATTTGATGTTCTGGTTGGTTGGTTTGGTTTTTTTTGGGTGTCTCTGATGACTTGTTCAGTTCTTATATGTCTAGACTTTCTTGATGCTGGAAAAACACCAGAATAAAGATTCCAGAAATGATGTGCTCGTGTCTCGGGGACCTCAGGGCTGTTTGTGGCGAGATGCTCAAGACCTGGTTGCTGTGAGAGGGGGATGGGGTTGTCAAGCAAAGAGCAATTAAAGAGGTCTTCAGGGAACAGATGATCCCAGCTGTGTAATTAAGAATAGTGGCCTGCTGCTGTCGGTGCTGTTTGGGTTTGCAGTTGGAAGCGGAGCCGAGGAGAGCAGCAGGCCGCTGTCTCTCCCAGAGCCCGGCTGTAGGATGCAAAGGCCCTGCTTCAAAGCACCAGGCATCCCTCTGCATGGAAAAACTTGTTCTTTCCGTGTTTGACTGGATGCTTCATGGGTTTTTCTGAAGAAAAAAAAAAAAGGTGCTAACACAAGTCTTCAGTTGCAAGCAAAAAAGAATGGTTGAACAGCTGTGGAGGAGCATCGTTCATACTGGCCCACAGTGAGCCTTAGAAATCCATTTTCCCCCAAGTTAGGGAGTTTACTTTTCTTTTTTTTGCCTTTTTGTATGCTGCTGTGGGACTGTCCACCATGCAAGTGGTTTTCCAGTATGGTGCACTGTGTTATATATCATATTAATAAGCACCTCCTAGATAAATCCCTTTATTTAGGGGAACTGTCCCCTTGGCTTTTGTCCTTTATCTTTTTAATGATGGTTTTGCTCTGCTTTCTGACTGGTGCCATGAATCATGTGGGTGTTAATAGATCTCTGTCAAGGTCTGGTTGCTCACAGAATTCAGAAGGGGAACAAATGATTAGATGTCTCGTAGATGAAGAACTGCCATAGCTGTATTACAGGTTGAAAACAAAACAAAAAAACCCCAAACCTGCTAGCATGAGGTTATTTTTCTGTGAGGAGTGAGGATTGAAAAGACATGAGGAAAGTTAGTCTGGCATAACTGCGACCCTCCAATTATTCTTTTGGTCTCATCCAAGCGTGTAAAGGACTGCAGATGGCCTTGGCCTTTTTGACCAGTCTTTTCTTTGCTTGCTTGTTATGGTTCTTCAAGGCCATTTGCATCCTTTGCCTGCAGCAAACCAGAATTTGCTTTTCTGGTGAGATTTGAATGACACAAGGGAACTTCAGCTGCAGTTTTATTTAAATCCAAAACACCTTCTGATTAATTGCAAGAAGGATCATGGGGCCAACGTCCTCTGTCTTGGTAGGAAGACTTAAATCCAAAACACCTTCTGATTAATTGCACGAAGAAGGATCATGCGGCCAGTGTCCTCTGTCTTGGTAGGAAGATGAATGTGCTTCCCATAGTCAGCTTGCAAGGAGCAGTTGTTGGTGTGTTGAGCTGCTGGTACTCGGCTGTGATGGGTAGCTCAGGGTTGCAGGATGGAGACCTTTGGACTCCTGACTAAAGTTCTGCACTCAACTCATTGGCAAAGCAACTAACTGAGCTAGCATTTGTGGCTGCCTTTTTAATTCACTTCTGATGCCCAAGCAAACTGAAATAGAAGGGGACAGCCAGGCACCTCCATGAGTGGTTGCAGATGAGCCTTGAGGGATGGCGATGTGCTGCTGGAAGTGCTTTCTTGGTGGCAGCTGGGAAGAGGGGAAGGAGTGCATGCCCTGCAGTGCTCCAGTTTTATTATCACGCAACTCTGGTCAGAGGCAGCTTGAGCTCAGATGCTGCTCTGACGTGGAGCAGACAAAGCATAGATGTAGGTGGGTTTCAGTGGGTGAATTTTGCTGCGGAGGTAGGAATGGATGATGGACATTTGGGACAAGGGAGACCTTCAGCTACCGCAGTACTATCACCAAGAGCTCATCTGTCTTGACTCCCTTAATAAGTATGTTTGGGTAACGTTGGTGGAAATGAGAAATTATCTTTCACCCCACAAAAATATACAAACCCCAAGTACATTGGGTTTCTTTGTTCAGAAGTTATGAATGGGTAGATGCACGGTTATTCTTGCAACAGCTCCTTTTTTGCATCCTCCCTTTGTTGTAGCCTAAAACACGGGCGTGTTGGTACTTTGTCGTAATGCCAATTTGTAGGGAGACCGAATGAAAGCTTGCATGGATCAAAGAATAGCCTCAGCGGAGCCAAAATTTGTGTCTGAGTATTGGATAGCTCCAGCACAAAGAAAAAGGTTTCTGACGCAGGTTTAGGGTAGAGGATGGTGTGGGTTTTTCATTTTTCAGCAACTGTAAATCTGTCTGGCTTTGGCACTCCTTGAAAAGCACTGTTTTTTTCACAGCATAGCTGTCATACACTTCTGTTTTCTGCTGGTCTTTTAGAAATAATAATTCTTTAGGCTAATCTCGCTCTGAAGGGTAGGTATGCATTTACTGTCCAACTCCGCTCTGGACCGTACTGGCCAAATCCCAAATAATTCCCAGATTTAGTGAGATCAGAATCCCAGGGCTGGGATTCAGCGGTGGGTTACAGGTCATGTGTGAACGTGCCATATATTGGATGGAGCTGGAAGCTGCTCTTTTTGAGATGCCTGTGCTTAATGTTGGTAAGCTCTTTGCCCCCCGACCCCTGTTTGCTGTTTCGGGGCTGGCTGTACATTGCCGCTCTCCTTGGAGATTATTTGCAGTGGTTTAAGCTATGCTGATTGCCACAAGTTGAGGCTGTCAGTAAAGTGTATTATTTGGGGTGCCTTTGTAGCTTAAAAATAAATAAAAATAAATGTTTTTATCCTAGCCTGCATTCTTGGGAACGGCATGCCCACATTAACCGGTCCTTGGAAACACCTTCTTGTGGCAGGCACTACTGAGTAAATACTATAATCTCTGTTAAAAAGTGGCAATTTTAGTCTCTTATTACTTCTCCTTTATATTTCTCCTCCTGATGTTTGTTCAGCTTGATTGCTCAGGAGCATGCCTTTAGGCTGGTGCATGTAGAAGGCTGCTGTATGAAGAGTTATCCTTTGTTTTGGATGGATGTGCTCGGGCATTGATACCAAGGAAAATACAGGCGTGCTCTCAAGTTTATGTTCACAAATCATTTCATTGACTGGGGACCTAAAGGGACAAATTATTCCAATCTATTCATTACGTTTTTGTAGTCCTAGATTTGAAGAGTTTCCTGTTTGAACTAGATGTATCTCAAATGGCAGAAACTTGTATCTAGTTTATTTCATGTACTGAAGAGCTAGAAATGGTTGGATGTGAATTAATTAGAGCTAGCAGTAATAAATTGTTGTACCCAGAACTCTCAGACTTCATCTTGAAGAGCGGGTTCCTCACTGTGATTGGAGGTGACATGAGAACTGAGTCATGGACTGAGCCCCATCCAACACTTGCATATAATACATTTTAATTACTTTTAAATTTGGGATGAAAGTCCATCTCATTAAGACATTTATTTTTATGCTAAGAGCATGTTTTGTGTTTTTATAGTAAGACTGCATTTTGGGTAATTGCCTCATGGCATTTTAAGATAGTTTTTAATGAAGATTTTTTTTTTCGGTAGAAGCTGTTCTTTGTATTTTTACTCAAAAAATGTGAAGTCTTTTACTTGTAGACTAACCTAAGAAATAATAAATGGAGAGATAATTTGCCTTGTCTTCTTTATGTGGTGTTCGTATGCCTTATCTTGGTTTTGAACAACGTTACCTTTGGGTACACCATGAAGTTGATGACAGGTCGATGAAGTATGACGACAAAGTCAGCCTTAATTTTAGTATATTTTATACTCAGAAAGTTCACTAAGTTCTTTTACAGTCTGTTTTAAATGCGTCTGTGAGTTGCTTAACCCATGTTTGAAGTGGAAGGACAAACTTTTCAGCGGGGCAGAACATGTAATCATGGAAAGTGAATAACAGCTTGTGATTATGGAATTGAAACTACTGGTGAGAATTTTTATAGTGGCATGTAGTTTATATAACTAACTGAATTAAAATTTAACCATATGTGAATATCTTTCCTCTTACGGAATATGTTTACTTAAAAAAAAAAAGAAAAAAAAAAAGAAAACAAACCCCAAAGGAATCGAGCAGTTACACAGAGTGCATTGCATTTGATCTCTTACCAATCTTTTGCTAATAGTATTTTAAAATATGAATTTAATCTTAATGCATACATAATTCTCTTCTATTCCCACTTGTTTGATTTGGACTGCGAAAACAGACCAGCAGCTAATATCTCTGTTTATCGATACCCGCTTCCACATCACCACCTCCTTGGGGGAGAGCTTTTGCTTTCAGAGCAGTGTTTCAAAAGAACTCTTCTGAGCTCGGGGCCGAGCTTTGCTCCCAGAAGCTGGCAGGCTGACTCCTCCTGAGGGAGGTGGAGGACCGTTTTGATTTACCTGCTGCTTCTTCCATAAGGAAGAACACATCTGAAAATGGGAGGGGAGTAGGGAACAAAATAAATCTACTTTTTCCACTGAGCTGTACAACTCCACTCAGCCAACTTGATATTAAATCCCAATAAAGAGAAAACAGGAACTTTCTCCTTTGCTTGGCTGCTTTATGTCAGCATTACATCCTCTCAGCTGCACTTAGGGCCTACTTTTTAAGATGCCAATGAGCTGCCACTCTTGATATAAAAGCCTGTTTCCAAGAACTTGAGGGTTTTTTTTTACACAAAAATCTAAGTATATTTGGACTAGCCTAAGAGCTTCTATGTGGAATCAGACTCCAGGTCTGTAATGCCTAGGCTGCTGTCTCTGATACTTGGCAGTGATGGAGAAAAGTGTTAAAAATATATATATACAGAGAGAGAGGGAGACCTCCCATAGGATACACCGAGCCTTTGGCATCTGATGGTGGAGATGTGGGGTGGGGTGCATTCTTATTTTTTGCAACCAAGGCTGCACCTAGTTCAGCTGTGCTTAATAGCCCTTACGGTATAAACCACGTTTCCACCCTCGGCTTCGGTGGCATCCTGTGGGAAGGAGTCTGGCTGTGTGGAAGAAGTACTGGTTGAACTCGCTGCTCCATAAGCAGTGGTAGAAGCAGCAGCGGTGTGGCTCTCCCGGGTGGATTTCTCCAGCTGGGGAGGAGCACCCAAGAGCCATCTGCAGCTGGCACAGCCTCGTCTTTCCGGCCGTTCGTCTCCCCTCGTTTCAAGACAGCAAAGTTACACCTACACCCTCGGCAGCTCGATGACCTGTGGGTTGCGTTGCAGGCGCTCGCAGCCCGCTCCCATCTGCCAGGCGTAATTAATGGTACGTGTGTGTCCGTCTATTAGAGTATCAGGCTAGTGTAAACACTCCTTTTTTCCTTTGGAAGCGCGGCTGCTCAAAAGCATGCTATCACCAAATTGGTATTTGTTTTAATCTACAAGTTGGAAAAATATGTTTTTCTGATTTATTAGGCTGTCATGAGGGCTCCATAAGTCAGGCCTGGAACTTGCCCGTCTCCTGCAATCTCAGCCGGGACTCCCTTCCAAAACTGCTGTGAATCCCATTTTTGTCTGAAACACTTCTATGTGTTCTGCAATTAGAAGAAGAGTACTTCAGATGAAAATTTCTCTGGTAACAGCTAATTCGGGGCTTAAGTAAATAAGTTACTTCAACTTCCAAAATGTTCTTTTTAGCTGTGAAAGAGATCTTGTTCCTGAATTTCTGCAGTTCCTTTCGCACTTCTCAGCAAAGTACAGGGTGAGGTTTATGAAGAATCAAAGCAAGTTTTAGGCGTTCTGACTTCATGGATTTGCTTGTAGATCTGCTTTTAGAATTTCATGTATGGAGTTTAGTGCTTTAAACCGTTCTTACCCTTTGTGTTATATATAGAAGAAGGGAAGAACAAAGCAAAGATTGCACAAATAAACATTTCATGGTATATTCTTATGTAAGCAAACTCAGATGTTCGTCAGATCAGTAGGGAGCAGGACTTTTTCTAATTACGGTGTCCATGTCCACCAAGAAATACCTCAGCAAATTTGAATAGCCCAGGAAGACAGGAACAAAGGGATGTGACTCATGCAGTATATGTCTTCCAGGGAGACCAATGAAAATGTGAAGAAAGACACTAAAATTTTGTGTATGTTGTTTTTGGCATTTGTTTGGACCTGCAAAACCCTCCCATTTTCATAAGAAAAAATGCTTTTGTGTATCTGCTTCTGTCTTATAAATATTTTCAGCAGCTTCAGAAACCAGCTTTTTGCTGAAAAAAATATTTTCGTTTACGTTTCCTTTGCTCTTTGTTAGTAAAGAGGAAGAATTATTATGATTTACTGTAATAAATATTTTCAGAATATAATAATCTGCAATGAAATATGGGAGGCATTGAAGGTTTCCCAAAATATGGAATACATTTTTCAGATTTTTCAGAGAGTACGTAATCTTATTTTTCTTTTTCCAGGATGGAAATTATTAAAAAAAAGCCTTTTTTCCCCCCACCAGCAGTTGGTGACATAGTTTGCCGAGCATGCAGTATATAAACAGATGAAAGCTATTTTTGATGTGTCATTGTCTCAGCAAGATGGGAATTGGCAGCACCGATGAAATGACAAGTACTTGGCGATGTCGACTTTACCACATGGCTGTCAGTCTAGCGATTAAAAAGAACTGGCAGGCGAGGATTGCTGTGATTTAAGCAGAGGAGCTGATTTTCTACGTTCCGAGCCTGATTCTGTGCATTTTGACTCATTTTTGTCGTTCCGAAATCAGGTGACTTGACTCGAGTGAGGCAGGGGGCGGTTGCTTGAGCATCTTGGCAGGATGGGGCTCCTCAAGGACTGGGTCCAGGCTCCTCTGCAGACCCTCCTTGTTGTGCTGCAGGGCTTGTGAGCACACATGGACACACGGACACATAGACAAACACATGGACACTTGCTGTCGGGGTGTTGCATTTTCAGCCAGAAGGGTTCAGGCCCCCGTGTACCTTTCAGCTCTGAACTCTGGGCTGAAGCTGCGTTAGCTTTTTAAAGCATTGCTTCTAGTTGGTATTGGATAAGCTGTGTCTTTTACTGCTCTCTCTGAAATGGGGATCTAAAATACCTGACTGTCCTCTTCAAGGTACCGTGCAGGAGAGATTTCATCCCTTAAATCAGCAAGTTAGTTGAACACCATTAATGAAGGGCTTGATCTGTTGATTGATACGGCGAGGGGCAGACACCATGCCTAAATTTAGGAATTTTCTTTCCTGGCGGGTGGGGGTGTGTATGCCCCAGCCATGCCACTTTTTGTGGCGTGATGAAGGGGTAACCTTGTTACATAAAAGTTTTTTTGTTTTTTTTAAAAAAATTTGAGTGTCACAGTTTAAAGGCTAATTGGAAGGATACTGGTGGACTGTGCAGAAATGCTTAAAGGGCTCCTTGTGGAGGGCCCAGCAAAGGCCCTTTGTTCGGTGTGCAGGCTCCGGACCGGCTCACGTGATGGCAGCCAGGGGATAAATAACGACAAGACATGTGCAAAGCAAAGGATTTACTTATCTTTACAGCCCCCCCTGCCATCTCCTTCACCCTGCCCTGGGCCCTTGGCTCTTTTTTTTTTTTTTTTTTTTTTTTTTTTGAGCAGGATCCAGTTCTTGTTTCTGTGGTTAAATTCGGCGCAGGGCAGAGGGGAGGGGGAAGGAGAACGGGGAAGTCCGTGTCCGAGTTAAGATGAAGTTGCCAATGTCCTAATGCTGCAGAAAGGGCAGTTCTCCAGACATCGTTAGGATTTTAATGAGCATTTTTTTTTTTTTTTTTTTTTTTTGACAGCTTGCTGATACCCATCCAGGAAACCTAAATGCAAAAATCGTTCGTGGCCGCACCGTTGTCCTCCTCTGTCTCCCCGGGTCCAGACGTGCTCGCTGTGGCAGCAGCCATGGGTGGGCTGTCGGCAGATGTTGGTGGGAGCTGGGTTTACTGTCCCGGTGAGGTGTTGCACGCCGGTCCTGGTCACAGCCCTGCTTTCTGCTGGTGGGGATCTACCTCTGCCAGCAGATACCTGGGTGATTGATGCTGGTGCCTGGGTTTCGGAGGAGCGTGCTCCTACCAGCCCTCTGCGTGAGCCATCTGTCTTTAATGACCTCTCCAGCAGGGTTGGAGGGTTTTTTTTTTTTTTCCTCCCTCTCTCTCAGCAGACAGGAAAATTTTCAGTATTGTGCCTGGCAGTTTCACGTTACAAATCCTCTCGGCTGGCTTCTCATTTTGTTGGCCATTTTTCTGACCACCATGTGCTGGCTGTAGGGAAGGAGGGAAAGCCGCTCTCGGGGGCTGAGGCTCGACTGCTGCCCTTGGGTTTTTAGCCTTCTCTACTTTTCCTCCTGTTTTTCAAGCTCAGTTTTAAGTCTCAGTTGCCAAATGCATGAAATGAGATGGCTAGACCTATTTGGACCTGAACTCGCTTTAACATTTTAGATATATCAGAACTATATTGCAGGATTTAAAGCCTCGTGGCCATTTCAGAAGTGCAGCAGGTATTAATCCCCTGAGCTCCATCGTTAATCTTCATGGAGGGAGCTGGACCACTGCTTGCTTTTGTCCTACGTTCCCTACCTATATCTGATCAGAGGAGGTAAAATACAACTTAACAGTGATTTGGTGCCAGGTTTTTTTTTGTTTTGTTTTGTGGGTGCATCAGGAAAGAAATGGAAAAAATGGCACAAAGTTACCTGAAGCTTCTGAACTCTTTTGGAGGCTGATGGGAACAGCACGTATGTGAAGGCAATGCCAATTGCCTGGAACAGGTTGCCCAGGGAGGTGGTTGAGGCCCCGTCCCTGGAGATATTTAGGGGGAGGCTCGACGAGGCCCTGGGCAACCTGGTCTAGTTGGGGGTGTCCCTGCTGACTGTGGGGGGGTCGGACTAGATGACCTTTGGAGTCCCTTCTGGCCTGGACAATTCTATGTTTCTATGAATTCTTGGCATCACTGGCCTCAGGCTGGCGATCAGCAGAGCTTACAACAGCCTAAAAAAGGTGTGAAAAGCTGTGGTTTAGGTTATGCATGGGGTTTTGTTTTGGTTTGGTTTTTAATCCTTTTCCTAGGAGTTAGGACATGTCATTGCTTTGTTTTAAGGAAAAAATGAGTAGGCAACAGTGATTAGTGTTGCATGCTTAGCCACATATTACATAAAGCTCCTAGTTGCTGTCTTTTTGTCCAAATGCAAGGTCCAACCTCCCCTCCTAGCCCTGGGGAGTTTTCTTCCAGAAACCTGGCCGCCAAGTTTTCTAGGCCTTTGAAAGATAGCACTATTTTGGGTACAGGTCGGGCTTACTGCCGTGCTCCCTCATGGAGCATCGTGGTTATTTTGCTCAGCTCATCCATCTTCTCCTCCGGGTGGCTGGGCTTCAGGGAGGTCCTGAGTTTTCACAGCTCTGTGGACCCTCACAACTAGGTTAGGCCTGCCACGGGTTTTGAAGAAAACAGGCCTCCTTTCAAAAGCTTTTTATACTAAGGCTTAGTCAGGACTCCTTGCAACTTGTGCTTTCAAAGCTTTCGGTTCTTATGAGAAGGTTTATGTTTTGTGGAGAGAGCAGGCTGCTGGCCCTGGATGTTTTATGGGACTGCCATCAGAAGAGAAAATACTCATATGTAATCGTTAGTGTCTGATACGGCCCCTTGTTACAAAGGCAATATTACATGTTATTATCCCTCCGTGCCCTGTAGTTGTTACTGGAAGTGCCACTGTTCGGCCCCTGACTCTGCGGGAGGGCTTGAAATAGCTCCTGGTGGTCCTTTTTTTTTCTCCCCCTCACCTTCCCCTGTTTATTGCCCCCATGGCACAGCACTCCTGAGTCCGGCAGCCCTCAGCACGTGTGGTCCCCTGACTCTGGAGGAGGGGATGAACCCTGAGGGCCTGAAACAAGCTGGGTTTTCTCCTCCTTTGGCTGCCCCCAAGCTGGCCTTCAGGAGACCTTGGCCTTCGTGATGGGTGGATTGCATTGAACGTGCTCTCCTTGCCACTGCCCTTGTGTTGTTAGAGGAGGACATTTGTGCCAGATAAAAATGCCTGGGTTTGGAGGGGCGTGGAGGAGGCGACTAAAGGAAGGGGGTGTTTTTTTGTGCATGCCTGGCTTGGACAAGAAATCTTTTGAGTCTCTCACGTAGGTTTCTAAATTCATTCCCAGCAGGTGTGAGGTCCACAGCACAAACTTTCAGACGTGACAAGTGTGACTTTACATTGCCCTCATTTTTTGGGAGGGCTTGAAGAAATTTGGTTGGTTTTTTTTTTTGTTTTTTTTTTTTTTTTCTGGAATGCACACAGTATCTGCCTTCTGAAAATCACTGACCGCTGCTTTTTTTCCTTTTTTTTTCCTTTTTTTTTCCTTTTTTACCTTTGAAGTAACATTGAGTGTTACCATTTAATCTTCTGCAGTGCTGATGCTGCCAAAATGCCATCGCCAGTGCGATACTGTTCCCACTGCTGCACGCAAGGACAGTGAGGTTTGGGGAGGCAGTGAGATTTTGGGAGGCTGCAGCTTGCTCTCTGGGTTTCCCACCCTTCCCGCTGTCCTCTTCCTGGGGGACACAGCTTGTCCTTCTGGGCTTTACCCCTCCTGCTGTGGAGAGGCCCTTTTGGTCTGGGCCCTGTGGAGATGAAGCTGGAGGAGGTTTTGGGATGCCTGTAAGTGTGGTGGAAGCCTGAAGGGGTGGGTAGTGCCAAGCTGGCACCTGCAGTTCACCCCCAACTACCCACAAGGTCCCAAGGCCCTGGTGTCCTGCCGTGCTCTGGCATTGCCTCCAGTGAGGTTGCTGATGGTGCTGTACTACCAACACATCTCCCATTGCACTCGCAATCACTGCTCCGACTTGAAAATAGCAGACTTCCTCTCCTGACTTGAGCAAATGTCAGCTTTTGTTACTAATCAGTGTTTTCTTTTTTTTTTTTTTTCCCTACTCTTCCTGTGAGAAGTCCCTGTGCCAGCCTTGAGAAGTGCGCTTGAATTTTCATTCCTGTAAACATGGTACTCCCGAGCCCTGACTTACAAATCCCATTGAAGGTCCTTATGCTGTTATTTGGTTTTGAAATATTTCAGATAGGCTCTCATTGTCTGTGTCAGCCTGCTTACTTATTTACTTATTTATCTGGGGTGCCCTTTGGCCGGCTGAAGAGCTTTGGTCATATTTGGCTGCACTTTGCTAGGTCTTTTAAGTGTGGTTACCAAGCGTGGTTAGGCACGGTTTAAAATTCTTACGGCTGAGCAAAATTGCAGCATGCTTCTGCCAGCGTTGTGGTGGGAGCCAACTGGTGTCGGGGCCGTCGGAAAAAAACATGCTTTGAGATGAGGGACAGCCGTGGCAGAGATGGGGATGCTCAGCCGGGCTGACCTGTGGTACAGCCTGGGTTGGCCAGAGCCTTCTGTGCCATCGATAGCTGCCGAGAGCTGCCCTGTGCCTCCCTTCAGGGAGGAGGCGGCTTTGGAGATGAGACACAAGTTGATGGAGGTTGATGGAGGAGGGAGCAGGGGGGGCTTCGGCATCGCAGAGCGGAGCGTGATTCACAGCGCCGGGTGCAAGCCAGGGCAGGAATAATCTGTGTTCATCTGTGTCATCCTGCGCTTTCAGTAGGCACTTTCCAGAAGTGTTTTTTATAATAGCAGGTTAACCTTCCTGAGGGGAAAAAAATTGCCTAGCGGTTTAAGAGCAAAAGTCTGGCTATTGTAAAAGAAAATATGTTTGTAGCGCAAATGGATAATTATCTCCCAGAGTGTGGTCTTATCTATTCTCTATTCTCAAAGGATCTGATGATACCATCTCAGTGGCATTTCCTCAGGAAAGTTTGTAGCCCGGCTCCCCGACGCCACCCTGGCCCTGCTGGTAACGCAAGCCCCGAGCCGCTGGGAAGGGGTGTGGGGAGAAGGGAACATGAAACAGGCATGTTTTCTGAGGGAAACAAAACAGGATCCATTGCCCCCTTCGCCTCCACCTGGCTCCCAGGTGCCCCATTGAGCCCGCTGGGCATCCCAGGGTGTAAGTGGAGGTGTGGGCATGTGTCCCCCTCAGTGCCTTTGCCTTCCTGCGTACGCAGCGCCCTAATCGCATGCATGTGATCGCCTCTCCTTTCAGTGTCTGGCCTTAAGTTACTTAACAACCAGCAGATTAACCTTAGGGAGATTTCCTTGGGCTTTGAGGGGGAAGCCTGTTCTTTCTTCCCTGAGCAGGGAACTCCAGCCTTATGTAAGAGACCAAAGGTTTTGTCCAGGGTCTTTATGTATGGGACGCTTTATGTATGGGCGCTGTCTTGTGGTGTTGGGCTTTTTAAAAGCGTAAGGCGCTTCAAGGGGTTTTGGACTGTTTTTTCCCTTTTCCTCCCAGGCAAGATCAGTCAGCTGCAAAGTGTATTAAGGAAATTAGGCATGACACTTTCTCTTGTCCTCAAATCAGTCATTTACGTGTATGTGTTTAGGTATATACATGTGTGTATACATATGCACACATATACGCATGCACAGGTATACAATCCATGCATATAAAAGTAGGGCTAGAAAGAGCCTCAGGAGGTCATCCAGCCATTCCCTGTGCCCCAAGGCTGGATGACTTTGGTCAGGCTATTCCTGATGGATATTTTGTGTATCCGGTGGTCTTGTGGTGCCGGCATCCTCGAGCAACCTGTTTCCTTGTTCCACTAACTCTCATTGTAGAGGGTTTTCCTAGTGCCAAGCCTGAATCTCTCCCGGTCAGTCCTTGGGTTTCTGGAGTTCTCCATCATCAGTAAGGAGGACCTTGTAGCTTGTACCAGTAGGCCCTTGGATTTCCAGCTGATAAAAGAAAACCAGCAGGAATTTGTGTCTTATCCTCCGAAGAGGCACTGGATTTGGTAGGAGTGTCACCCTTGTTCACTCCCTCGTTTCGGAAAGCCCTGTCCCTGTCCGCTTACTTGCTGATGGCAGGCTCTCAGCCTCCCAGCGCTGCAGCACCGGCTTTGCCTCTGAGCGATAGATGTTCATTTTCTTCACCTGCTCCTTGAGACTCCAAAGAAGCTACTGGAGTTTTCTGCTGGTTTAACTGTCTGAACTGGCAGCTTCTGCTGCGGCTGTGCCTGAGCCTGGGGGCTTGGAGGTCTGGGGAGAGGGAGCCATCATGCCCCTGCTCCCAGTGGTACCAGCTCACCCTTAGATGGGTTTTTTAGCTGTATCCCGAATCCACACCTGCAGACATCTGCCCAGGTCTCCTCCAAGCACGGAGTGAACTGCTGGCGCACTGGCGATGGGGCGAAACACGGGGATGAGCTGTGACTCGCAGCAGCACGGTTTGCCCAAGGCAGACGGGCTTATTTTGACAGCAAGGGACTCATGAGGTGTTGGTGCAGAGGCATGGACTTTCTGTCCCCGCTGCTTCCACACCCTGCTCTCTACATACGTTCTCAGGTGCTTTCTTATCCTTGGCTTTTGCCCATTTTTTGCCTGTTCCCTCTTGCTCGTGTAGCGGCTTCCCTGCTTTGCCTCCTTTACCTCCAAACAAGGATGGGAACTAACTTCATGCAGCTTGGCTGAAGCTGCAAACAAAACAACCTTCTCTTAAACACCCACTTCTTCTTGGTGGGTGAGGCAGTAAATTTCTTTGAAAAGAGCATTTGCACCACTCTTGCTTTCCTCTCTGGAGATTGATTTTTTTGTTGTTGTTGTTTTTTTCAAATCTGCTTTTGATAATTACTAAAAGTGATTAAATCACCCATGACTTTTTGCAAGTGATCCTGGACCTTTAGAGAAGTAAATCCTGGCAAACTAGACCTTTTGGTTTCGTTAACGCATTAAAAAAAAGTGACTTGCTCTGTCCATAAACTGTACCAACCTTTCTATTTCCCCAGCTTTAGCTGAAAGGATGAAGTCAAGCTAGGGAAAATAGTCCTGCGTTCATCTGGCTAAAGTGAGAGAGCCTGCTTTCATAGAGGCATGTTTTGAAAAGGCTTAAGTTACTCTTATGTTGTCCTCAAAAAACAGAATTTGTTTTCATAGCTGAGGACAGAATAAATGGATTTCTTTAAATGACAGTATTTTTAGTAAAAATGTGGGGAGTAGAGTAGTAATAAAATTGTCTGCAGCTGAGATAACATTTTATTTTATTTACTTATCTGGTTTTTTTACTGGTTGAGAGGTAGCACAAGGCATTGTCATTGCATGAGCACAGTAAAGAGGCGAGGTGCTAATTGCTGTTCTCCAAGAAAGGGACAAGGGCTGGAGAAGCTCCACTTAGCTGCTGAGCTCCTGGTCTTTATTAGCAGCCTGCGATCTAATCTGCTCACTCTTCTTGGTGACTGGTTTTCTTCCTCCTTACTGTGTTACAAGTTCAGCTGCCCATCCATCCATCCATCCATCCATCCATCCATCCATCCATCCATCCATCCATCCATCCTTTTTATCCATAGATGTGGTAACAAAAACAACAGTCATGGGACCAGGAGTCTGCCTCAGCCTTTCCAAATTACTTCTCAGCTCCTTGGCACCTCACTGAATACCCCCTGAGACATGCCCGGGGAAAGGTAGATATTTTTCTCCTCCTGACAGGATTCATCACAGCTCCAGTCACACAGCACAGTGGTAGTTAATTGTGAAACCGTGCTGAAAGTGATGTCCTTGGCAGCAGTAAGTTTTTCTTGTTGAACTCCTTGGCATGGAAGTGGCTTTTAGCAACCCAGTACTCATGATCCTACTTCCTTAATTTATAAATATTAAATTAGAAGAATTAAATGTCTTCTGATTTTAGTCTTTAAGCTAATGAAAGTGAAGTAAATCATGATTATGGATGAACTGCTATGTAAACTTGCTGCTGTAAAGTACCCTGCCAAGTAGGATGCCATAACAAAGTAAATCCTATAAGCCCAAAGCTTAATTATTGATTTGATGTAGGCATATATACAAATGCTAAGAAAATACTATAAATTTGGGTTCTAGTGTAAGTTGTAATTCAAGTTGTAAAACAGTTTCCATTATGAGCCTCAGACTGAAGACCCTCAAACTAACTGACTTTTTTGTTTTTTTGGTCTTCCCTGTCTTGGCTGAATGTTTGCATCTGGCTTGTTCTCCCTAGAGATTCCTTTGAATGTTTGGCCTCTGTGGTTTTGTTTGGACCTTGGAAAACAGGAGGGAGATAGGAGGAATTAGTTCCCCTCATCTGATTAAATTCTGTCCTTGCTTTTATAGTGGACTATAGCAAACGTTTTAAAGTAGAGGAGAAACTGGCATTGGGGGTAGATTTTGACTGCGCTGGAGAGGTGGAAGTATTCTTGTGTTCATAGAGCAATCCTTCAGTGGAAGAGTGCCCTGTGAAACTGCCTCCAACAGAACCTCACAGTATTTTCCTAAAACCAGGAGCATAAATAGTTTCACAAACCCTATTGGTTAGAACTGTGGCAATCCTGCCAAAATTACATTTATTGAGAGACATACCTGATAAAGGTGGTCAAAATTTTGGGCACGGAAAACTTCCTTTGAACCTTGAAACAGGAGGAGCAAACTTCAAGCTAAATATAAGCTGAGCTGTTTCAATATAAGTTTCTGTCTAAGAAGTGGGGTTTTTTTGGTTTTGGTGGTTTTTTTGGTGGGAGGGTTGTTTTGGTTTCTTTTTTTCTTTTTAATGTGTTTTCAAATTGCATGGTCTCTTTTTGAATACCACAGCTGCATGTTGACTTCCTTACCGAACTTTTTACTAGCCCTTAGCAGCACCCTGGCGTTTTCCCTTCCAGTTTACCAAGCAGCTGGGAGCTTGTGGGACCTGAGTGTGGAACACAACGCAGCCAGGTGAAAGAGCTGAATTTGCTGCAACAGTTTTTCAGCCCAGGCCTTTTCCAGGCTGGCATTTCTGCACCTTCTAATAAGGGCAGGATTTAACTCTGGGTGTATTTGCTGTCCGGGATAGCTTGGGAGAACATGCTTTTCCTGAATGAGCACCTCAGCCCGTAAGCTGTTTGGGCTGAGCGGTTTGCCCGTGTGGGTGGCTGAACGGTATCTCACACAATGCCGCTTTGGTCATGATTTGAGGCCACCGAGTGGTACCGCGCAGCATAAATAAGAAATAAATTGTCGCCGAGCTGCACTCCCACGCTGAGCCCTTGTAAATCCATTCAGTCCCAACAGGCTGTTGTTCCAACTTTAATTAGCGTTCGGCATGAGCTTCCCCCAGTTACCCAGACCACATCGGTAGCTGGTGGAACGGCTGCAGCCTTATCTCTTCCCACTTTTTTTTGGCAGAATTAGCTCTCTGCTTCCCTCGTGCTCCTAACTGAAGAGTTCCTGTTGAGTTCCCGTTGTGTTTGGTCCTTCTGTGCTCCCCTTGTGCACCGGTGTACGCCTGCCCCAGCTCTGGGGATGCCGTGAGCTCCTCTCCTCTGCCTGGAGCAGGGCTCCTTAGGGAAGGGCTTTGGCTTCCTGTGCCTCACGCTGGGTCAGGTCCTCAGGATGTGGCTGGTGGGGAAGTTGTGTGGGCTGCAGGCTTCCTTCTACCCCACTGCCTGGATTACACCGTCCCTCTCCGGTTTCGGCCGTTTCCCTGTGGGAGCTGGTGACATCACGTGTATTTTTGGTGATTCAGGAAGAGTGCCTGGCAAACCCAACCTCATTCTTTTATTCCTATGGACGGCTTGTACCTTGAAAGTAACCTGCAGAACATCTGCATGCAGGGGTGTATTTACTCATGCTATAGACACCAGCTGTGAAGTTTTCTCCCATCTGTGCCTCTCCCTAGACAGCTTAATTTAATTCCTGGCTTGCTGCAGCTGAACCTGTGGATGTGGGAGTCGTCAGTTCTACTCATAGACCCAGGGCAGGCTCTTGCTCATCCTCTGTTACTTTTCCTAGTATTTGTTGAGGTTTAGAATTCTCTTTGATCCTCAAATCGCCTAGGAAAGAATGAACTGTGTAAACCTGAAGGTATTTGGTTGTTCTACTCAACAACAAAAAAAAAACCTCTGCTTTTTTTTTTTTTTTTAAAGTAGCTTTATTTTTGCCACGCGTTTCCCCCTTGCTCTGCTTTAACTGTTGGCGTTTGGACATACTAATATCAAACAGATAACCTGGGGGGTGTAAAATAGTTATTTATAAATACTGCACATGTAACTTCCCCATTCTCCACAACGTCTTCCTGTAGGCTTGGACTTCTTTTAAAACTCAAGGAACCTAATGGTTAAGCAACATGGGAAAAAGCGGGTTGCTGGTATCAAACCCAGCTTCGGAAAGAGACAGGAGGAGGAGGAGGAGCAGGATCGTGGGGAGTGTGGGGAGGAATTGCATTTGCTTGTGAGGTCAGGTATGCATTTGCGCCTGATGGTGCTTTGGTGACCTTTGTCATTCTGCTGAATGACTAATCAAATAGATAGTTAAATGCCTTCCAGTCCAAGTTGTTAGTCCTCCTTTCTCAACAAAGAGAAGAATAACACAATTTTAGCCCACTGTGCTGCTCCCTACTGTGCTATAGTGTTGGCCTGGAAGAGGGCTTTCTTTGAAACTTGGCGTAGGGAGAAGATAATTCGGCTGTTGCTCTTTTTTTTTCTTTTCTTTTTTTTTTACTGTTCTGTTAAATTCATGATGCACTTCCCTCTAACCCATGCTCATTATATGTAATCTTGTAAACTGCCCTGCTAACGGCATGATTATCTCCAGTGGTACCCTAGTAATATTCTAATGAATCAGGGGCGCACAAAGCACCAGGCGGAGGGTGAGTTTAGGACCTAATTAATGATGTGCGGAATGTCTGCTGCTCCTGGAGGAGGTGGGGAGGAGGGTGACAAGTCCTCCGTGTGTTGTGCAGTTTCTTTAAATAGCTGCAACTTTTGCAGCTGAGCAGAGAAGGAGGACGAGGACTTCTGCCTACTGAAGGGTCACCAAAGTGGTTGGCAACACCAAAGTGCTTGGTGGTCCTCCATCGTAACGTTGAATAAATCACGACCTGGGGATTTGAGGATGTTTTACTTCGGAAGAGTTCTTCAGGATCCCACAGTGCCCTGCAAAAACTGTCGTTTAAGAGGAGGGTTTAAACCTGTGGCAAATGCCGAGTGGGTTGTGGGGTACTGGAGAGGGACCCTGCAGGCAGAAGGTGCTGCACGGCCCTGGGCTGCTCCTCGTTTCTGGAACCTTCTTCCTTGGATTTGCAGAATTTTAAAATAATTTGGCATAGAGTGAGCCATCAGTTGAGAAGTGTGGGAGGAGTTGGCCTGCGTTAAAGGCAGTCTTTTCTCACCACCCCTGAAACACAGAGCCTTCAGAGGATTTAGTGACTTTTAAATTTGGAAACAAGAACACCTTAGGTTTGAAAGTACACCAGCAGCTCAAGCTCTGGGACAGACAAGGTGCAGAAGTGACAGTGCTGAAGCAGTGGAGTTTTGTCCTGAAGGACAAAATGTCTCTGCAGAGAACAAATTCAGAAATTTATTTCATTTTGCTTTGCTTTCAGGCTTATAGATAAAGATCTGCATTTCCTCTACATCAGCAAATCTCGGATTTACAGTCTCTTGAAGATGTCCAAATAATGCTGTTAATGTTTATTCAACAGATCTTTCTTTAATAAAATAGCTACTTATTCTAGAGACTGTCTTAACCTGCTCAGTCCCTTTTGCTGTGCTGAAGAGCAGTGAAAGAATTAACGATAATCCTTCCCGTAACCCCTTTCTGCCTTTCCAGATTTAAAACGGAAAGCATTTAATATGCGGAAGCTGAAAGTTATAATGTGTATACTCCATGAACAAATTACACTATCTTTTTAGGAACAGGAGATACTTTTTTTTTTAAATTGGAGTAAGAATGAAAAATTTAAAAAGGTGGAGGATCTCATCTCACTTGAAGAAGTAGTAAACAGTGGCCGTATTGAATAGGTATTGAATAGGCACTCCTCTTTTTTTTCATCCCACCTGCCATGTTAAGGCACTTCCTCAAACCCAAAGGGTTTCCTCCCGCTTCCAGGAACTGTTACCTTCAAAACTTGGGTGCACTCAGCTGGGACACTGCCTTCAAGGTGCTGGACCTGGAGGTGGCATTGCACCTCGCAGGGAGTGGGATGGAACCCATGTACCGCTCTTCTCCCTTTCACCCTCCTTCCCTCTGCTCCTCCTTGCCAAGGAGAAGTATGCTTAAACATCCTTCATCTGTTGGAATATCCAGCATCTGCTCCAAAAGGACACATATCTAATAGGTCTTGTTCTGTTTTCTGCCTGCTCTGGGATGTCCCACAAGGCATCAGTCACCCGTATTTAGACCACACGAATTGAGCGGCAGGATGCCGGCAGTCCATGCTTGGCCGCTGGCTGGAGGAAGGGGAAGTCTGACTCCGTTTCCTCGGTTTTCCCTCAGCACCCATGATCTTGTTGCTTTGCTTCTGTGGTGTTGGCCACTCTCCTCTGGACGTGGCGAGGCACTGAATGTGCCTGACGCTTCTGCTGGAAGTGTCGGCTGCTGTTTCCTGGTCTCAGATGGCCGCTCAACACAGAGGAACTGCAAGTGCTCGTGTAAGGCACCAGTCCTGGTAATATTTAGCTGTTCCTTAGCATGTGATCTATCTGTAACGTCTTTTACCCAGGAACATCAAAGCACTTTTTGAAATAAATTTTAATGAATTATGCCCGACAACACAACTATAAAGTTAGCTGGTATTTTTATAGATTAAAAAAAAAAAAAACAACCCAGAGGAAATTTGAGTTATATGTTCAAAATTGCACAGGAAGTCTATGGCTAGAGTGGAAATGTGTCATCTCCTTCCAGACCTCTCTTGACATGCTTTCTCCCATCTCACATGGTGATAAACATCCTAGGTTTGTGTGTGTTCATGCATCTCCTTCAGTGTGCCTCAAGTTGCTCAGGATATCAATGGCTTTGTGAACTTTTATTCTCTGAATGGTTTTGATGTGTGGTTTCATGGAAAAGCTGGAAAACTAGATTTGGGGGTGGTGGATCAATGTCTGGAGTTTCTCCTGGGAAATCATCTCTCTTGGATCCTGGCAATGTTCCCATCTCCGTATTGTCTTCCAACCCCAACACCATTGTGCATGGGAGGACGTTTCTGATGGTTCTATGTTCTTTTGTAAGCAGAGGGCTAGAGCTACCTACTGGGTTTAACAGAAAAAGAGATGGTTGGCACGTTTTACATTTCAGAGCAAAGACAGATTGTAAGTGCATGCTCTTTATCTACTGGACTCTAAGGCTGCTTCCTCTGAGGAAGTGGAAGGTGGGACAAGAAAGCCATTGCTTAATTTCTGTAGTAGCAGACTTTGTAGGATGTGGCTTGAAAAGAGTAGAAATAAACATTTGCAAACTAAGATTTAGGGAAGTGGTCATAAGGGTAGAAATACAGATGCTGTTTGGGTCAGACTGTCACTGCATGCATGACTTGAAGGAAAAATGGTAGCAAGGCTAACATCTAATTGCATATAGAAGTTTCTCCACATAATTTATGTGTGCAGAGGTCTTCTGGCACAGCCGCTAGTTTCAGAAGTAGTTTGGCTGAGAGCTTATGGTCTGCTAAAGAGTTTTGCAAAAGAATTTAATAGATATGTTTCTTAAGTTTAAAATATTTGTTATTGTGCCTTTTCATTTCAGGGGCCTTAACTATCTCAGTTTTGTAGATTTGGAAAGCACCTTGCACGTTTTGGATATTGTAGCAGACAAACAGTACAGAAATTTGTTTTTTCCCTGTCTGTGGCCCTGTCTGGGCCATTTTTTTTACCACACCGAATTTGAGGTACCTGTATTTGGATGTTGACCTTTTAGTCATGGCCAAAGTGGTGGGAAGGACAAGTAGAGTCTAGTCCTGGAAGTGCCCGTGTCTAACTGTGGTGGAAAGAAGTGTTGTTAACTCTCATTAATGACATCATTAAATGGATAAGCCTTCTTTAAATCTCGCTTTGAGGAACCAAATTATCTTAATCTTGTATTGGCAGTAAGTCACTGACACTGTTGAGGCAACTCTTTTTTTCCATTAGGAATGAAATTTGGCCCTCTGAAGAGAGACTCTGCTCGGTAAAGAGCACATAGGCAAGTTGCGGTGGTAGCTGGGATGCTATATGCTAGAATTCCCTCATCCTTATAATCTCTTGTGTGCACACTTGTTTGCAGGGCTTGTCTGCTCTAACAGCCTGCCATCACGTGTTGGCTTCCTAGTAGTGTGGCTAGGCAGGCATCCTGTGTGAGGGCTATAATGATACTGGAAGCAGTTCCTTTGTCTTCCTCCCTTTCTCTTTTTTTATGGCTTCCAATTTTCTGGAATGAGTGTCGCTTCTTTACATCATGGTATATCCATGAGATAGATTCCTTTGTCTGAGTTTGGATGTTTAAAGCAATCAGAGATGTTAGGAAGGAAGCTCTGTTGGTTTCTCCCCTGCCCCCCAGTTGATTTTTGATTGCCTATCATCTTGCCTGGGCAGTAACCATGTGAGTGTCACATGTGACCCACTATCAGGTAATCTTGATTGAAGAAAGAAAGACTTTGCTCATCATTCACGAGGTGATTCTAGCTGGGGGAAATGAAGTCCTATCAATACTTGAATTTATTAGGTATTCTCACTTGAGATCCTGTTTTCTGTGATGAATGGAGTCGTCACTGCTGAGAGTGCTGAAGATCTGTGTTTCCAAGGAAAGGTAGATAAGGCTGTACATACACGCCCTATCTTCAGCTCCCTTGCCGTTGACCCATCCACCAGTAAAAATACTCCTTGTTTGTTTGCAGTTGTTACCTCTTATCATCCAGAGCTCTGCATGGCATGGTTCCCCAGGGTGACCATGCTAAGCTTGGACTTGCAGGCCTATATCCTGGTTCCTTGCTGGGGCTTGCCTGTCCTCTCTGCCATGTTTCTGACCCACTGTCTCTTGGGTCTCTTCAGCCTGGAGAAACGTAGCCTGAAGGCCTCCTTTTTAAGTGAATCTCCTTGAAGAAATAAGACTTGATTTAAGCATATCATGTATCTCCTACTTAGTTTGCTTGGAAAGTATCGGCACAGACTCACCTATCCTTTGACTGATTTCTATCTCAAGGCAGAGCTAAAATTTGTCATTACTAAGTGTACTTATCGTTGAGTATGTGACACATTCATGGGAGGCAGAAGAGTAAACCAAATTAGCTTCCGCCTGCAACGAACATGAAAATGACAACTGGAAAGCTGGAGTGATCTACTTGCAATTCACAATAGTGGGTTTTTCTGATCATTTTAAATTACTTTTACTGAAGCTCAGGCTGGATCATAAAGATTTTCATGTAGCAGGCAACCAGACTGTTCGCTTTTTCTCACTTGCTGCTTCTTGTGGAATTTCACCCACTGATTTCAATGCTAACTATAAATGCGAGTGGCAAACAGTATAATTAAGTAGATTAAATCTCTCTTAGCTACAGGCTTGTTCACATAATGGAGAAATGTTGGTTTTCTTTTTTTTTTTTTTTTTTTTTTTTTTTTTGGAAAAAAATTTCCTGAAAAAAAAAAAAAAAGTAGATTAAATCTCTCTTAGCTCCAGGCTTGTTCACATAATGGAGAAATTTTGGTTTTCTTTTTTTTTTTTTTTTTCTTCTTTTGCTTTGGAATAATATATCCTGAAATTCTTAAACTAATGAGCAGACTAAATTGAAGCTGCACATTATCTGTTTTTAAATGTGTACAGAAGATGGCTTGTAAGCTGCTGAAGCATTAGTAAAAAATGAAAATAAAAAGCAGAGTCATCAAAATCAATTAAAATAAAATTAAGCACATGCTAATTTTGCTAAAATGGAGTGCTGGCATTTGCCAGTAAATTGCATTTGCTTATTTTCTCTGCCCCAGCCATTCAGTTCCGTGTTGAGGAACGCATGTTTTCTACTCCCTGCAGAAACTTGGATGTTACAGCTCCTCAGTTTCAATTTCTTGGATCTTGGATGATTTGGCCTTTGATGCTGTTAGCTTTGCCTCTTTCTTGGTTGCACTTAGGGTTTGTGGCAAAAATCAGAAAAGGAAGCCCCTGTAGCTTTTCACTGGTGGAAGGTACGAGCTCCTTCCCTTCTTTCTCCAGTACTGGGCATCTTTCATGCTTCCAGCTTTGAATTCTCGTGTTTATTTGAACTCCAGCTCAGCGTAATATCAAATTAAGCTTTTGGGGTTTTCTTGGTATTTTAGATCGAAATTCATTGGAGGCTCTGAGCCTGGGTTGGTTTGTTTATTTTCTTTCCAGGCATCTCTGAGATGTCCTACTCTTACTCCTCATCCAGCTACAGCACAAGAACCCTGTTCTTTTAACTTTATTTTACTAAAACATCCTCCCAGGCCCTGATTTAGGTAGCATAAGACCTTTGGGACAGACCTGTGTGTCTGTGGGGACTGTGTGGCCCTCTGTCAGGCTGTGTGTAGCTGCAGTGGCTGCCCTTATGGTGCTTTTGGGAGGACCAGAAAGCCATCAGCTTTCCCTTAGAAAAAGACGGTTGTAGGAGCCTTCCTCCCTGCTATAGAGTCAGGCAGAGGTGAGTGCTGATGGAAAACGTGTTTTGGGGGTGTGTGTGTGTTTTTCACCTTCCGTGATAGTGGAGCAACATCTCAGAAGAACTTTGCCAGAGTTGGGGCTGTCAGGGTCACCCAGGGATGTGCCTTGGTTGCTTCCCCCAACCTCCCTTCCCTTGATGCTCTGTAGCTTCTGGATTTTTGGGTTCCCTGGGTGGAGAAGCACCCTCACCTACTGGGCTGAGGGGTGGGATGGGTTTCTGACTTTTCTCAGGGCCTTGTCGCCCAGGGTAGGTGAACGCTGGTGGTGGAGCGGTGGTTGGTGCTCAGGTTTAGAGCACTGTGCCATAGTGAGCACTTAATTCAGCTGGGCATTTGATGGGGCTGCCCCACACTTGGCATAAACATGCATCAGTACGTGCGGCGCCTTCAAACATGGCCCATAATGGACAGCACGTTGCGCTAAATCGTGTCTTGTATGTGCTTCTCCTGATGGACCATTGGTTCAGTGAAATTGCTTTAAGTGTTAAGTATTACTCTTGCTCGTGTTTTGAAAGACAAGCCCTTGGACTTGTTATGAATTCTGTTTTGACAGCAGTTGCAATAGCTGTGCATTGTATAATTGAGCAATCAATTCCAGCATTCTATATTGATGTTTTCAGTGCAGACACATGATTATAATAAACTGTAATGCTCTTTCAGTAATTAGACAAGTGGCTGTAAATTTAAAAGGCAAACTTTAAAAGCATTGCAACTTTCGGAAATGCAGTTTTATTACAATTTAAAAAAAAGAATTACTTTGTTTTAGCTCTCCTCAGAGTGCTGTAATTTGGGACGGGTGCAGCATGCGTAGACCCCTCCCCAGCATCTCGGAAATCCAGTCCTGCTGGTGATACAGCATTCAGGCTGGTGGAACAGATTTTGTTTTCTTTTCCTGATGTGGGGAGAAGGGAGTAGAAGAAGCAGTAGGGCAGCATCGCAGCTGATTTAATTTTGTTTTCAGTGTATGACATTTAATTGGGAGATTGCTTAATTCTAGGAACTGCTCTTCTGCACCACGATACCACATAATGTATTTAGGTCAGGGCTGTAGTGTTTGGTCAGAGTACCTGATTGTGTTTAACGCAACTGCTTTCCAGATTCAAGTAGTGATTTGTTGTAAATATTAGGTAGCTTTTGGGGCAGCATTGCTCAAACTTTCCTCTGTTGGTAGGTTTGCATATATCCTTGGAAAGTATGACTGAGCAAATACCTTGAAACAACAAGCAGAAGGCTTCTACATTTTAAAAAAAATTTTTTTTGTTTCCATTCCCCTTCTCCACTCCTTTTAGTAAGGTTGGAAGTGGTAGAAAGGGATGGTAAGAGATTCAATTTGGCTAAAGCTTTAGCATTATGTGTGTCTGCATTTGCAGGATTGCAAATTTTTGAGTTTAAATTCCAAGCAGGATTAAGCAGTGTTTTCACCTGTGAATTCCTAACCAGAAACTGCTCCCTCTTACTGGAGATTTCTCTTACTGCGGCTGTTCCCCACCTGGGTCTGCATCTGAGCCGTGGTGGCCGAGGTGACAAGTTTGTTTTGGAAAGACCCCTGCAGCAGGAGGTGGCGTGCTGGCTCCAGCTGTGCTGCAAGCCAGATGTGGCTGGATGCATCCCTTGCAGTCCGCTCTGTCTGCTCTTGGAGATGGCAGAGCATGGGCGGATATGTGGGATCTTTCACAACTTTGGAAAACACCCAACCAAGGATGGAAACTTTGGGTGTGTAGGGCGCTCCTGAGTTAGGGCTGAAGGATTGCCGGAGGTTTTTTTTGTTTGCAGGGGGCTAAGACTTCAATCTGAACTCTTTACAGGCTCCCATTTCCATACCTATAATAAGGGGAGATGAACTGATGAGCCAGGAGATGGTCACCCTGCTGTTGTCATCAGGAGGGATGGCCTGTTGCCTGCTTCCTTTTTGTTGTGCATCTGCCCTCAGCGAGACAGGACCATGTCCAAGCTCATGCTGTGTCCCTGCTGTATTACTCCCTGACGTGAGTGTGGCTGCTGGGATTCTTGCAGGGCCAGAGGGATGGCCTTGCTGCCTCTGTGGTGGCTTGTGCCTCGTGCTGGAGGACTGTTTGGGACTGAGGCACCCACCACCCACTACTCCTTCCTTCCTTAGTTTCCCTTTGCCGCCTGGGAAGTGGTGCAATGTTAGAGAGGTTGGGTGCATGGTGATGCTGGGATAAGCTGCTTGGCTATAAGCAATTACAAAATGTATTAGTCGTCCTTGGCAGGTGAATTTTGGTCCTCTCCTCTTTTGCAGTCTAGGACAATACTAGGTTGTCCTATTTCTACCAGTTTACTGAATGATCTACAACCAAAAGCTTGGCATTTCTGACTAACAATTTTTGTATTACATCTAATGAAGAGTTGTGCTCCAGAGTAGTGACTTGTGGTCTGCAGGAATAGCTGGTGTTGGATCGTGAGCCGAATAATGCTTCTCTATAGTGTCATCAGAAAAGAGCTTTTTTGAGTTTTTTCCTCCAAGTGCAATGGTTATTAGAAGTGTGCTAAGAAAAAAAAGTCTGCAGTGTTAATCCTACCTGCAGTTAACAGAAGGTGTGTGTGTGTTGGGGTCTAAAACCTCACAAATCCTTTTGCACCGAAATAACTTTTGCTTAACCCAGGTTATATTTGTACCCTGAGCAGGGCGGGAGGGGACGGGCTGCAACGGCAGCAGCACCGTGGGCTTGTTTTACAAGTCCTCCCAGGGAATTTCTTTCCCTTTTTGTTTGCCACGACTTGGTCTGCGAAGGCCCATAGTGTGTTATTTAAGAGCAGTGAACATGTTTTGACTAGTTTTTGTGAGGCACTTGGTGTGTTCTCGAGTACTCGGTAAAAAGTAATAATCGGAGAAGGCGCAGGCTCCATTTCCTTAATGAATGCCGGTCTTTTCCGTGGATTAACCTGCGAGCTGAGTATGTTGCATAATGGCTTTTCTGTCATGTGGCCCTTTCAAATAGTAAACACAGTGGCCACAGGCTTTGGGAACGCAACTTAAAAACTACCCAGGTAGCAACCCAGAGGAAATTGTGTTCATTTTGGTCCTTCTTTTGCTAAATAAATATAGAAAGGGCCCAGCGACCCCTGAGGTTGGGCTTTTGTTGCTGGCAAGTCTGGTACAGAAAGGGTTGTTAGTACAGGCTTGGATTTCTGAGTCAGGCTCCCGTGCTGACGAAGCAGAAATAGTTTGAGGTCTGAAAATACTGCCTGAGTATTTGAAAATAGTTCGTGTGGACACAAAGCTGTTTACAGATCACTCGCTGGCCACGTGCCAGTTCCTCAAGGACAAGGTGGTTTTTTTCTCTCTCTCTTTTTTTTTTTTTTTTTTTTTTTTTTTTTTTTTTTTTTTTTTTTGTGCTTTAGAAGCACAGATGTACTTGGCAAGGTATCAGAAGATAAAAATGCTGGAAAGAGTCTTCTGGTGTGAGTCCTTGTTTAATTAAAATACATATAACTTGAGGCGAAATGTATGTTTCGCATCTTGCAAACAAGCTGGGAAAATATTTCTTAATTTGCTCTTACGTACAGGGTCACAGTATATAAAACACGGTCCCCATTCGTCTGCCTGCTACACTGGCTGCTGTGGTACTTTTTAATAATGCCTCCTCTTGTACTCCCCCAGCATATCGAGAAGATGCATTTTGGTTTCAGTTGTTGCTGCCTAGCAAACTACGGCTCCCTAGCCCATAGTGGCTAGGAGATGTGACTAACTGCAAATTGTCCCTGCCTGCCAGATGCCACCCGGTGAGGGACGCTGTACCCTCACTGCCCGGGGTGGCCATTGCCCGTTTCTCAGTTGGTGGTGGTTATGGAGCCGCATGCAGCTCTGCAGCACTTGCCCATGCTTTTTTTGGCAGCAGACTGAAAGCAACGAGGCTGGTGGGGTGTGCGTGGGCTTGGTTTTCCTTCTCTCGTGGCTTATGACCTCTGACAGTGTCCCCCAGGAGCGTGCAGGGTGCACCGCGGCGCAGGGACTAACTATGGTTTTATCTTCCTCCCCACACAAAGAATGGTATATCTTTTGTGGCATTCAGAATCATAGAATGTGTTGGGTTGGAAGAGACCTTTAAAGTTCATCTAGTCCAACCCCCCTGCAGTAAGCAGGGACATCTTTAACTATATCAGATTGCTCAGAGCCTCATCAAGCCTGACCTTGAATGTCTCCAGGGATGGGGCCTCCACCACCTTTCTGGGCAACGTCTTCCAGTGTCTCACCACCCTCACTGTAAAGAACTTCTTCCTAATGTCTAATCTAAACCTACCCTGCCCTAGTTTAAAACCGTTGCCTCTCATCCTATCACTACATGCCATTGCAAAGAGTCCCTCCCCAGCTTTTTCTAGGTACCTAATGTTTAAATACGTTTCTATATATCCAATGTTTAACTACTTAAATGTGTTGGGGACATCTTGCCTTGCGTTTCAGAAGGCGTGTGCCCAGCACTGAGGTGGTTTCTCAGCAGCTTCTTGGCGGTGAGCAGAGTGAAATGGGCCCAGGCTTGCCTGGGTTTGCAGAGGGCCTTGGTCACAAGGTGTAAATTGCTCCATTTGGTTGGAAAGCTCAGATGTGCATGTCCAGGGGTGGTGAGTGAAATGCCGATATGAATTCATTTTAAAAGCAAACAAAAAAAGAGAAGCAGCCCCAGGCTTTGTTCATCCAGGCTTATGGAGAAGCGATGAAGGGAGACTGCCTTTTATCTGCTGTCTCTCTTGGCTGAGGAGACACCCGTGTTGTTTCAAAGCCCCTGTCTGCCCACGTGGGGACCTTGGTGTGTCAGTTTGGGCTGCCCTTGGTCTGAGATAGAAGCAGTACATGGTGCACCATGTCTCTCTGAAGTGGCACCTGGTGGTTGTGACAGTGGGGTGGCACCTGATGAGCACAGGGCTTGCTCTGGTGACCTGTGGTGGTCCTCTTCAACCTGATCAATGCTAGCCCCGTTGCAAGGACCTGCTATGGCCACGCCACCAAAAGAGGCCTGTCTCTCCTTCTGTTGGTGACCGAGATCAAACAGAAGGTATTTGATGACAAAAGGGGCTGCAGAGGTGTAAGATGAGAAGTCATCTATATCTGTAGTTCATGTTATTTTGTATCTACAAGCACATGTTTTATCATTTTGGTCTTTATTCTTTTCTTGATGTTCTCCATCTGGCTTGTTTTTAATTATTGTTCCACAAAGAAATTGTTCTGCATAAAAAAGACTGTTGCAAGAGGTCCGAAGAGACAAATCAGTGTTAGGAGGGGTGGATTTAGTGACTGGTAAAGCCGTTAAGGTAGCGGGAAGAACTGATTTGAATGAGAGCCGGACACAGCAGATTTTAGCTAATGTTTCCAGAGGAAGCCAAATGTCCTCTGAGCCAACCATGTCCGTGTGGGAGGTATGCCTCTACTCTGGTTTCATTGTTTTGTTTTAGTTTAAGGGTGGGTTTTTTTGGTGTGTCTTTTGGTAGTGTCCCAACTAAATTACCTAGGTATGTTTAAAACCAGAAAAAAGTACAGGCAATAATAAGGTGTCCTGGTTTGGGGCGGAGCAGAGCCAACTTTCTCTTTAGTGAGAGAGGCTCTTGCTTATCCTTGTTCCTGTGGCAATCGTTCAGCTGAGCTGGTTGGTTACCCCATGGAGGAGTTGAACTGTGGGGAAGGGTGGGCAGATCAGTGACCCAAACTAGCCAATAGAGTCTTCTATCCCATCTGCCATGATCAGTGTAAAAGCTGAGGGGTCAAAGGGGTCAGGTTGGCTCCTCTTCTTTGGGTTCTTCTTCAATGACTGATGTCCGAGGGGGACCCTGTCAGTTCATCTACCTTTGATCCCCATCAGTGAGTTCTGGAATCCAGTTCCCATTTGTCACTGAGTCCCTGGAACTTCCCCAGTGCCTGCCAGTGACATCTTCCTGGGAACTTGATATGGTTTTATATATATATATAGATATATACTGTATCTATTTCATCATCTCCTTTTTATTTTAATATTTCTTTCAAGTAGTTTAGTTTTTTCCTAAACTCATAAATCTGTTTATCTTTCTTCTTCCTCTCCTTGGAGTGGGATGTGGGGGAGAGCACCTGTCATCTTGTCATTGGCCAGCCTGGCCTAAACCATGACATAAAGTTAGAGGCACCTTTTCTCTTTTAGGAGAGGGCTGAGGATGGGGACTCCATCATAAAAGAAAATGGGTGATGGTGTGTTTAGTGAAGGTCACTAAATCAGGGCATAGCCTAGTGGTGACTGGAAGTATGGGGTGATGACTTTGAGGATGGCTCTTGAAGAGGGTATTTTCCAGGCTGGGGACTCAAGCCCGTAAGCTCAAGAGTCCCTGCAGAATAATCATTGAATCTCAGGCAGGTAGTCCTGGTTGGCCACCTATAGAGCAGCAAAGCTTGATCCAGCAGCCAGCTGATGGCTGGAGTGCCTGCTGGTAGGGCAGCACTCAGCAAGGCATATGTCTTTCAAAAACTTACCAGTGGCCTGAAGTTGAGGTCTTGTGGAAAAATGCATCGCAGGCTTGCTGCCCATGTTGCCAGTGGACCTTATTTCATTGACTTTTCCTGTTCAATATTTGGGAGGGAGGAAGAAGACAAAAATCTGTAAGCTGCATGTGATAAGGGAATGTGGATGGGGGGATAAGGGATGGGGATCCCATCTGGCTGAACGGAGTGGGATTGGCATGACTGGGTAACGAAGGGCCAGCCGTAGTCCTGAACTGCACCACTGCTAGACCTTTTACCCTGCCCTTCCCTTGCAACATCCCCTTCTTTTGACAGCTTTTTTTCATCTGTTGCCCAGTCACACGTCTCAGTGGCTCCGAACTGAAATGGTTCTAATCTTCAGGCCTCACTTAGGCAAATCTGCCAAAGGTTCTATGGGGCAATTGGTAGCTCCTGCTGACTGGTGGGGTGAGGTGTAGTCCTGGGCAGGATGCTGGGAGTCGGCAGAGATGCCTCCTAACTCTGAGCTCTGCTGCTGACCTGTTGCGGTCCTGGGAAAGTTCGATTGTGGCTTTCTGCCATGGTTTTCCCACCATCCTTTTTTTTTTTTGGTTTGTTTTCTTTTATTTTCTTTCCTTTTTCCTATTTAGGCAATGAACTGTTTGGGAGAAGGAAATGCCTCTGGTAATGTATATCCAGCATCTTTTGGAGTGGGAAAGCTACCACAAAACTAACAATTGAAGTAAAAAATCTGTGCATAGGACTCTCTTTTTCCTTACTAGCGGATAACATCTTTTCTCTTTATCCCTGGAAGTACTGGGCTGATAACTGTGCATCTTTCATATTTCACAGAATGCAGTACTACGCATGAGTAAATTGTCATCATTATTTCTTCAATAGACAGCTCGTGAGCCTGTGGATATCCGAAGCAGGATAAGAGACTGTGTTGTTTTCTGTTTTGCTTTCCAGGCATTTGATGTCAGAAAGTTAGATAGAGGGAGAACACAGAAACCTGTCCTGTCTTTGATTTAAACAGTAGGGGTCTTTAATAGCTTCTGGTTGGTTTGGGTTTAGAAATTGTCTAACAGAAAGAAAGAACATTGATATTGGCCTTTTTCCTTCTTGTGTGTTTCTGTGGTGATTTGCCAGGCTTTTGTACTGAGGTTGTGTGCTGATTTTTATTCTAGAAGGAACTTCCATGTAAGATAAATGCTATACCCTTTTTACAAATTTATCTCCATTGCTGGAGCCTATGATTTTTAGATTGTGTAGCTAATACAGAACACTGTATTTTGACTACAAATGCAACTAGGTAGACTTTTTAGACTCATAGAATCATTTAGGTTGGAAAAGACATTTAAGATCATCAAGTCCAACTGTAAACCTAACACTGCAAAGTCCCACTAAATTGTGTCTTTAAATGCCACGTCTACCCATCTTTTAAATATGGTCAGCAAAGGTGACTCAATCGCTTCCCTGGGCAGCCTGTTCCAACGCTTGACAACCCTTTTGGTGAAGAAAATTTGCCTAATACCCAATCCAAATCTCCCCTTGCACAACTTGAGGCCATTTTCTGTAGTCCTATTGCCTGTTACTTGGGAAAAAAGACTAACCCCCACCTTCCTACAGTCTCCTTTCAGGTAGTTGCAGAGAGTGATAAGGTCTCCCCTCAGCCTCCTTTTCTCCAGGCTAAACAACCCCAGCTCCCTCAGCCTCTCCTCATAAGACTTACTCTCCAGACCCCTCACCAGCTCTGTTGCCCTTCTCTGGACCCGCTCCAGCACCTCAATGTCTTTTTTGTGGTGAGGGGCCCAAAACTGGACACAGTACTCGAGGTGAGGCCTTACCAGTGCCGAGTACAGGGGGATACTCACCTCCTGACTCCTACTCACCACGCTGTTCCTGATACAGGCCAAGATGCTGTTGGCCTTCTTGGCCACCTGGGCACACTGCTGGCTCATGTTCAGCCGACAGTCGACCAACACCCCCAGGTCATTTTCCACTGGGCAGCTCTCCAGCCACTCTTCCCCAAGCCTGTAGTGCTGCATGGGGTTGGTGTGACCCAAGTGCTCATACCACTGCCCTCAACCCATCAACCCAGCCTGTCTAGATCCCTCTGTAGAGCCTTCCTACCCTCAAGCAGGTCAACACTCCCACCCAACTTTTTGCTTAAGAACATTTTGGTTTTATTATATGTTTTTAACTGGGGAGATTGCTTTCACTTTGTGTCATTCTGGTTTTTGCCTGTCAAAAATGCACATTTTGTTTCCTCCACAAGCATTACTCCTGTCGCTTTTCACAGGGTAAACTTAGTTTTTCCAGGCAGTGGGAAGAAACATCTTGTAGAGTCCAAGTATTCATAATGCAAAGTTGGTTGGTCTGCAACTTTCTGTGTTGGCAAGCGACAAAAATTGCTGATGGTAAACATGGATTCGAATAATGAGGTACCATTTATTGCGCTGGCGTGTGCAACCTAATAGCAGATTATTGCTCCATGGCCTATTGCCTCAGGCTGGTAGGAGTTTAGAGTGAACTAAATGAGAAGCAAATTGAAAAGTTAATTTTGGCATGGGGACGTTGTACAGCACTACAGAGAGGTGGTACCGGGGTGAATTTTCACTTGATAGCATGTTTAAATGTAGCCTACTGCTTCTCTGTATGTTGGAGCAACCAAAATGTGAATTAGTAGATTTTTTGCTTTAAACTCAGTTACTTTTCTTCCCACAGCTGGCAGTGCAGGGAGGTTAGAGAAATTTTCCAAAGACTTAATGGTGTACTGTGCACAGGACAATCCAAACTTGTAAGTCATGAGTCACGTGTGCTGCCTTCCTTCCTTAATGGGGGCTGTTGCCTCATATTCTACTTCCATGCCATTTAGGTGAGGAGCAGGTTTCCAGGAACAGTCCCCCAGAAGGCACGTTGATATACAGGCCAGAAACTGTGTTAGTATGAGAATTACATTACTGTGGAATACATATCATGGATAATTGGGGGGGAGGGGAGGGTAAATGAGCTGATAGGATTTCTTTTACATTTAATTTGCATAGTTCTTTGATAACATTAAGGCATCCTAGGGGAAAAAAAAGCACTATGAACAGCAGCACATAACACCACTTTCCTTTGAACCTTTCCCAAACAAAATTTTTACGGTAATAATGTGGGCAGAGGAAGAAAGAGGCAAGAAGTAGGTGTATTAAGTGACTTGGAGAGTGTGGGTAGGCTTGAAATGTATGATGTTCTGCAGATCTTGGCGGTCTACCAAGGATTCCCCTTGTCCCCTCTGCTTTTCAATATGCAGAAAGCCCACTGAGATGAGAAATAAACAGTATATTGCTATCAGACATGACTGGGAACATGCTGAAGTAGTGGATTCAGTTTAAGATTGAGTTAAATGCTACAGTGTTGCTATGTTGATGAGAAGAGCTGTATTTTAAAACTCTCCATATGTAAATGAACTTTCCACATGAGAAGAAACAGGGCAAGACTTGGGGTCACCAGGCTCAACTCCACTGACTTGCTCATCCCAACAGGCCATTTAAAAATAGAATGGTGCAGTTAGTGGTCTTAAAAATATTCTTACATGTCTTCCTTGGGAGGATAAACAAGTGCTCGAATATGAGTAGATTAATGAAAAGAAGGAGAGAAAGGAGGGGAGGATGGTTAAAAAACGACAAGCAGTTTGGGAATTTTGGTCAATAAAATCTTAACATAGTCACCATGAAGGGAATGTGTTGGTGGGCTCTTCTCCATGGGGGTGGGAGCCAGACTCAGCTGACAGGGCCAACATTTTTTTTTTTTTGTGGCCCCTACCTCAATACCTAGTAAGGGACAGACTCTTGGTGGTGGGGTGATGTAGCCTCTGCTACCTGTTGCTGCTACACAGGGCAACCTCTGCAGCCTCCTCCGTCCTTTGCCTCTAGAGACAGTCAGCTTATGCTTAACAAGATGCATCTAGGTTGCTGTCATCTTCATTGCATATTTCATATCTGTATTTAACTTTCTGGCCGGGGGACAGTTATCCTGTGATCTCCAGCCTCTGACATTTGGTATCTAGCAATATTTTAAGAAACTGCTGTTTTCAGTTAGCGTGGGTCGTGTTTTGCAATCTCGTGACGTTTTTCAGATACTCGGATGGTAATTGCCGGCAATTTGCTGGGAGAAACAAAGCTGCAAGAACCTCTGGAGCCCTGGGGATGGGGGAGCCTGGGATGCCCCAAGGGGCCAAGGCTCCAGACAGCGCTAAAAAAGGGGCCTCTTTGTGAAAGAAAAATGCTGTCCTGCCAGACTGTTAGCTGGTGGTGTTGCTGAGATGGTGTCTGCATGGGGCCTCGATGGTTACTGCATTTATGAAGTGCCCTGGGAGTTGTATTTGAATAAATTTAAATCCCAGGAGATTGAGTTCAGAGCATTTCTCCCATCTATGACTTCTGCAGTTCTTTTGTTGCATTCAACGACTTTGTGATTTTATTATTATTATTGATGCGGTCAATTTTTTCCAAAGCCGGCTATGAAAATCTGAAGATCAGTTTCCGAAACAGGAATGCTTAGCCATTTCATGTTGCAAGCAAAATTATACCAGCATGCTAATAATTTGACAAGTCTGTTCTTGAGCAGAGCTGTTAAGCAGATAAACAAACAAACAAAAACTCTGCTCATGCTTATATGTTGTGCTTGTGATGTTTGCTTTTTCCCTCCCTCTAAAAATGTTTTTAATGAAAAGAATGTGACTTGAAAATGTCCTTTTGGTTGTCTCACATAAATCAGTGTCATGCAACCCCCCTCATATACGTTGTAGATGCTTAGAATATGAACGCTCCATACATTATAAAAAGGGTATTTGGAGTAATTTTAAACAATATTCTGAAATGACCAGGGTTTAAATTTGGCCTGGGATATTGAGCAGCCCGCACTTCCCACAGTCTGCAGTTCCCTTGCTTTCCAGTCCCTTAGGAGGGTTATGGAGAAGCTTTTCCCATCCCTTGCTGCAGAAACAGCGGAGCGAACCATGAGTAATCTCTGCGCTCGGCTGGAGCCGTTGAGGCCCAGGTTTTGATCGGGATGAGCGGAGGCACCAGCAGGATCCTGTAAAGCTGCAAAGGAGGGACGGCTGGGCTGGTGCACGTTAGTCATCCCGAGTGGGCCAGTCTCACAGGGAGGAACATCATCGTCTTGAGAAAAGCTGTGAAACCGAGCCCTGGGAAGTTTCAGGCTTCTGGTGGGCTTGCTACTTCCAGAGAGTAGTTCGTTAAAAAGACAAAATAGAAGAAACTTTCCATAAAATACGTGGCATCCCGTGACGCCACAGCGAGAGCGATGTCTTGCTACTTCGCTCTTCTGTGTGCCGCTTTTTCTGCTTGGAGTGTGTTCTGCCACCATTTTAGCATCCCCATTTTGCTGCAGCATGAATCACGAACCATATTTCACTGTTTTTTTAAAAGGTTTCTTCTTTCTCAGTCCTCCTTAGTGTTTTCAGCTTTTTTCTTCTGAGATGCCCTTTGTTCCTCTCTTATCTTTAACATATTCTTTTTGTACCTCAAACTGTGCTTCCCCACGTCCTTGGGCCTTTTAGTTCCTTCTACGGAGCCATGGAAAATAGAGGCAGAGCTGAGAGGACACATTTTTCCACCTCAGTGTAAAACATTTTCCCCTCCTCCTTTGGTGGGATGGTAAGTCTTGAGGAGAAGACCGCAGGCTTTTGTCATTAGGCAGAAGTCCAGGGTGGGAAATGGGAGTTGCATCTCTCCAGGGCTTGCTGAAAGGCTTTGGTTCAAGAGGTAGTAAGGTCAAGGTGAGGTCAGTCTTGGCCACTGCACACATGTTACGACCCTAACTTTGTTTTCAAATCCAAACCAGCTTGCGACCAAGCTATAAAAAGAAATGCATGTAATAAAGAGAGTTTACAGAGCCGGCAGAAGCCTGAGTACAGTAATTTATTTATGGAAAGCATGTGGATCGGTTAATGAGGGGAGTGCGCAGCACAACTCAAGTTGTAAAAGAAAGTAGAGGCCACGAATTCTGCAGCATTTCATCAGAGTCATTTGTAATGCACCAGCAGTACCTGGCCATTACCTCCATGGAGGGCATCCTAAGGTGTGAAGGGGTCAAGATTTCTCCAAAGAGATTAGTGTCTCAGGGCGCTTCAGTTTTGGAGTGCCAGTCTTGAAGGAATCTGTAAAGAGATTAAGGATTTAGTCCAGGAAAAAACCCCTATGTTGATGTCCATCAGTGATAATGGATGCTACGTATAGGTTTCTGTGTGAGAAACTTAGAAATTGGTGAGGAGCAAGGTAAAGGAACTGTGACTTTAGTGAAATGTTTTGTTGTGTTTTTTTTATCACTAATTGGAGGGTGAAGAAGAGGTTTCAGAAGTGTAGTGGGCATACTTCTATGAACCAGTCAAACTGGTTCAGAGAAGAGCCTTTGAGGATAATGTTTGGGAGACCAGGCTGTTTGACTGGAAGTCTTGGGGCAGACTGCTGGGTATTAAGGGGACAGCTGGAAAACACTTAATACTGGAACCATTTCTTAAGTGCCTGTTCAGGAAAAAAACAAACCAAACCAAAAACATCAACAAAAAAAAAAACCCCAACAACAAAAAACCACAGAACTACTAATTGCTATGGCCCCACCTACTGTAAAAATATACTGAAGAAAAAAAAAGGGTTTTTGTCAGAAGTCAGCTGAGGCGAGTTATAGCCCACCAGGGCTGGAGGCTGGTGGTGCTGCCTCCCTCCCCAGCCCTGCGATCCGCCTCCTGCCAGCTCCGGCTCTGCTCTGGCTGCAGAGCAAACCAGTTTTAATTTCCTGATCCCCAGTCCCCCGCCCCACCCCGCCGTTTGCTTTTCCCGTGTTAACTTTCTGCCATTTTTCGTGATCTCAATCAGCTTATCATATGATCCGATGAGTGCCAGAACGAGCGCGGTGCTCCTGGGAGAAATATGTGACAGGAGGCTGGAGGGAGGCAGGGGAAGGAAGGAAGGGTAGGAGCTCCCCGCCGCAGGAGCTGGGATCTATTAATTCAGCTCCAGCTGTACTGAGAAACTGTACCCTTATGGTGGCGTAGCTGAAGGGAGACGATGTCTTGTTCTTGCCTTAGCTATCCTGAGGCAGGCGGAGGGAGCTGTTGCAGGTCTGATGCATCACTTGAAGAAACCTCACTTTTTTGCGAGTGAAGACCAAAATGGAGAGAAATAGCCTTTTGCAACCCCCCTAAGCATACTTGCATTTACCTAGTAAAATATCACCCAGGTACCAGGCACTGGTGCCTAGAAATAAAATATGCAATACGTGCATAACTATTCTGGCATGTTAATAAACTGTCATTACCGACTATGAACTTTGCTAAAGTAAACAGAAGGGAAGCTGTGAATGTCATCTGTCTGTGCTTTATCTTGATAATCGTCCTTTTTAATGCAGAGAAAAACACATGGGTTCTAAGATCTGTGTAAGAATATTTAAAAAAAAAACATTTCTTTTTTTGCCACCTAATGTATTTGTTGGTTTTCGTATGAAGTCCCAGAAGAGAAGGAAGGGTCCAGCACAGTTGGGTAAAGCCCAGTGTCTGGAGCTCTTGTCCAGATGTTTTGCTCTGTGTATGCTGAAGGGATGGGTGAGATGCTGGTGCTGACGGTTCTCTCTCTTTTTCAGGGTCGGCATGTCAAAACGGGTCAGCTGGCAGCCATCAAAGTCATGGATGTTACCGAGGTGAGTAGAGGAACATTCTGCTTTATTAGAAATATGGGCAAAATTTAATAATGAGGGATGACATATGGCTTACCTTGTATTTGTGTTGAAGGGCATGGATGCTCTTTGCATGTGAACGTTGGCTTTCTGTTTGCAGGACCTGACCTCTCAAGCACATGTGCCCTTTACGAGGTTTCTCTGTGCTTGTGTGCAGGGGTCTCTGGCCTTCACAAATTGCTTTGGCTGGTCCCAGGACGTACGGGTAGAGATTTCCCAGGAGAGGGGAAAAAAGCCAAATTCCTTGCTTCCCACTTTCTTCTCTTAAATGTAGCATCTTGCTTTTGCCGAAAAAGAAGGCGAGGCGGCTGCTTGACATAGAGGACAGTAGTTTCCCTGGTACATTTGCAGCCTAAAAAGGGTATGCATTTATTCAAAGGAAATGGGTCCAATAAAGTTCCCAGAAGCCTGAAAGCAGAAACATCTGCAGGAACGATGAGCAGATTGCTGGCAGAATTCAGCAGTGTAAAGTAGTAGTTGTAACTGACCCAGGGGGATTTACTGTGGAGCTTTAGATGGGAAAGACGGGAAATTAACCCAGCCAAAGAAATAAAAAATATATGCCCATATTTGAATCCTTAGATGTCTTGCAGTTTATGCTGTTCAAAAAGCAATCAGTTTAAATTAAGTCTTCAAAACAGATTGGGAAAAGCATGGGTTTTTCTCTGTTGATGCCATTCGTGTTTATTATAGAGTTACATCCGCAAATTAACACAACAGCTTCAGATTTAAAATGGAATGAGATCCTTGACCAGTATTGCACTTCTGAAGAGAGGTCGTGCCTCTTCAAACCAAGCATCTTATTTTTCTGAACTTCTCAATCTGATATAGTTATAAGGGGGGAAATGGTGTTAACACGTATGCATTCTACAAAGCAGGGGGGCTTTGGCAAGCTGGTTCTATTAAGAAAAACTCCTACAAGGGTGTTGCTGCAAAATGTTTTATATTTTTGTGTGTATTTGGGCGCCAACAAGTAAAAATGGCCTTGGACACAAGCTCCTAGGCAAGTGGCTGGGGTGTGATGGGTAAACAGGCAAGAGAGGAAGAAAGGCAAGAAGGCGGGGTTAGGTCAACTGATAGGACTTCAGTCGTATCTCTAAATCTCCTTGGGATTGATGGGCAGTGTGACTGCCGCTCTCTAACTTAAGCTGTTGTGTCTGCCAAGAGCTAGACATTCTTGCTTTGGAAGATGGCCCGATAAAAATCAATTTTCAGCTGGAGATTTTCAAAGGCTGCCTTCACGAGGCGGCAGTGCTATTTTGCTGCAGTTAACAAGCAGACAAACCAGAGAAGAACAAAGGTGCGTTGACACACAGTGAATGTTCTTTGCACAGCAAATGTTGCTGTTTGTGCAGCGGTTTTACCCAGGGCAGCTCACTGGCCCGCCTGCACGACAAAGGCTTCTTCCTAACATTCAGATTGGCTGTACCACACACTCCCTCTGTTTTTAATAGCGTATGTTAATCACAAACAGTTGTAATAGGAGAGGTTGCACTGCAAAAGCAAAACAATTGAAAACTGCTGTCTATAGCATGGCTGAGCTCATGTTGTGGGAGATGGCTTATATTTTCAAACTTTCTGTAATTTTTGGCTGGTTTTGAAAGGCTAGTTGTATATTGGCACTGTCTATCTTTTATCTCACAAGCTCATGCTTTTTTAGGGGGGGAAGGGCAGTCAGAGGGAGGAGTTTGGAGATGTTAGCCCCATGCAGCTTTAGAAGTGTTGTCGTTCCTACCAGTGGAGCTCATGTGTTTTTGCTTCAAAGTAATGAGCCTGTGGAGGCTAAAAATGTGGTGCAAATTCTTCCAAGTCGTGCTAAGTCAGCTCCACTTTTTAACACCATGCATGGCTGATACTGTTGCTAACACCAAGCATGGGTGATAGATACCATTGCACGTACCATTTTCTCAGTGGCAAATGTGGCTGTAGGATATTCCTGTCCACGCTTCTTTGCTGGTCCCTCACCTGTCTCCCAACACTCGTGCCAGCACAACTGCCCTGGGGTTAGATGGTGACCCGGATCAGTAAACAGGACCCCATTCCAGGGTAAAAATACCCTCACTCTTCTCTTTCCCCCAGTTATTTATAACCTGGATTGGTTCATTGATCTAGTATAGCACGTGACATTGCAAACAGTTGTGCTGTTGCTATGAAGAAGGTGGCTTGAGATTGGAAATTTGCTGCTGATGGCCATGGGGGAGAAGGGGCAGTAGCTCAAATTGGCATTGCTGCCAGAGATGACCATATCATCAAGCAATGGCTTCAGTTTCTGGAGGGATGGTTTCATGAACACCTCCTTTTGAAGATGGGCCACGCAGCTCCATCCTGGTTTTAGCTCACCGCAGTTTATTGGTTTGGTGGGAGGAGAGACTGTGGGGACAGAGGGGCTGTGACTGCTGCCCTCAGCTCTGCTCCGAAAGAAATGCTGAAGGAGCTACAGCTTCAAATTTGGCTTCAAGACCTACAGTTAGATGAACTGCTATTGTAGGTTAATGGTAACTAACTGTGTCCATGCCCGTGAAGAAAGAGACTTGAGTGGAAACTTCTACAAAACTGCAATTGTGATTGTTTTCATGAGTGGCTATTGAAGCTCTAGGTGATCAGTGCCTCTGTGCACGTTTTACTGGCAGTGTTATGCCTTTCTGCTTAAATACAAGCGGTACTGTGGAGGATATCTGGTGGTTTTGCCTAAGCTGCCTTGAGAACAGGCCTCCTTTTGAAGATGGGCCACGCAGCTCCATCCTGGTTTTAGCTCACCGCAGTTTATTGGTTTGGTGGGAGGAGAGACTGTGGGGACAGAGGGGCTGTGACTGCTGCCCTCAGCTCTGCTCCGAAAGAAATGCTGAAGGAGCTACAGCTTCAAATTTGGCTTCAAGACCTACAGTTAGATGAACTGCTATTGTAGGTTAATGGTAACTAACTGTGTCCATGCCCGTGAAGAAAGAGACTTGAGTGGAAACTTCTACAAAACTGCAATTGTGATTGTTTTCATGAGTGGCTATTGAAGCTCTAGGTGATCAGTGCCTCTGTGCACGTTTTACTGGCAGTGTTATGCCTTTCTGCTTAAATACAAGCGGTACTGTGGAGGATATCTGGTGGTTTTGCCTCAGCTGCCTTGAGAACAGGCACAAGATAAGTTGGGAGAGGAGTGGCTGGAGATCAGCCCTGGAGAAAGGGATCTGGAGGTGTTGGTCGCAAGCAGGCTCAACAGGAGTCAGCAGTGTGCCCTGGCAGCCAAGAGGGCAAACCACATCCTGGGGTGCATCAAACCCGGCATAACCAGACGCTCAAAAGAGGTGATTATCCCTCTGTGTTCAGCGTTGGTGCGGCCTCACCATGAGTGCTGTGTGCAGTTCAGGGCCCCACGATTTAAGCAGGATGTTGAAGGTCCTTGAATGGGTCCAGGGGAGGTCAAAAAAGCTGGTGAAAGGGCTGGAAGGCAAGTCCAGTCCTAGGCAAACCACATCCTGGGGTGCATCAAACCCGGCATAACCAGACGCTCAAAAGAGGTGATTATCCCTCTGTGTTCAGCGTTGGTGCGGCCTCACCATGAGTGCTGTGTGCAGTTCAGGGCCCCACGATTTAAGCAGGATGTTGAAGGTCCTTGAATGGGTCCAGGGGAGGTCAAAAAAGCTGGTGAAAGGGCTGGAAGGCAAGTCCAGTCCTAAGGACTTTGGATTTGTCTAGTTTGGAGAAAAGGAGGCAGAGGGGTGACCTCATTGCTCTCTACAGCTTCCTGAGGAGGGGAAGTGGAGAGGGAGGTGCTGAGCTCTTCTCCCTGGTACCCGGTGACAGGATGTGTGGGAATGGTTCACAGGTGTGCCAGGGTAGGTTTAGACTGGACATTCAGAAGCATTTCTTTACCGAGAGGGTGGTCAAACACCAGGACAGGTTTCCTAGAGAGGTCTCAGTGTTTAAAAGGCATTTGAACAATGTCCTTAATAACATGCTTTACCTTTTGTTCAGCCTTGAAGTGGTCTGCCAGTTGGGCTAGATGATCATTGTAGGTCCCTTCCAACTGTAATATTATATTCCTATTCTATTCCTATTCCTATTTATATTCTATTCACTTTCTTTCTTCTGAGATACCTCTGATCTAGTGCTTGCTTTGCCAAATGCTTAACAAATTAGAAAGCCTATAGGGTTGGCACATGCTGTGGGCACGCCCCAAATTTTCAGTTTTCAAGGCCTCGATTCCACTTTTCACACATTGCTTAGGACCAGCGAGGTTACATCAGTTCCAGGCTGTAAAGCTTTGATCACCTGAACAGGAGGAATGTCAAAATCAGAGTGAAGGCTTTCCTTAAAAAGTTTTGGTTGGCATGAAGAAAACAAGGTAGCATAACCTCTGACTAGGGACGTTGGAAGAAACGTTACAGCTCTGTAATGTACGTGGTGCTGTGGAAATGCTCTTTATCCTTCTCAGCTTTTCTTGTGGTTTTCTCTTCAGATTTTAATTTTGAAAAGAATGGTGGTAAGGATGAGAAAAGAGGAGGTGGGCTGAAGATATCAGCTTGATCTTTGAATATATTATGACTAGTTAGTACTTCTGCCTGAAATGTTGGGGGGGTGTTGATGTGAATAAAACTTTCCTGTCTCTTCCACTTTCCTCCTCTCTAAAGGAATTAAGAAAAGATCTAGAAGATTGTGTGGATCTTTATAGATCTTTAGATGTACAGCACTAAAGTGAGCACTTAAAGGATCTGTAGGATCTAAAAATCTGTGAATCTTCCTACAGAACGGCTTGTACGTAGGTCCTATTTTCACTTTCTGAAGGAGAAGCTAGAGAGCGTGTAGGGTGAAAAAATTTCACTGGCGTGTAGAACAAATAAAACCAAAAAAACCCCACCAGTCCTCATCAATTGAAAGCTATTCTGTTGCTGGAGTGAGCCCAATGACCGTAAAAGGGGAAGAATATGAACTATCAGCCTATACATGCTTGAAAAATTATTTTCCACAATGTACATGTGTAGGATGAATCCCGTGCTGCGCGCGTGATGTGGAGGGAGGCGTTACTTGAGAGATTCCTGTAGTCTGCCTCGAATCTTTTTATTGCGGGTTCTCTGCTCCTTTTTGGGGCACTGTGTTGGAGAAGGCAGTGTTCAGCCCGTGTTGACCCCCTTCCACTCACTGACTGTGCTGTTAGGATTCCAGGGGCTCCTTGCCTCACAGCACCGGAGCGTACCCAGCGAGCCGTGGCTGATGTTATCAGATGCAACACAAGTACGCTGCGAGCTTTGGCAGTCGCTGTCTAGTTAGAAGAATCCCATTTTCTTGTGAAGCAAATAACATTTAAAACCTTAGCGAAGCTTACTTGGCAAATCTGCCTGCATCTAAGCTGTTAACTTGCCTTACACCCTAAACAGGCGGCTCGACTCTGCTTAACTCTTCTGGAGGCTTTCTTTGCAGCTGCACGGTTGTTGCCAGTGTCGCTCCTGTGTTCCCCTTCCAGCGATGCTTTTCCCTTTGAAAGATTCAGTAACTGATTTTGAGGGAAAAACACAATCGCTTCTTTACTGTTTGTTATAACCCCTGACGCTGCTGCTTCTTCCTCCTACCTCTTCCCACACACACTCTTGGCATCCCTTGGGAAAGTTTTCCGCATGCCTTTTTAATAGCAGCATTTCTCAGCTCTTGTGCCCAGTGTTTCATGACTTGTCCAGTCTAGTCTGTGTAAAATTATGCTAAGTAAACAACTGGATACTGTATCCTGCTGATTTATGAAAGAGGCTGGATTGCTTTTAGTGCTTGCCTGTCTTGCCCTTTCTGTACGTGCTCTGCAGAAAAATTAACCACCTCATACCAAAACCTCCCAGCCTGCAGAGAAACGTGGCACATCTCCTGTACCTAGACAGGAAAGGTTACCCGAATTATTCATTGCCATCTTCCCAGCTCTGCTGACTTCTTTGTTCTCCTACAGTGGGCAAGTCACTTGGATTCTCCTGAGTCTATACTTTATGGCCTACGTGGTGTTATAAGCTGTGATGATGTGGATGATCTATCCATCGTCCATAAGACATCCTGAAAGCAGTCACCAGAAAGACTGCAGATAAATAACAGTATGTGTGTGTGTGTTCCCACACAATGCAGGCGGACAAAATGAGGAGAAAACAAAAATAATAAACACCAAAAGTTTGCCCTAACTTTTATGTGTGGGGTTTTTTTCATGAAAACCCTAAGACAGTCTGTGGATTTTGGTCTGTTTGGAGGGAGGGGAAAAAAAATTAAAAAGTTGATGCCTCACTCTAGGAGACTGGGAAATGCAGATCTTCACAGCACTGTGCAAGAGAACTGGGTAAATCCAGTCTGGAGAAGCTGAGCATGGGCTGTTTTTTTAGCGTGGAGACATGAATGCACTGCTTTACCTGGCTTAGTGCAGCTGCCTGATAAAGTAATTATATACCAGTCCGTGGCTGTCCTTACTGAGAAGTTAGCCAAAGCAAACCTGAGGCCAGTAGATTTACTAAAAGCCTTTCCCACGTCTCTTCCTCTTGATATGAATTTGGGAAAATGGATCAGGGACCTAAAAATTCAGATTGTTCCCATGGGGAGTACTGGCACCCTGCTTGCCTGTCACTCAACTGTGTGGTTGCTTACTACTAGCCTGTACAAAATTTTGTAGTCTTTGGTTAAACAGTTACCTGGCAAAACAAAGAATCATTCTGTGGAAAAGGAATGAATAGGAAGGTATTTACAGTGTGGACAGCCCTGCTGTCCAGTCTCTCCTGAAGCTGATTAACCTCTGATCTCTCCCAGGGATTAGGTCAAAAAAAAAAAAAAAAAAAAAAAAAAAGGAGTTTGTGTGTATGGATTTTCCCCCAATTCTCTGGGGCCTCACAATTCTTGAAAGAATGTAAAGGAAGGGAGAAAAAAAAAAAAAAAAAAAAAAAAAAAAGAGGCTGTTGGGAACTTTCTATTACATTTTAGAGGAAACCAGAGGTGGACAGAGCAGTCCCTTGAGCTGTGAGGTCTGGTTTGGGAGGGGGTCGAATAGAGCTAGGGTAGTCTGGCAGTCATTGGGGCAGCCTGTTTTTTTGAGCTGCAGACTATTTGTATAATTGACGGTTTCCCTCCTTAATTTGAGAGCCCACACCTACCTCTGCTGCATGCCCTCCTTCAGCAGCTTGGCACACCTCTTTCCCTGATGCCAGGGGGCTCAGCCCTGGGCTACTGGCTGAGGTCTGCGTGGGACTGGGCTCTGCTGCAGCTCCTCGTCAACTCCCTGCTGCCCATTTCTCTGCGGGACCCCTGCTTGGGTCGGGCAGAGGCGGTCCTGTCCATCTTCATGGTGTCAGGCGTGTCGCAACACCCCTGTGCCTGGGTGGCCGAGCAGTGCTTAGCCTTCCAGCTCATGGTTCCTGATGCAGCAGAGCGACATTTAACTCTGGAGAGCCTTTTGTCCTTACTGTCACACAGGGAGCAGTTGATTGTATCTGTCACTATTTTAATAAATAAAATAAATGTGACACCCGGCTCGAGTCAGAGCTGCAATTTTTTTGGATGTGATCCAAAAAAACTTTCGTAGAGCAGTCCTGGCACCAGTTTGCATAAAGGGCAAACTTTCTCCTTTCTCATTCTTTTCATCTGAGTCCTGGGGGGGGGGGGGGGGGTTAGCAAGACTGTTGGGCTGGAGAAGCTTATTGGGGAAGGAGAGGATGTCAGGTTTGATGTGGCTGCAAGGGGGAGGTTGAATAGGGAGCTCCACAGGCAGATTGAGGTTGGGGCAGAACGCCGTGGCTGTTATCAAGCAGCTTGGGAAACGATAAGGAACGTGGATTGACTCTAGAGAGAGCTGGTGTTGAGCACCAAGGCTCAGCATTGCTGTGTCCCAGCAAAGCGCAACTTCACGCTGATTCTGTGTAGTTGAGGGGAAAAATGGCAATGGGGAGAGAAAAAAAGAGATGTAAAACATTCATATGTCCTTGTTGCTCGATCTGCTTTTTTTCAGTGTATGGTTTCTTCATAGAGCAAGATTTCCACCCGAGTGGAAGTGTTTGCATGCACAGCCTATTGTCAGTTGTCCTTGTGGGTATCCCCCTCTCTGTATTTTAACATGCTTGTTTTGGAACCTGACTGTTTCAAGGCTGGAAGAAACAGATGTTTTCCTTTTGCCATGAAGATCCTTGAGGGCACCATTGCTGCCTCGCCAGCATCTATTATCTGTCAACAGCAAAAGAGCTTTGACTGTGAAGGCTTCATGATGCTTGTTTAGTACTGTTCCTGTTGCCTGGCTTTTTAGCTGAGGCCAGGAGATGGCTTCATGTTCAAGGTTGATCGTGGATCACCGTGTCAAGAAATTGCAAGGAAAGCTGTGTTGCCTCTGCCTTCTCCTCATCTGTGTGCTCATGCCAGGTCCGATGTGCAAGGTTTTTGTTCTATCTAGCAGAAAATGTTTTGCCAGTGCTCTGTAAACTGTAATGTAGTTTAGATTACACAAACGGAATTTATGGCCACATAAAGGGAACTTTGCTGTAGTTTGGAGTACAGAAGAATCTCCTTGTTTAAGAGAGGCAGCTTTAAAATTTTGCCTACCTGGGTGTAGGAGAGCCAGGTAACACTCTGCTGTAGCACAACAGATGATGCTCAGGATGCTGTGGCTCTGAGATGTGTTATTGTTCATCAGTATGTTAGAGCACATGTTTAGTGCTGAAGCCTAATGGAAACTAGAAGGCTGTGCAGGCTACAGCTGACTGCCATTGGCAGAGGGGCAGGATTGCATATTAAGAAGATTTCTCTGCAAGTCTTGAGCTCTTTGGACAAGTCTGGACTTTTTTCTCAATTTTTTTTTCCTTTGGTCTGATGGTGCAAGGACATACTCAGAAGGAAAGGATAAGTCATCTAGGTGAGCTACTGACGTCTGTTACTGTTGTTGTAATGAGTAGGGACAAGTGCTTGAATTCCAGTTCTTGGGCACTGTTTATCAGTCCAAGTGCCCAATACTCATGCATTTAGCTGTAATCCTGTGCCTATTTTTCTTTAGTCGGCACTGTTTATCAGTCCAAGTGCCCAATACCCATGTGTTTAGCTGTAATCCTGTGCCTGTTTTTCTTAGTGCTTAGGCTTGGTGCCTGCAGTCCTCTGGAGACCTGCTGTTAGCCTTGATGAGGAAGTCACAAATGACAATGTGATTTCATAGGTATATAAACGATTGCTAGCATCTGTGTTAGGGAAATCTGCGCCCTCACACTGGCAGTGGTGAAGGCTCAGTGTGGGTAGTGTGTGGATGCTTTCACAATCATGATGTATAACTTACTGGTCATACCAGCAATAACGTTAGTTTGAGCAATAATAGCCTGTGAAGTTCTAGTGATGGAACATTTCATCCCAGCCGAGGGGAGCGTTTGTGGAGGTGGCCTTGATTCAGGCGTTTCACCGCTGCCTTCCCGAGCGCTGGGCTGTGTTTGTTCGAGCTGTCTGAGGAGACTCGAGTTCTGATGGGAAACAGAAATGTTTTGTGTGCAGATAATAGCAAAAAGTGCGGGGCTGCATTTTGTATCATTTCTGTCAGACACGCAGCACAGCTCAATTTACCCCCAGTGAATCAGACATATTGTCTGCTCAAGGGAAACAAGGCAACCCTGTCAATACAGTGCTGGAGCATGTGTGCTCTTGCCAGTTTGGGCAGAGTGAAACCAAGGAGGATTGTGACAGAGCATCATGCTTTTGTTTTAGCAAGTATCTAGGCTGAAGCCGGGTGTGTGGTGTAGTCCTCCTGCCTGAATAGACAAGCAAGAGGTCCCAGGTCCAGTGTGAGCTGCTGTCTGTCAGAGGCGTATTTTAAGATCTGGCTTGGGCATTAGGATCAAAGACAGGAGAATTAATTTGCTGTTTATGCTGAAGTGGATATATCTGCTTGAAATGTAATCTTCCTTGGCTGTGTTTAATTGTAGTTTCATAAACCGCACCTGCCTGTGGGCTCCTCCTGTTTTTACTGTGACATTCCATATTTTTATCTTGACTTCCTAAGGAAATGAGGCTTCTTCGCGATAGCGCATGTGTCCTTGCCTTCTTTTCCACCAAATACCGTCTGGATCCGCTGGCCAACTTCAGCCGAGTTTAATGAGGAGTCAAAATTCCAAAGATACAAAGTCCTGACAAGTTATGTGAAAACTGGCAGGCTGTGCGGAGAAGAGGGAGGCTGAAATTTATAGCCTCTGCTTTGGGAATGGTAGGCAGACCTTAGCCACTGTCCATTATCAGCCAGCTGGCCACCGTTTTGCAGTAAATCAGGAGGAGGTAGATTATGGGGGTTTTTTTGTTTTAAAAAGAAAAAGTTCTGATGCTTGGCTTTCAAGTGAGTGTGCTGCAGCCATAGGAATATGTGCAGGGTAGCCCATGCAAGCTACTTTTCAGCATTTTAGAGTCTCCCTCTGGTTCTTTCTTTAGTTTACAGGACTACAAATGGTATTGTACAGTTGAGATTATCCCACATATGATCTCTCCCCCCTCTTTCTTAACAAGTGTATGTGTATATATAAATATAAAATAGCAATGTTATTCTCCAGCATTTAATGAGACAAAAATGTTTCCTTTAAGTCCCTCGACAGTGCTCCTTTTTGCAAGGCATGGTTTGAGTAATTGTGTTGGGAGTTGTTGGCTAAAATGCAATCTTAAAGCCCAGCTCCTAAAACTAGAGATTATGGCAGCAAGTGCTAATGCTCAAGGACCTGGGAATTCATTGTACTCTAAGCTGACTTGTAACCATGATGAACACTCCCCTTGTGCCTAACGGAAAAGGGTTCTTCTCCCCCTATGCCCAGTCTCTTAAAGGGGAAGCACACGGCTGAGCTAAGTGTTAAAAGAGCCTTGAAGATGCTGTGCAAACTAGTTCAGTTGATTAATTCAGGAGAAGATGCTGTTTGTCTCCTGAGCCTTGAAACGTCTCAAGTCCTTTCCAACAAGGAGCCTGTGTACATTCCTCTAGCTGGGTTTAATCCAAAAGGGATTAAAGCCCACTGAGTGTACTTCGTGTAGCCTCTCTGGCAGAGAACATTTTCTATTGCTAAGTAAAAGTGCAAAAATGTTGTCATTAAATTGCAAAGATTGGTGCTTCATAATAAGCACGGTTTGGTTTTGCTCTCCTGTCTTTGCCATCTCTCTTAGTAAGACCCTGCTTCAAGCACAATTAGACGATTCAAGCACGGAGCCTAGCCAAGGAGGCATCCTTTTGTTCTGATGATTCCCTGTTGAGTTTTTTCATGCCAGGCTTTATTTCTCAAATGTTTTGATCTGAAAGAGGTGTCTGTGAGAAGTGAGCTACTTAGCTGCAGAAGCAGCTGCTGTGCCTGTGTGGAGAGCACATTGCTGTTGTGGTTTGTCCCACGTTCACCAGGTGAAATGGTAGTCTCTTTACCCAGCACATCACTGGTGCAAAAGTGTGGTGAGAGCTCAGCACCCTACTCTCTTTTGCATCTAGTTCTGCCGGATGATGGGGGGTCTTTGCCAGATGTTCCTTTTTCTGCCTAGTGGGGAGGTCAGTTCCAGAAATGAACTTCCAGGTTTTTTGCAGATCAGTTGATGTATGAGGTGTTTCTGCAGTGTTTTGGTAGAGATGGGATATTTTCTGCTGTAGCTCCTTCTTCCTGAACTGAGTTAATAGCGTTTGCTTCTAGAGTTGGTGGAAAAGTAAGTGGAAATCCTAGTGTAAATGCAGCAGCCCACAGACTTTCAGATAACTGTTACCGGCCTGGCAAAGCACCTTGGCTCTGCGTGCGACAGCAAGAAAGGAGAGTGTCCGTGATTCCTGAAAATTGGTTTCTTATGTGGAATATTTTACGGAATGGAAATGTAATTGGGCAGGGAGACCACAGGCAGCAGGGAGAGCGAGCATCCCGGTGGCTGCTGGCTGCTTGGGCTCCCCCTGTGCTAACCTGTCCTCCCGGCCGGGCAGCCCTGAGTCACTGCTGTGGAAAGAGTGACGCAAAGGCAGCACCATTAAGGAGGGTTTTATTTGTCTCTCGCATATTTTACCACAGCGGCCTTTTCTTTTAACACTTATTGGTGCTTCCTCTCTGTGGGCCTGTGAGCCAACCCCCCTTTTTTTTTTTTAATAAATGAGTTAGTTGTTTTTCACTCTGAATTTGTCTTTTTTTGCTTTTTTGCCGCACCCCTTAGCAACAATTTATTAAAGCATAGAGCCTTAAGTCAATTATAAAATGATAGAGTGGCACTGATTTATAGATTAGAGGGGGCTGCATCACCAAACAAGTCTCCACCCAAATCCGAATCCCCGAGGGTGATTCTAGCTCAGAATTGTTGCTGCTTCTCAATTCTGGTTAAAAGAGTTTGGGAAACGTACCTTGCCGAGTCTTGATTTGCAACACGAATTGTTAGTTTGCACTGTTCTTGCAGAAATGGATGGATCAGCATATAAATGCTCTTTCCGATGCCTATAAATGTAAACAAACATACACCCTTGTAAATTCAGGGAAGGATTTCTCCCACTGGCAGGAAAGAAAGGAAGAACAGTTGCATTTTCTATTTGTAAGTGCTCAGATGGCATCGTGTTGTGATAGCAGTGCTTTCTCCTGACATAGGTGTCTAGGGGTTTTCCCTATTTTCTATTTACTTCTCTCTTGAGATACGGTTTTTACAATACAGCAAAACCAATTTGATGTCTGGCTGCTACTGCAGGAGCAGCCCTGCCTCTCTTCCCCAGCTCCCCTTGCACAGGATCTATCTGGTCCCATCCTTCAGAGAGCTCCGCTGACAAAGACATATTTTTTTTTCTTTTAAACACAGATTAGCTTTCTACTGGTTTCACCCCAGGGAAAGCAGGTGGGGTGGGGTGGGGTGGTGGTAGTGGTGAGAGAGGCCAGGCAGGGCAGGGGGAAGGAGAGGCTTTGGCTGAGAGCTGACCCTCAGCGTCATCCTGATCTCCAGCATCTCCTCAGGGTTACAGCCATGAGGCCTCCTGGGGAACCGTGTCCCCACAGCCATCCCTTTGCAGTGAGCTGACCCTCAGCGTCATCCTGATCTCCAGCATCTCCTCAGGGTTACAGCCATGAGGCCTCCTGGGGAACTGTGTCCCCACAGCCATCCCTGTGCAGTGGGAACCTGGGAGGAAAGCTGGCTGCAACGCCTTTCCGACAGCCTGGTCGCGTCTTCCTCGGCCACCTGCGACGGCTGCTGAGGGGCTGTTTGTGGTGCTCCACACCTGCAGATTTAGGAATAAAGAAAGGCGTGTAAAGGTCTTCTGCAGGGATTCCCCCACCCTCTGATTCTTTCCACTGCACAGCAGGCTATTTTTAGTCTGCTTGCTTGCCTCAGAAATTACTTCACTTTCTGCTTTGGATGATTTCCATAACATTTATTGTGATTCTGGATTCCAGCGTTCAGGATAATGTCGGAGCAAAGAATCGCTGGGTGGTGAGCTCGGTTCCAGTGGTGGAACCAAAAAACCTGTGTTTGAGGATGTGTGATGCCGGCTGCCTCTGATCTGCTGATGCAGAAGGGACTGGCTTAGGTGAACCACATTTTGGACTATGACCCATATTTGCAGTCAAAGAACCTTGTTAATCCCAAGTTTAATGGTGAATTGGTCAGTGAATGGCAAAAGAAAACAACTCTTTAGTGGTCTAATCCAGGTAGCCAAAGCAGATCTACCTCTGAAAGACCATCTGTTTGCTTTAAGTGAAGTCCAAAACAAAAACCCAGTCTGTCCTTGCTGTGTATACTTGTGTGGAACAATTGTTAATTCAGTGGAATTAATTTTCTTTAAAAAAATAAAATAAATAAATGTTTCTTTTACTGGTGTTCTCTGCAGCTCGATAATGCATGGGATGAATGTAGTTGTGGAAACTCAAGAACATTCAGGAGCTGTATTCAGTGGACGGCAGAGATTGTGCCTATTTTTAAGGCACAACATAGATCAGAAAGTTGAATTTCAGTGTTTGAGATTGGGCGGGGGAGGGAGGAAGACATTTAGTATCAAGCCTACATCCTTGTGAATTTTCCACGTTTTTTATTTCTGGCTCTTAATTAAGAACCCATCATGATGGATTGATGCCCATTTTGGATTAGGGGTCTAATCCATGATTGTTCACAAAATACCCATATTCATCAGCCTTTGGAGGACAAATAGCTACTTAGAGTGTGTATAAACAGTCGCAGATGCTTTTACATGCTCCTTGAGACATGGCCATCTTGACCTAGCGTGGCTGATGAGCAGTGATCTCTTGCACAAGGGCTTGTCTTTATTTTTCCTCCTGGTTGCACTCAAAGCGAGCACTCATGTGATTGCTGTGCTTTTGGCCATCACTAGAGGGCTTCAGAGTGAGACACCCGCTTGCCTTCCACATGATGTCAAGAGCCAGAAGTTTGTTCTGAAACCTCCTACACAGCAATGCAACAGAGACCTTTGAGTTACGGTAGTAAGACCTTACTGGTGTTCAGCGGTTTTTGCATCTCCCATTCAGAGAACTTGTCTCATCATTTTTTTTTTTTCCCTTTTTAGCCTTCTCTTTTAATCATCTTTACAAGATGAATGGCAAAACAGGGCCTTACCTGGCCCTCCAGGTATGAGGCGAGTAGGGCTGGTGGGCAGCTAACAGCAGATATCATAGAGGTTTTGTGGTGTCCTGTGCTTCCCTGAAGGGAAGAGGATGGGTTGTGCGGGTTGTTGGTGTGCATAGGCATTCTCCAGGCCAGCAACCCATCGTCGGCGTTGGAGAGAGGTGGCCAAAACTGGGTTGTGACTGTTGCAGGGCTGTACGTGCTATGGCTCCTGGGGAAAAGTGTCTACTCACGAACCAAAGGCGGGAGGGAATAAGGGCAGTATTGTATGAAAGACAACCTTAGCCGGGTGTCTTGCTTTGAAGGGGTTTGCCAGTGAGTTGGAGAGCTGCCCTCAGCCAAGCCTGCTTTCAGTGGGGAAGTTTTATAGGTCATGAAAAGCGGCAATGTCCTTTTTTTTGGGGTTTTTTTTCCACCGTGCCTTGCCTTTATAAGCGGCAGTGCACATGCAGTGCCGTCATCCCTTGTGCTCTGGGTCGGCGGCTCGGCCTCAGCCCAGGGAGAATGGCGAGCGCCTCCGATTTCTCTCCGTGCTGTGGGAACGCCGGAGCACATAATGGCTGCGATTCAAAGACAAACGCTAGCTCTTTGCTACTGGTCGCTTTGGCAGAACCCCCCAGATGCTCGGAGACTACAGATGGAGCTGATTTGGGGAGAGTTGTCAAAAAAAAAAAAAAAAAAAAAAAAGGCACCCACAACCTTAGAACTTCCTTTTTTTATTTTTTTAATTATGTTTTGCTATCTTTATAATAGCCTCCCTGTTCTTCCTTTTCCTATTCTGTACCCACCGCCCCTCGCTTTTTAATTCATGCCAGCCAGAGCCCAGCTAAAGGCTTTTCCGAGCGGAGTGTCATTTGTTAGCAAACCGGCAAAGACAAGCTTAACCAATTTAACCAACGTTTTCTGTGAGGCTTTCCTTTTTGACCGGGCTTTTGGGATTTCTCCATGCGCCTGTTGGAGGGACGAGGCTGCCGGAAACCGCAGGAGAGGAGCCTCCAGCCGTGACGGGCTTTGTTCAGATGCCTGTAGTCTGGCAGAAGCTGACCTCCATGACACATGGTCTTTCACTTAGCTGCTTCTCTCCAGCTCTTGGAGAGGTCCGGTTTGCTGTGTGTGGGATTTCTGCTGCTTGCATGGCTGCTTGGTAATGTTTCCACACCGACCCACGGATCTGATCCTTGCCTCGATAGTGGAGCCAGAGCTGGCAGGGTTGCTGCAGCCTGTCCCTTTGTGCTTGGCTTCTTTGTCACACAGCTCTGCTTTGAGCAAATCTGGTGCCTTAAAGTACGTACTCCAAAATTCTGACACTCTCCAAACAATCGCCATTTCCTCCTTTGGATGTAAATGCCCCCCCACCCCCACCTCCGCCCCCCACGCTTTGGCTGGGCTAATTGCTCTTTCTTTGTTTTCAAATCAGTGTGATTAGGGGGAGATTTTTTCAGACTGCCACTTCATCATGTTACGGGACTAGCATAGTAAAAAGTTGTAATATCTGTTGGGTTTGAGTACCCCGAGCGCAGAATTACAGGCCTTTTCCTGCTCATGAATCGTCTTCCCCCGAGGCACTGTAGCGATAGCATTCCTTTTGTTTTAAGGGGAAAGTCCCTGAGAAGGAGATTATTTATCCAGACAAGCAAGGCTGTTGGTTTTTTATTTTTTAACATGTAACTTCTGAACTAAATTTATCCTTAAGGAATCATAGAATGGTTTGGGTTGGAAGGGACCTTAAAGATCATCTAGTTCCAACTCCCCATGGGCAGGGACACCTCCTACTAGAGCAGGTTGCTCAAAGCCCCATCCAGCCTGGCCTTGAACACTTCCAGGGATGGGGCATCCACAACTTCTCTGGGCAAACTGTTCCAGTGCCTCACCACCCTCACAGTAAAGAATTTCTTCCTAATATCTAGTCTAAATCTCCCCTCTTTCAGTTTAAAACCATTACACCTCATCCTATCACTACACTCCCTGATAAAAAAGTCGCTCCCCATCTCTCCTGTAGGCCCCCTTCAGGTACTGGAAGGCTGCTATAAGGTCTTCCTGGAGCCTTCTCTTCTCCAGGCTGAACAACCCCGACTCCCTCAGCTTACCTTCACAGGAGAGGTGCTCCAGCCCTCTCTCCTTAAGGAAGGCACAGCTCTGGGCTTTGGAGGTAGCCAAGCAGGCCGGGGCCATGTTTGGTGCAGGAGGTGTGGTGACTACTGGAGGCTGGGGAAACCAAAACGATACTCTTGTCTGAGGGAGAGCAGATTATTCCTGTCTAGGAGGATTTCAGTAAAACACATTAGGCATGCATTTATTGTACAGTTAAGTTGCTGAGTGTTGCTTTTTGACAGTGGCTTGGGGTGGCCTGGCCGCTCAGGTTTCTATTCCAAGATTTTGTGGTTGAATTAGGGTGGGCCTGTCAAGGAAGAGTTTTGGACCAAGTTAACCTCATTTTCTTCTTATCAGCACCTGAGTGTTGGTGCTGGCTCCCTTGTTCCTGTATTCAGACTGCTTTTTGCCTGCTGTGCCATACAGCAGTTTTAAGCAGATGTCTGAAGATGTGTCATTTCTGTCCCTGTAAGCCCTGCAGGTCCCCTCTGCTCAGCCAAAGGCAAGGGACAGCAGGGCAAAGAGCAGCCAAGCCTCACAAGGAGCCAGTCTTGGCGTGGGGAAGCAGAGTCCTGTCCCCAAAATCCTGCCAGGGCTCTCAAGGTTTCAGCTCAAGAGCGAGAGGCTTGTGCTGGGATCTGAGCTGCTTGTTTTTAAACTGGAGAGCGAGATGCCCTGGCAGCTCTGATTTTTGAGGTGAAATACCATATAATAAATGCAAGCTTGTTCACAGCCCGGCAGCAAAACCAAACCTTTTGCTGTATTATTAGGACCATTTATACTTTCTCAATTCCTGTTTTCTTGGCTGCTATTTGTGGCCCCTTTGTCGCCTGCCCAGCTGAGGGTAAATGCAGCTGGGGTGTCATACTTTCTGCAAGCATTTTTTGCTTTTATCTATCCTGATGGAGGCAGAAGGGCTTTTCTTCTTGGGCAGGTAAATAATTAGCTGGTTATCGGCGGCTTTCTGGCTCAGAGAGGCGGAGGAAGGGAGAAGGGGGGCGGGGGGGCGTGACGCCCTGTCTGATAGATGGACACGAGCATCTTGTGGCTCTGTTCATTGTTAATTCACTCCTGCAGCACCGCTCAGCTGTGAGGTTTCCAGGCGTGCTTGGCAGCGCCAGCAACAAAAACATCTGGTCCAAGAATATAGTTCCCCTTCTGCTGGCAGCTGCACGAAAATGATTTTGTACATAGTGGCGTCACGCCAAATGCACTTACTTGTACACTAAAGTGCACAGCCTTTATAGAGCTTTGGCAGCGCGGGGCGATTTTAAATGCTGTGCATAAGTCAGCAGTAATCTACCAAAGAAAATCAGAACCTCAGCGACCAATTTTATGAGGAACTCACTTATCGCGCGTGGCCAGACGTGGCCATACCTTTGTACCTATCTAACAGCTGTTCCTGTCTGAATACAAAGGAAAAACCTTTCGGTCGCGGCTCTGGTTGTCATCTGTCCTCCGGAAGGGTTTGGCACAAACATGAAGAGAAATCTGCCCCTCGCAGACGTCCCCGAATTCCTCTCATCAGCAGCCGCATCTGTCTGTTACTGATAGAACTTGTCTTGTCTCCTCTCTTGTTTTAGGAAGGGACCTAGCATGCGCTGAAGAAAACGTTAGCTGCGAATCAAGTAGTTTGTGTGTCTGCTGGTAAATTGTAATTTGAGTGATTGGACCTGATAATTACAGAGTCATCATCATCATCTTGTCAGTCAGTTGTAAATCATTCTGTAATGGATTTCCTTTTTTAAAAAAGAGTTGTATTTCTGAGCTTAAGTGTATTTTGAAGGTAAAATATAATATCCATATTCCTTCCTGCTTTGAAAACCCTTAGGGTTAGAAGTGTGGATCTCATTCTTACAAGAACAAGCAAATTGAAGAGAGGTCTTTGCTCCAGCAAAGCTGCTCTCAGGCCATGTATTTCTAGTTATTTCTTTTCTGCTTATTCCCATAGAGTAGCTGAGCTTGGGGGTGCTTTTCCACCCCCAAAGTTTCTGTTGGGTTGTAGGTTTCAGGAATGCTGCAGAAGAGTGTGGAGGAGTGGAAATCATGGGCCTAGGTTTGCCCTTTGCAGAAGAAGCCCGTTCCTCCCCAGGAAGAAGCAGGTGGCTTGAGGGCTTGGATGGGGTATTTCTGCAGGTGTGTGTAGGGCTGACATTAGCAACCTGATGATAAACCTCCTCTGTGTCCTTGCTGGGAGGAGCAGTTCTTGCCAAACCAGAGAGAGAAGGAAGAGAAGGTGGAGGTGGTGGCAAAGGGAGGACGAGCAAGTTGGCTTCCGAAGTGGTCTTTGCTTGTACTGTTGGTGAAAGAAACCAAAGTTATTTTCTGGGGTATTTTTAAAATTGAAAATAGAATTTGCCAAGGTGAGGTCTTGGTGAGGTCTCTTCCCTTCTTCTCACCCCAGGCACCCATGGTCTGTGTGGACAATGTATTTTCAGCCCCTTCTCAATCACAGGACGGTGGGCTGGTGTTGCAGCTTTCTTTGTGATCCTTTCTGCCCCTTGTCTGGTGAGAGGAATGGGCCTTTGAAGCTCTTGGGTCTTCCCTGTCCACCTCTGGCCTTTTGCATTGGCAGCACTTTGCATAAGGCAGGGGAGAGGGTTGCAGATTACTGACAGAGGTTGAGCAGTGACTAATATTGGACCGGAGGAGCTAAAGTGTTCAACCTTTAGGCAAAGATTACCTGAAATTAAAACTTGTAGGGACTTGTGCACTCGCACTGTGTCATTCATTCGTGTTTGTAAGACACATGTACAGATCGGGCGATTCCTTTTATTCCTGGGCAATTTACATATTTTGGCGGTTTCACAAAAGAAACCTTGTGTTGAATAAGTCAGATCATGATCTCACACTAGGCCTTGCTTACAAGGAGTTTTTTGGAGGCTGAAGCATAGCCCAAAATGCGAAGTTTTCCTTTTGTGGGCGTAAAACAGAGCATAGGTTACTGGCAGCACGTACAATGGGCGTTAAACGTGGGTATTAGCTCCTAAGCCAGCGTATTACTTTTGATGTTTGGGGATGTGAGGGCTGTCTGTTAGGTGTCGTTTCATCTGGCAGGTGTAGGAGGTACACCACTTTAGAAAGCAAACATTAAATCTATTTATTCCATAGTAACAAGCTCAGTGAAGTATGTCACTTCATAGAAGTGGATTGGTGGGCTGCAAAGAAAATGCAGTAATTTTGTTTTCAGGGCTTTTCTTAGTACTCCTTTTCTGACAAAATGCAGGGCTTTGTTAGTATTGCAGACTGAGTTTTAGATATTTGGAAGGAAAAATTGCATCACTCGCAATATTTTAATGAGGAGCATTTGCTTAATTAAAGCCCAGAAGATTCAGGGAATGTGGACAGCTGAGGGTAGCAGTGTGCTACAAAGTTCTTCTTCGACTTACCAATTGATTTGGGTTCAAAAGCCAAAGTTGGTAGTGTAACTTGTAGTCTTCCTTTGGCTGTTTGCTGGCCTGAACTGTTGATGCTACAATGACCAAAGCCTGGATTAAATTCTGTCTAATTTTAGGCATGTAGCGGTTGTGCTGAAGCCTGGAGCATAGCTGCCCTGGGTGCCTGCAATTTAGCATGGGCAGAAAGGTGTCCGTAAGGGGCCAGGTCTGTCCACCTGAGGTGGGACTCGTCCTGTGGAAGGGTGAAGGTTGGTGATGGGACTGTGTCTCCTGAAGTGCGAAGTATGTGCTTCATGGCTGCCAGCTGTTCACTGATGGCAATTCTGGTGGTACTCGTTCATGCTTCCCCATTTATATTTATTATTAGTTTTACCTTTTAACGTATGATTGATTTTTGGAGTGCCATCACCAATCTGCTCCCTCTGCTTCACTGTGGTTGCTCTTGGCCTGAAGAACGTTAAATACCGAACAGTGCCAAGCCCTCCATTGCTGTTGGTCAAAGAAGTGGCAGCATGTGGTAGAGCTTCTGAATTTCTTCTATCAGCTACTTCTCCAGCCCCATCTCTTTTTTAATAAAGAATCCTATGTGAAACAACCCCAAGAAAACGCCAAAACGGGATTACTTTTCCTCTGCGTTGTTTTGTTCCTGTGAGCATGGTGACAGCTTTTGGGTTTGTGATTATGAACTTCTGATGGGTTTTTTGTTTGTTGTTTAGCATTTGGGTTTCATTCAGTGCACAAAATCAAAGAGGAGTTATAAGTAACTACTTCTTCCCCTTCATCTGTAGGACTTGTTGGTCATTGTGGGTGTGAGGCTGTATACTGGATGAATCTGTCCTGTAAGGGAATCAATGTCTTCATGTAATTATAGGTTTTCATGATGTATGTACTAGAAGAACATTCGTGTTATGCCAGAACTGCCATTTTTAATGTATTTAGCTTCCCAGCTTAAATTTCTGGTAATAAAGCTTTTGTGTGGGATATAGAATCATAGAATCGTCTAAATTGGAAGTGATCTTTAAGATCATCTAGTCCAACCATCAACCATTTGGTACATTGGAAATCCACTTTCAGTCATTTCAGCCGTAGTTTTCTCTCCTTTCTCAGGTGTTTGTCTTCTGCCTCACTCCTCTCAAACTAGAAATGTAGTTTCTCCTTGAATCTCTCCAGTGTCATCAAATTCAGGACTCAGGAGCCTTTTCCATCTCCCAGGTCCAGAGTGTGGCCCAGCAGTGTCTGGACTGCAGACACAAGGAGGGACTCATGTTTTTGTCCCCTTTGGGAAGATCTGCCCTCCAGGTGGGAGTGGTGGAGCATCACACTGCCTGGGGTGGAACAAGGGCCAAGCAGTGGGCAAACACCTCCTCTGGCTCTGTTGCCCCCAGAGATGCTGCTTTCCTTGGCACCAAATGCACACTGAGACTGAAATTAGAAAAGCTGTGCAACGTTTTGGCTTAGTGCATAGGCCTGTTTTCTCTCCAGCATCTATGTCTCCTCTTACTGTCTAAGCCTGGAGCTTTGCATAAAGGAAATTGTTTTAATTTCTTTCCTTCACACACAGACTTACTTTTCATATCTGCTAGCAAGGGCTTGTTCTGATCACAAACAAACAAACAAAACAAGACAAAAAAGTCTGGATGTAGAATTGTAGAGCAACAGGCATTTTTGGTGTAAATAATAGTAATGGAAGTAGGGTACTAAACCTTTCCTCTTTTATGAGAGCTCTGAAGATGTCAGTACAAGGCTAGTTTATTGCATAACTTGTAAATAATTTAGGCTTGATGAGGACGGACAGTTGAATTGTATAGCTGGGGTAAACATGCAATCTGAGCAGAAGACTCTTTTAAGTAATCGTGACCGCGATCGAGGGAGTAGCCTTGGAAATGGTGGAAGGGATTTGCCCTTGGGAGGTTTCTCTCTTGGTTGTCTTCGGAAAAGCCGACGGCATCCTGGGGCTTGGCTGGGGGAGGTCAGCAGCAGTGCAGTCTCTGTGCCTTCAGCGCAGCTCATCCAAGTGACCGGCGAAGGCACCGGGGGCACATCAAGGAAGAAAGAAAATATTGTCGTCGGAGTGACTGGCAGAGGAGGTGGTTTTGGGGGGGGATGTGGGGGGGGGAGACAACAGACAAGTATTGTCTTCACGTGGTTTTTTGGCTCCTTCCTGCTCGCACGTGATTCCATCTCCTGTGCCTGCACAATGCTGCTACACAAGGCTCCTTCGGGCAGTGCTGGGACCCTGCTTAAGAGCTGGCCCTCCCTCCTGCTTTTTTTGTCCAGCTAACTTAATTGTTGCTTTATGGCTGCAGCCTCAGCGATGGCACTGTTGCGAACAATTTGGCTCGTTTTCTCTCTTGTTTCAGACGGTGCCGTTAGCGTGCAGCAGAGAGAGGGTGCTGTGCCAGGCAGGGGGGGACACACAAAGCAGCCTCTGTTCTGCATGCGTTGGGAAGTGTGTTTCTAACCTGCTTGATGAAATCTTGCCACCGAAGGTATCCAAACGTGGTCATAAGGACAGTCCTGTTCTCCCGGCTAGTTCTCACGAAACTAGGATTTTTTTAAATTTATTTATTTTTTCCCCCACCCTTGAAAAAGCATCACAACAACCTCCTTCTGCGATCGCTCTGCCCTGCTGCTTCTGGCAACACGGCTCTGTGCCTGCAGCAGAAGTGGCTCAGAGGCTGGCGGGCAGCTCTCGGTGTCAGCACAGGCTCCAGAATGCTTGCCAATGGTAAAGCCCATGAAGGGCTTTCTCTGCATGGGCTGCATACGTGGACAAGGGACAAAGCCTGAGAGGCACCCTCGCAGCCATGGTGGGGTGATGCTCTGCACCCACCCTGCTGCTTGCTTGGTGTCCGGTCGGTGCTCCTTCAGTGTCACGGAGCGCCTGGCGTGAGGGACACGTTTTCTTAAGGGTGAGCAGTCTGGAGGCCTTCGAACAACTGCGTGTTTGGGAAGGACTTGAGGGACGTTACAGAGAATTGAACATGCTGATGGCAAGGTGGGAAGAGTCTGTGGATGGGTAAGGGGTCTGTGAAAGGGAGACCTTGGACGTGAAGTGGGACAGGCACCGTGAGTGCTGGGGCTAAGAAGGTAACAGAATTGAACATGCTGATGGCAAGGTGGGAAGAGTCTGTGGATGGGTAAGGGGTCTGTGAAGGGGAGACCTTGGACGTGAAGTGGGACAAGGCACCGTGAGTGCTGGGGCTGAGAAGGTAATAGAGGGGAGAGACAGAAGGGAAATAAACTTGCATGAGGTCTTTAGCTTGAGGGTTACAAAGCTCAAAGGCTCTGTAAAAGACTCTCAAGAAAGACAGGATGTAATAAGAAACTTGGAGGCTCTTGTATGTTAAGATTTAGGAGGGACTGTATATGGACTTGTTAAATGTTTACTGCACGTCTTGATTAAAGTCTTTTCTTTTAAACAGTTTAGGCTTTCCCTCCCAAGAAGCCTGCCGTTTGGTATTTTCTTTTAAGAGCTATGTTATACCGTACTCCCAATTCCGACACTCTGTTGTGGCGTTGGAGAGGATTGCGTTTCTTCACGTTGCCTGTTTCTCCGCACTGCGAGCTGCTCTGCTTTATACAAACCTCCTACCTTGGCAGGCGCTGGCAGGGACTTGCCCGGCTCTTGGGACCTCATTGCTCTTGTGGTTGGGTTCCTCCCAAAATGGCAGTCTCTTTCCCGTCTTGGAGGCAGCACCACCGCTCCTGGTTCAAATACGGTGCTGTGCGCCGTACTGCCCTAACTCTTCTCGCCAAAACATCTCCCTCGTGTGTGAGAACTTTATTAACGAGTGTGTGTATTATGGATTCCAGCACCAGAAAAGGTCACCCATTGTGCTAGGCGCTATTCAGACTTTCCCTCTCCTGGATGGGTTGAGCTCCGAATGGATGCTGGCCAGGTCTGAGGTGCGGGAAGGAGGGAGGATGTGACACACACAAGCAGAATTGTGGTTTGTAGAAGTTGGTGTCGTGATTTATCCTGGAAGACTTTTGTTTGCGTTTTGTGCCTTTTAGGACTTCTAAAAAAAAAATTTTTGTGTGGGTGGAGGGCTGAAATGAAAAGTGAGAGGAAGCGGAAAGGAAAATAAACTGGGTTTCTTGTGGGTTTCTCCTGTTTTTCTTCAGCTTGCCTGCTGGGGGGAGATGGTGAAGGAAAGGCCAAGTCACTATGGTTTTGATGCCTCTGAAGGCAAACCAGCTTCCTCTCCACCACTCTGAGCATCTGTAGGTTGGCACTTCCTTTCCCCTCCCAGCACCAGGCCAAGGCTGCTGCCTGCCCCTCCACAGAGATCCCAGCTCTCCCATCATTTAAAGATTCCCAAATTGCACAAGCTGGAGCTTGTGATCCCCAGCAGCTCAGTTTACTCTGAAACCCCAGGTACAACATCTCCAGCCACTGTTCTCCAGGTTCTGCAGCTCTCTGGGTACCAGCAGGCAGAGCTTCATGGGCAGCATTGGGAAAGCAAAGGAAAGTAGCCTTGAAGGCTTCACTTTTCCCATCCCCTTTCACTTGTGTGTTTGCCTTTCCACTGGTAGGGAGTGGTGTTAATTCTTAAAACTCTTGGTTGTAGCTTGAAATGACTGGATGCTGTTTGTGTGGGGAGAGCTGAGATTTGTCACTGTCTCATTTCTTAAATCAGAAAGGAAAGTTACTGAAGGGACCGGTTTGTATTCCTCTGCAAACTCATTTAGGACAGCATATAAGTCATCTGGTGAGCTAGATAAAGTTGCTCTTACCTTCATCACAGAACATTGCTCTGTTGTATCCTTGCTTGGCTATGTTTCCTCATTGACATTTACCCCTATCGTACCCCTATCTGAAATTGTCCTGAGTTTCTCCTCCCTGACCTGCACTATCCCTTGAGAGGGCAGAATCAACAGCTGGCAAAGCGTGGTGGTCAGGCAGCTCTTCCACCTACAAGATTGTGGATGGAAAGTCGCCCCTTACATGCCCTGGGATACTTCCTCACTCTACCTTTAGGTGTTTGGTTTTTTAAATTCAGCATCTGAAATAATTTCCTTGTACTATAGAGCTTGGAAAACAGTGTTATTCCCCCCTTATTCCCTGGGCTGTGTTTCTCAGAGACAGATTCTCGTAGAGGGTCTCGTACCAGTTGCAGTGCTGGGGCAGGTCAAGACTGTTTTGCTTGGTCTCCTGAGGCACCTAGACAATGATGTTATTGAAGTATATAAAAACGGGGCAGACGTGGAGCGATTCTTCTTTTTCTTTGGTTATGTCCTCCCTGCTTCTGGCACTTCTAGATCTGTAGTTCCCATCTTCTCCCTCCCTACTGTGGTGTCCAGCAAAGTGTTTTCTGAATTCCTCATCTTCTAAGAATTTGTATAAATAAGCAGGATTTTCTTCCAATAATGATGAAGTGGGGGGGAGTGTACCTTTGGAAAATGTGCTGACATTGCATAATTGAGCTGTCCAGATTAATATTCCTTACATGGATCTGCTCTAGTACCTTTTATTTGTCTGGTAGTTACTCCAGTGCAACCATGGTCAGATACTTAAATCGTCACATTTTTGTAAATGGTCATGTAATGAAAAGAACGAGTCATTGATTTGCTGTCTACGTGCAAAGAAAAAATAATCCGATATTTAGCATGCAATGAGAAATAAAAGAGCAAGCAGTATGAAGATATTGCGCTACAGCTGCGAGCAAGCTGATCGGGCATCGCTAGGTGGCATGCTGAGAGGTAACACGCCTGGTTTTATTTTTAATGTGCTAATTCAAATGGTTAGAAATTATCGTAGTGTACATAGGTGGATTTCTGTGCGGGCGTCGTATGCAGTTTTAATCTTACAGGCAAAGTCATTTTGATAAAACAGCGTTGTGGTTAGAAATCCCTAGAGATGCTGACATGTCCATGTAATCTCTGAAGGGAAATGCATGGAAAGGGAGAGGAAAGCTGCTCCAAGCTTGATTTAACCACGTGAGTCTTGCAAAAGTATAGCTTACTGCAAAAATTACTGGTAATCAGACATGCTGTCACAAACATAAGTATAAAACACTTAAACCAGCCCCATCACAGGCCAGACAAAGAAGGTTTCAATGGGAGTTTGTATCCATAGATAATGGCTTAAAGTGGTAATTGATGCCAGCTGCATAAAATCACTAGGAAGGGCTCACCAGCTGCCTCTCTCCTCCAAGAAAAAAGGATGTACTTTTGTATTCCTTCATGAGAATGACAGTCTCTCGCCTCAGTCGGTTTTAATTTTCCCCTTTTGTGATCCTGGCGCCTCTGCAAATGGTGGGACTGTTAGTGGTGGTGCTGCAGCGCATGTGTTGTCAGGAGGAGATAGGGACCTTCCGTCCAAATCCCAGGACGGCCACCGAAAGACCTCCCTTTGCACGGGAGGGTCTCTGCTGCAGGCTGCCCTCCCTGCCTTGCATGTGTCCATAGGGAGACCTGTGCGGAAACGGCCTTATCCGGTGAGATTTTTGGGTGGGATTCGTCTCGCCCTGATGCGAGACATCTGCAAGATTGGTGTCTGGATCTTGGCTAATGACCTCATCCTCCTTTTGTAGTTAGTGGGGAGAAGTAAACACCGGTAGGGCGCACATTGTTCGGCCTCTTTCGGATGTCCACATTGGGATGAAATCAACTTTACCCTGGAAAAAAAGGTGTTCCTGAATCAGGAACAGAACAATTTTGGTTTGGCCACATTTTTTTAATTTTTTTTTTTTAAATTATCATTATTATTATAGTCTTACACCAACTGCTGTACTGCAGTGGTACTGCAGCCTTCTCCGTGCTGATTAATCCTCATGATAGTTCCTGTCGCCACAAAGTCTTCAGGACTCAGTGCCAGGGAGTTATCGATCCACGCTAAGTAAGTGGAGTCCTCCACAGCCTGGCAAGAATTACTGAATCCATTTATTTTGGTAGGCTGGGATTTGGACTGGATGGAACTCAAGGTGAGACGCTATTTGTGTTGTGGACAAACGCTCAGTGGCGGCTGAAATAGGAGTTTAGGACCATTATTAGCCTTAGTTAAAGGAGATGCTTGGGTTTGCTGCAGGCCCTTCAGCAGGTGTTTTGACACAGCCACAAGGAAGAACTGAAAGAGCCGTAGCTGCCTGCAGCCTGCTGGGTCACCTTTTTTGTTGGTTTTTGGTCTTTGTTTTTTGTTTTTTTGTTTTTTTTGTGGTCTTTTTTTTTTAGTTTTTTTTTTTTTTTTTTTTTTTGTGGTCTTTTTTTTTAAAATTTATTTTATTTTTCAGAAATAGATCCTGTCTAAACATTGTCCTGTTGGCCGTTGTTACAATAGATAAACATGAACAGCCTTTAGGACATCCTGCCCATTGTATTGTAAAAGCTATTGTGCTCATGTGCTGAGGGTAGGAAATAATTTTTGTATAAAAAGTCAGTACAAAATAGCTGACTAATCCAATTATACATACTAACCTATCAGCAATTAAGTCCCAAACCATTACGTTTAACAAAGCTCCTAAATTGCCTAAATTCAAAGTTCAATGTGGTAGTTTCTAGTATAAGCATGGTTTTTGTTTTTGTTTTTGTTTTTTTTTATTTTTATTTTTTTCATATGGTCTAAAAAAATCACACAACAGCAAGGACAACTGAAGCAGCTGAGGAAGCACTGACTTAGCTTTTGGCTCAAAAAAAGCTGTTCTGATAACGCTTTCTCCCAGGGCTGCTGTTCACTGGGAACTTTGATTTACAAGTTTATTTTACTATTTAGCTCGGTGTTCCAGAAATACAAAGTATTTTACTTGAAAGATGCGTCATGAGAAGATTTAAGAATAGTTTATCCCCTGGTGCCTTTTGGGAATTCTCTCTTAATAATTTCCGAGTAAGCTCTGCGTCCCACTGTTGGTGCATTTGAAATAATTGTTTGCTTTGGAGCACAGGGTGGCTTCTTTCGCTGAAGGCACGCGTGCCAGTGCGTGTAAATAGTTAACATGGACTCGCTATTAACATCTGCGTATGTCGCGGGTAGGATATTTGATTGCTAGCGTGGTACAAATTGCAAGGAAGTTTTAAGGCTTAAAATTTTCTCATGTAATCAGCTTTGACATTACAGGATAATCAAAATACGTGCTACCGTTGCCGTCAGCCAGCCACCCTAGGGAACAGAGGGTTCGGTTTCTTCCTGGAATCAATTTAAGGTAGACAATTTCCCCCCCAGATATCTGAGGCTTAGAAGATTGCGGAGCGAATAAAGATTGTGCCTAAAGGGCTAAACCAGCTGCTTTTTTTCATTTGTTGCCTTGAGAGGTGCTAGATGAGGGCTCCCACTCCCGAGGGACGGTAAGGGAGAGCTGGGGGTGGGATGGTGCCTGCTCCTCCTTCTTCTCTATCTGCTGGCTGCCTGCTCAGATGCCACCTCAACGCGCGCGTGGATCCTTTCGTGCGTCGCGTCCCGCCGTCGCATCAAAAGCGGATTGTGGGTGGTTTTAAGGAGCTGTCGCAAACAGCTCTTCGAAGGGATGACCTCCCTTCACCTGAGCTGCTCTCTGCTTTGCACCTTGCTCAGGCCGGGGGAAATCCTTCCTCTGCCTTTTGTGTCCCGGCATCCTGTTTACCACCCGGGCTCCCGGCCCTCTCTTCCTGATGCACTTGCTCTTCCTCCAGGGAGGCAGATGGAGGAGGAGGAGGAAGCTTGTGCACGGGGCGAACGCCTTGTCCGCACGGCGGAGGGGAATTCCTGGTCTCCACCTCTGCTTTCCTGCACCAGCCCCGTGCTGGCACCAAGGTGGGACTGTGTGTTCCTCACCATGGTGGGACCCACCTTGGAGGGCCTGCTTCTGCAGCCGCCTGCGCTGAGCCGCTGCCTGGGGTTGAAATAGAACTGGTTGCGGTTTTCAAAACTAAAGGAAAAAAATCATGAGGAAGATGGAAATAATACTTCTGTATCGTAAATTCACAGATTTTTCTGGTTTTCTAGTTCTCTGGGTTACGTAGAATAAAGGCCTACTAGCTATGTATTTGCTTGAGGTATTACAAACACAGGGCTTTTAACCAGATCCTGTCCTGCTCCATCGTTGGATGAAGTCCAGTCATCCTCCATGTGCTTTTTTGCACTACTGAAAACTTGGGAAAGTAAGGATCTGGTTTAGACAATCTCAATAAACAGGATTTTGGTGGCATGAACGTAGGATGTCTTTACTGAGCGTGACGCTGGTATAAATTGAACTTTTAAAAAAATCTACTTGTGTGAAAGAGGAGAGGAAATAAATAATGCACATGGTGTATTAAACATATGGTTTTTGTTTTTTTCCCAAAGGACGAAGAAGAAGAAATCAAACTGGAGATTAATATGCTAAAGAAATATTCTCATCATAGAAATATTGCAACTTATTATGGTGCTTTCATTAAGAAAAGTCCTCCAGGACATGACGACCAACTGTGGGTAAGCAGATATTTCTCAAGCGTGTTCATAAGTCTTTCCTTTTTGGATACAGTTTGAGGATGATAGAAATATCACATTATGGAAAGACAAACTAACAGAATTCAGTGCTTGCCTGAACAGATAGATAAGTGAATCACACAGGCTCATTGTGCATCCTTAAGAGGATGGCTGAACCAAGATTTGCTGTTAGCAATGGATTTGCTCTTTAAGTAACTTTTTCCCCCCCCATTTCCCAGATGGATAGTAACATGTTTCATGGGAACAAGGCAGATGAGCTGAGCAGTAAGAATGTGTGGCTGAAAAAAGAAAGCTGCACTTGAGAATTGTACCCATTACATTTCTCATCCCACCTCATCTACACCCTCTAGAGGATTGAAGTTTGGATTTGAAATGGCAGGGTACAGACATCACTGCATGTTCTTCCATAAATATATGGGAGTTAAAAGAATAAAATCCCTTGCAATGATGTGATCAATTTGATTCCTTCAGCATTGGATGTGCTTTTACTCCTGTTGCTGCTAATGCATTTTGCATAGCTGAGCAAATCCAGATTCCCAGCATTAAATTACAGTGATTAAATCAGTCCTTGAAAATGTGGTAACTAATGTGAGACATATTCCATATATGTCTGACACACATTGGAGACATTTGGTTTGAATCCGTTTTCCAGGCAGAGATGTAAAAGAAATTATATTCTCTGCTTCACGAGGGTTTCCCAAATCAATGCTGCAACCTGATTATTTTGCTTCGCTAGACAGCTGGGAACTGTGTTTAATGTTGGTTGTATGCTGATATCTGTTTTTCAGCTTGTTATGGAGTTTTGTGGAGCAGGCTCTATCACAGACCTTGTGAAGAACACAAAAGGGAATACTCTGAAAGAAGACTGGATAGCATATATCTCCAGAGAGATTCTCCGGGTAAGGAAAATAGTCTGCTCCACATGGAAACACAGAAACGGTCTTACAGAGATGTAGCCTAGCTTGAGGTTCTGCAAGAAGCTGTTTCTGATCAATCCCGTTAGCCATGTCATCACTTGGAGAACGCGTAGGAGCAGATAGATGTCTGCTTCGCATCATTTAACTCGGTGTGAGTTGTACTGTATTGTAACGGCAGCCTTGCAGAAAACAGCAATTTTTAGTCATGAGAAGCCAGCAGAAGAGCCAGTGACCTTATCTATTGTGGAAGCTGTGAAACGGGGTCCCTAAGACACTGTTTTTGCAAACCCTGTGGTTCTAACAGTGTCATAACGCAATAGGGTGTGGAATGGGCTTTTCCGAATGTGCTTGCAGCCATGTTTCTCTGCTCCTAATCAAGTCTGTGGAGGAAGGGAGCTGTTGGCTCAGGCCAGCAGTCAGGACTCCTGTGCTGCCATGTCCTTGCATACTGTGTGTTCCTGCAGCCCATCTAGAGAAACAGCTACGTCCTGTGTGGCTGTGTGCTGTGGGGTGCGAGTTTGCGGCGCCCCAAAAGTTTCGCAGGAGGAAGGATGCCACTTACCAGGTTTTTTTTTGTAAAACTGAAGCTTTAACTAATTACTCTTCAGATTTAATTTCCAGTTGGTACAGTTTAAGCGCTTTTTGAATTGGCATTTGTTTGCTGCGCTATGTAAATCTGGTATGGTTTTCCTTGTGCTTCTTTGTAAAACAAATTGCCTCCTACCCATACCACTACACAGTGTGTTTGTTCAATTGCCTCATCATAAATGAGGTTCTGAAGGGCTTTATGTTAAAGGAAACCACCACTGGCTCTTGCATAAATCAATGCTGCTGTTGTCTGTGTTATACACATTTGCTCTTCTTTGGCGATTTTTAAGATGGTGAGGGAGGGAGACGTAGGATTCATCTCTTGCTTGAATTCCAAATGCTAGGAGAGAGTCTGGCTGCTGGCATTTGGGCTGGCACATTTAAAGTTGTTTACAAGGGAGAAGAAAAAATGTTGAATACCTACTGATGGTTTTATTTCAAAGCAAATGGAGAGCATGCTTTAATATGAGGGAAGCTAACTTCCGCAGGACTGATCTTAGACTTGATTTGAGAACTGTGTGACCTTTGAGGCATTGCATGCTATGTTGCATTCATCCTAGGTTCTCCTTGGGTAAAGCAGCCATGCTCACTGAAAAGAGGCAAAAGTGATTTACCTCAGAAAAGAGTTAGGTGAAAGCTATTTTCTCATTCCTGTGAGAGATTTGCAAAAGGAGCCTTAATTGCTCGCTAGCAGGAACTGGAATATCTGGAAAAAAGGAATGCTAAACTCACATTGGTATGAAATATTGCAAAACCTGATTCTACACTAAGTTTGTCGGAGATGGAGGAGAGAAGGGTTGTGTAACAGAAAGTTAAAATGAGCTGAAGTGCCAAAGATTGGTGCAGGTGGAGACAGAGGCGAGGGTCGACCTAGAGGATGCCTGTGTGGCTGGAGTGGTCCGGGGACTGCAGGAGAATGGAGAAGTGCCCCTCTTGTCTCCTCCCAGCCCTTTGCAAACCCTAATGTGTTTTTTTCAGTAAGGTTAGATAGTTCTCTGGAGAGAACAGACGATTATCTCTCTGGCTGCTTCGGCGTAGCAGAAGGTTTTAAAAAGTATCCTGTGTGAAGCTGTGGAAAAGCCTTCATTCCTGTGAAAAATAAGACCATGGTTAGCGTTAGCAGCCAGCAAAGGGTCTCGGGGACATCAGCCGCTCACTTGCTTTGCTTGTGACATGTGTGGGGAGGAGCTGGGGATGGTGGTTTTTTTGTCACGCTCATTAACGGTTTTAAAAAAAGAAAATGGCCCAATGGTTATGTAGGCAAACTGGTAAATGATCATTTAATGAAGAACATGTGTTAGGAAATATTTCTCTACAGCAACCACTACTCTCTTAACCTTCTGCAGCTGTAAAGGTTCTATTTCTTTATTTTTCATAAAACATTAAAAGCCTATGAGGGCAACGCGAACAGGCAAGGCGATCCCACCGGAGACTACAATTTTCCGAGCAGAGAGCTGAGGAGAAACCAAAATACAGGCAGTTGCTAAGAGGGTTGCCTGTTGTTCTCCCAATTACATTAGAGAGTAAAATGCAACATATGTCTTCCTCAGCCCTCCCTGCACATGGCTAACGCTTTGGGGCATGCATCCAGGTGCTGTCTCAACAAAAAGCACCGTATGCCAGGAGGTTTTGTTTCCTTTGGAAAGTATAACACTCATGTTTTTCTTTTTTTTCAGTTTTTTTTTTTTTTTGTTTTTTTGGTTTTTTTTTTTTTTTTTTTTTTTTTTTTTTTTTGTGAGGAGCAATTATCTGGCTTCATATTTATGGAGGCTAGAGAAGAGAACTGCAGCTTCGCAGCAGAGCTTTTGTCTGTCATCAGTCATCCCTCGCCCTCAAATATAGCTGCCAGTCCATCACCCTCCCACCCACTTCTTGGGGGTGCATATATACACGCTGGTGCTGCCTCCTTTCTCCCTTCACTCCTCTTCCCTGGACTAAATTCTGGGTGACCGTGCGTGTGTGCCGGGTGTCAGTGACGTACGCTGACACTGATGTCATTTACAGTGTCATTGCACAGAGACTGTCTGGGAGCTGAACTTTCTTCACGTGACAGCCGAGAGGTGTTTGCACAGTGCAGATGCTGGGCTGTATTTAGCTGCATGACCAGGGGCCCGTGTCTCTGTTCCATTCCCAAAAGCTGTGCAGGGGGTGTGCTGCTACAAGACTTCCACAGGTGATGGGACCGAGAGCTCAGGACCCAGTGCTTTGGGCTTTGCAGGGGTTCTGGGTTTGGGTAGTCTGTTGCTAAGCCAAGCATCTAACTCTGAATGTATTCTCCTTCCTCTCCTTAATGCAGGGGTTGGCACATCTTCATGCCCATCATGTGATTCACAGGGATATCAAAGGGCAAAATGTGTTGTTAACAGAGAACGCAGAAGTGAAACTCGGTAAGTAGGCGTGCATGTCCACTTCCTCATTCATTCAGCCTTTGTTTTCTGGTGTTCCCAAACTGATTTTTATCCTCTAAGAGCCCTGTGACGTGTTCTGGAGCATGTGCTCTCTGTCACTGCTCCTGTGTGAATCAAGGCCCTGCACGTATTTCCTCTTGCATTGGGAGGATGGCATGCATTATATTAGAGGATGTTGGCTTTCATGCTGGAATCAGAGAGAGGACCATTTTGTGCCCCCCACTGAGCCGTGCGTGACTTGGGTTGTTTCTGATTCCCATTACTCTGGGCTCGGGAAGTGACAGGAGTCACTTCTTTATTTGGCTTTAATTAAAATAGCACCTGCTGTGCAGGTTCTGGACACAAAAATACAGTCTGGATGGCACACTCAAGGGAGCTGTGGCACCAAGTTCAAAACGTGCTGGCATGCCAGCTGAAAACTGTGCTCATCCCTGGCCTCCTCTTTCACTTCCTAGTGGACAAACTCTTTTTCCTTCTCTGTAATCTGTCTCTTCCAGTTACTGCACACTTTAACCTTCTGTGTTTGTATCATGCTACATTCGCCACCTTTTTTTGGTTAAATATAGAGCCATACTGAAGGCCTCCCACCCAGCCCACATCCCTTCTGTTTTGCATTACACCTTCCTGCAGCACGAGGCCTGGGAAGATGTCCCGGCTGCTGGAGGAGGAAGCTCTCGGGAGAGCTTTCCTCCTGTTTTGTCCAAAGTGGAGCACGGTAGCTCCCAAACCGTTTCTCCCACCGAGCTTGTCTACACCAGTTTGTCAGTGTCGCTCGGATGATGGATGTGGTGAAGCTGTCACAGCCCTCCTAGAGCAGATGCCGTGGCTGGTATAGAAAGGCATATATCACTGCTGTCGTGAGCGGGAGAACTGAAGGGAGGACAACACCCCAGTAATGTAATTGCCCTGTGATGAAACGGGCATCTCTTTTGCAACCAGCGTGCGTATGTGCTCAAAGTTGGCACCTCTGGAAGAATCCACATCTTTTGCTCTTTATCAATGTACCTGCTCGGTGTATTAGAGCAGACGTTGGCACCTCTGGAAGAATCCACATCTTTTTTCTCTTTATCAGTGTACCTGCTCGGTGTATTAGAGCAGAGAGCAATTCACTGAGCAACAGATGACTTTTACTGCCCCATTTTAGAGCAGAAAAGGTGGAGAGCTGAAAAGGAGACGTGTTCAAGCGTGTGGTTTTCCCCCTAGCATGAGAGGTACTGCTGGGGAGCAGCTCCCTCTCTCTAGGCAAAAGTGCTTGGCTTCACCATTTGGGAAAGGAATATCCCTTCCTCAGCCTCCCAGGCAGTGTTTTTGCAGTTGTACGCTCCCTTCTGTCCAGGCAGGCCAGTGAGAGCTGCAGGAGAGGTGGTCGTATGCGGTTGTGTCTCTTGACGCTTGTGGCCCAGGCACGTTGCATGTGAACTGCAAGGGCTCGGCTGCCTCAGTATTAATCATCGTATTTCTCCTCAGCGTGGTTCTCCCACGTGGAACATCCAGAGGGTTTTGTTTCCAAATCACCTTGCAGAAGTAATCACGGCATTATTTTTCCGCTCTGATTTTATTTTACTTTGCTTTTTTCCCACCCGCAGTTGATTTCGGTGTGAGCGCTCAGCTGGACAGGACAGTTGGCAGGAGAAACACTTTTATTGGAACTCCGTACTGGATGGCTCCAGAAGTTATTGCCTGTGATGAAAATCCAGATGCTACGTATGATTACAGAGTAAGAGAGTCCTGTTTGCAGAAAAAAAAACCTACCCCAACATACAAAACCCCTACACTTGCAGTATGAATGTCTGTGAATGATGGCAGTTTTTGAGACTTCTCATGCTTTGTAGGAGTAATATTATTTTGTGTAGGTATATTCTTATTACAGGAGTGCAACACAGGGGTCACTGCCAAATTGTGACCTTTAGCAGTTGCCATTACTTGTATTATCATAGCTTTGAGACGTAAGGAGTAGGACTTCAGTGTACTGTAGGTGCTCAGAGAAGGTGAAAAGAGTTTAACTGGAAACGCTCATGTTCTCAATTTGTATAATGATTGTACTTTAAATTGTGTTAGACTATGTCCCAGTTATTGTAGTAACCCAGAACAATGCATTTTAGGTGTTGCCTTAAATAGAACCACCGTCTGGAGAGCCAGTGAAGTACAGAACGAGCTCTTTAAATTGTTCCTATTCCTGATTTCATATATATGTTGATAAAAATTTTTCCATCGCAACATTTCTCAACAAAGATCACTTGTTACATAGTTTGCTGCAAGCCAAAGATTTAATTATTTCAAAAGTGTAATTGGCTTGGTGATATTTGCACTACCCTTAAGAATATCATGTATGCATATCTAAAGTTAAATTCCTCGATTGAAAGCATCCTGTAATCTTAAAAGTTCTTCTCAGATTGCTTTAATTAAAGGACAAAGAAAGAAAAAAATGTGAAAATGTGCTTTTAAAAAAGTCCTCACTTAGCAGTTGTTCTAACTTTTAACCAAGAAGGGCAACAAAGATATCAGAAAGCCTGTGATTAAAGCCTTACAATGAATTTTAGGGATGAATATCAACTGTATCAGTTTGCTGAGATTGATGGTGGTGTTAGCTATCAGTGTGTTTGTGTATGTCTCATTCTATATAAAAAAACCCAGATTATTTGAATTGGTGGTTTTGTACCTTTTGGCTGAAGTAAGATCGGTCAGATTGACCCTTTTTCTCTTGATTTAATCGCTTTTTACATCTTGGTAGTCGTTTTTAACATACACCTCATTGTATCAAAGATAATGCTTTATGTCTTTGCAGATGGAGTTATTAGGAAGGAAGGGTGGCTATTAAATGATCTAATAAAGGAGAAAAACTCTGCAATATCTGCTAATGCAGTAGTGATGTGAAAAATAACTCTTTCTAGCTCTGAAAACACCTGTTCATTGTTCCTGGTGGGGTCTGTAGGGTTTTCTCCCCCCCAAAATTAATAGGTGAAATATTTTGTAAGATCACGAGGCTGTGCAGTTTAGCTTAAATGGCTGGATTTTGCCCCTTAAGCCGCAGCAGTCTCTGGAGTTGGTTCCTCGCCAGGAGTTTTCCAGCTCTTGCCTGTGTCTGACCCTCCTGGCTCTCGCCCAGGCTCTCCCTGGTCAGGGGCGCTGGCCAGAGGTGGCACCTCAGAAGGCTTCCACTGAAGGACTCTTGTTCTTTAACGTTTCAAGCAAAGCTGAGGTGATAGGGAAGGAACGTTTGCTTTGGCTCCAAGCAATGTGTCCAAAAGAGGCTTTTTGCAAGTTCAGCAGTGATGGCTATTCCCCTGGATAAAACTATTAGTTGAGTATTGCGAATAGAAAAAAGTTCAGGACTGGGTGTATTCCACTTATCTGTATTTCTTTGCTTTCAAGTTTAGCCGCTGAAAAAGACCTGCCAGGTTTTGGTTTTCTTTTTACCCTGCAGTCTTCAGATCTCCATCTTTTGTTTAGGCGAATGCGTACAGTGTTGTCTGTGTATCTACTATAGGGAAATGTTCAGACCTTTGTAAACAAGGATTAAAAATTCTATTGTTTCATAGACTTAGCTTTGGGGCCAATGTATTTTTCATTGTCCTAATGTGAATATATTTTTATGTGTTATTAGGAAGTGTTGTTTGCATACTCTGTGTGAATACCTCTGTGCATTTGTGTATATATATGTGTTATATGACAAGTAGGAATTTATGATACTGTTACCAAAAAAAAAAAGTAGCTTATATTATTTAAATAGCCTTGGTATTTGGTTTCAGTCTCACCTACAGGGCCTCTGTAAATAGTGCTGTCTTACTGTCTGAATGGGTAAATCCACCTACTAACATATGGTCTCTCTCTTTTTATGCAGAGTGACCTTTGGTCATGCGGCATTACAGCCATAGAGATGGCAGAAGGAGCTCCCCGTAAGTGATACGTGTGCTTCTCCAGTGGGCTGATTAAGACTGAAATGTATACTTGGGAGATGCTGGTTGTAATCCAAGCCTAGTTTTGAGGTTTCTGAAAGTATCCTCATGTTATTTCTGTTCTCTTTGGTTTTGCCTGCCCTATAAATATAAAATCCCATAAATAGCAATGGGTTTGATAAAGATAGGATTGTGTTTAAGGGCTACAGTGCAGACTGCAGTAATTTAATTTCTATAGCAGGAATATTTGGAAGCTAATTGAGTGTCAGACTTCCTTCCTATGGGTAGTATATTGTGTTTTGGAGTTGTGTCCCAATTTGTGTATTGCCTGGCCTGGGATGCTGAAACCTCAGCTGGGGAGAGGGGGAGTGGGGCCTCAAGAAAACCGACCTTAATGGAAAAAGCATCTGTAGCAATTGTTTCTGTGTTGGCTTTCGGTCTGCCTGGGTAATGCTAACATTGCTTTTCCTTTTGTTTCCACTCATCAATGGGTGGCGTTGATCTTCCTTAGCAGTGAGGTGACTTAAACTGTAAATCCATCTTCAACGCAAAGTATTGAACTTAATGTTCCCTGCTTGAGATTACTTATCAGTCAACATGGGTATTTTTGAGAAGCCTGGAAACCAAAACCACACAACTTTTTATGGATTATTTTCCCCTTACATAGTTATTCTTTCTGAATATCAGAGCAGATGTGTGTGAGGAGAACAGAAGGATTTAAAAAGAAAAGAAATTAGGCATGATGTTTTGGCTTTTAATGGTAATTTTTATGAAAGTCCATATTAAACTAGCAAAGACGCTTAGTCTCACCCCCAACAGGAGCTCTGCATTTAAAAAATAACAGCCTAAGGTACCTAAGAGTGAGTTAATTAAATTTTTTAAACACATAAACAAGCCCCACACCACAGCCCAGCTTGAAACCTCTGGTTTTGAAATAATCATGTTGAAATAAAGTATTGATATTTTTCTAGCTAAAATATGGTCATTTCATTATAGCCCCTGCCTGATTTGTGTTTGTTGTTGTTGTTAATGTAAAATTTATAAATCAAATCACAACGCTCTTGTTTTGATTCCTGTTTTGGGAGGTCTGATGGTTTGGTTGTTTTTTTGTTTTGTTTTTTTTTCCCTTCTTAATTGCGCGTTTGCATGCGTGCCCCATGTGAGAGCTGCTCCCAGGACACCTCAGCCAACGCTGTATTAACAGCGTTTGAGCTGCCACTTGACCTCCTTTTTGCCATACCTTTTTGTTCAGTGCATTGAGTTGCCTGGATGGCTTTCAATTAAAAGCTGTGTCTGTGTATTTTGTAAGCCTGCAATTGGGCAATAATATTTTTTCGTTTCCAAACCGAAGCGGAGCTTGGCCTCTCTTTGTGTAAAAGCACAGGATGGGCACTTGAGAAGTAAGCAAAGATCCAATGTAAATCATAGAATCATAGAATGGTTTGGGTTGGAAGGGACCTCAAAAGATCATCGAGTTCCAACCCCCCAGCCATGGGCAGGGACACCTCCCACTAGAGCAGGTTGCTCAAGGCCACATCCAGCCTGGTCTTGAACACTTCCAGGGATGGGGCATCCACAAGTTCCCTGGGCAACCTGTTCCAGTGTCTCACCACCCTCATAGTAAAAAATTTCTTCCTGAAAATGCTGAACAGCTCTTGCCTTGGTCTGTCCTCTGGCATGTGGGTTCTGCCTCCAGTTGCAGCTGAAGAGTCCATCTCTAAGCTTGGTTGTCTGATGGGATCCAAGCGGCTTCTCTGCCAAGGTTATGGCCCCTTATTTCTGAATCCAGAGTCCTCTTCACATCAGTCTGTTTCTCCTGAATTTCTGCTGTGTGGAAAACGTTACTTGTTCCTGCAGTGGTCATTCGGGCTGAGTCTGGTTGTGCAAGAGGAACATGATAAAAAGAGAGGGTTTGCTTCTAGTGATCTTTCTTGAGCAACCTTTCTCCCTGCTCCCTTGTTTCCCTGCATTGGCTCTGCCGTGGTGCTTTCCTATGGAACAACAGGAAAGGCTGTCCAGCAGAGATCCTGGACTCCCACTAAGTGTCCCTGGGAACCAACAGGACTTTTTTGACAAGAGTCATGGGTTTGCATTTCAGTTCTGCAAGGAATCCTTTTGTTGATACAGACCTGCTTCAAAACTGTCAGGCATCGGAGTAGAGAAAATCTCCATGTCTCTCCCAAAATGGGAAAGGAGGGCAGGTGGAAGGATGCTTGTATGAAACAGTAACTGTGTCATTCTTCCCTTCTGCCGTCATCATCTCCCAGTGTTTTATTGACTGGAACATACGTTAGATGATTTGAGGCTGGAAGAGGGCCATGCACAGATGTTCCCATCATGGTTAATTCTGAAGGTTAATCCGTGCCTCGATCTCTTTCTTTTTTTGGGGTCACCCTTGGCACATGGAGCTGTGGAATTGTTGTCATTTCAGGCTAATGCCATTTAGCTGTGTTGCTGTCTGCATCTGCTGCATGTGGGGTCGGGATAGCGGGAATGGTTGTGGGAGCTGAAGCTGTGGTATTGCCAAAGAACAATGAAGCCAACGTTGTATATTTCTGTTCGGTTTTGTTTTCTTTCCTTCAGCGCTTTGTGACATGCATCCCATGAGGGCACTCTTTCTGATCCCCAGGAACCCACCCCCACGGTTAAAATCCAAGAAATGGTATGTATTAGTTATATCTTGTTTGTAGCCCTTTTATAGTAGCAGGATGTTTTCTTGTGTCGCCTTGCGTGCTGTTTTGTTATTGCTTCCACAGAACTGTAAAGCAATTTAAGTTAGCAAAAATCACTCAATTGTTATCTTCTGTGCCATTGAATCAAAGCATGAAATCAAAAGCGCACATTGTTTATTTAGTTCTGTTTGTCCCAGAGAAATTTTATCTCAGATTGTGTGAAAATAAAAACCAAACTTCTTTTCTTGACAGAGCAGCATCTGTACTAAGGTGACAAATGGATCCATATTTTAAAAAATAAACTCCCGCAGCACTCTTAATATGCAGTGTGTTTTCTCAAATGTATCGTAACACAGAAACAGAACAGTACTATAGTGTTCTAGTTGCTAAGTTGAAAGGAGCTATTAAAACTAATGAAGGCTTTTACTATAATTATTGTAAACGATTGGAATTGAGTGTGCGCTTCTTGCCAGCTGAGAAGAATCCATTAGTATCGGAGGATTTCCTCCCAGTTACTGGTTACAACTGGCACGTATGAAACAAAAATACTCCCTGGGAAGAGGTTTCATATAGATTGAAAGTGATCATAGGATGCTGTGATCCTGTCAAAATAATGAAGTTATTTGACTGTCTATTCAGTATCAACACAATACAAGCTTGGCTTGCTTGCTGGGCTTTGTCTTTGCCTGGATTGACTTATTTATACACTTGTACTGTCAAGGCATCCTTCTTCCTCTCTCATACTTGCTTTCTGCATAAGGTAAAGGAATAGAGATGCATATACAATATTTGCATAAGCCTTTCATGAACCTTTTTATTTAGAATAATAACACTTAAGGCGTAAGGAATAAAAAAAAAGCCAGCAAAGTTATGTTGAATTCAGCCTCTTAGATTACAATAGGAAAGTGAAGCAATGGATGGAAACCGATGTTGTTTTTACACTTAACCATGTAGTGGAGGTATTTGCTGCCCAGGCACAGGAGCAGGTTGAGAACACCTAGCAATCAAAAAGTGACTCTGGCCAAAGGCAGTGCTGCTGTGACTCAACTGTTTGGATGGTGTGCTGGGTGGCAGGTTATGAGAAAATAAGCCAAATGATGAAAAACACAGTTTTAAATATTTCCATTATTGGCATTTTGCAAGGCAGCTTGCTTGGTGACTTCCACCTGGAGAGGTCGTCTTTCAAGAGTTCAAATGAAGTGCAGATTTAGGAAGGCGGTGCTCCAGCTTAGCTGGCTTCCATACCCAGTCACTTTATGTGATGTGCAGGAGGAGCTCAGTTCAGTTCATGGCCTTAAATTGCATTGGTGAGAATCTGCCCCCAAGTGCCTGTGTGGAACAGCCAACACTGTTCAACTCCTTTTACTGTTCTACGAGGATTTTTGTGTGTGTGTCTCTTCAAGTACAAAATAAAATAGTCTTAACTTCTTGCAGAGCTATCTCAGTGAGCCCAGGTGGGTACAGAAGCAGCGCAGCGCTGCTCATGTCAGGGGAATGTTGGCCGTAGTTCTTGCGGCTTTCGGTGCAGCTCTTCTGAAGCAGACGTGCCCTTAGATAGCATGGGCAGGTGGAGACACACCAGAGCTGCCCTGCCTGTGCTCCGAGCAAGCTGGATGCTACCCAGCTCTGGTCCAGAAGTAGCAGAGCTGGGTTTGCTTGATTTGCCTTCACTAATAGGTCCTGCCTTTCAGGGCAATTATGCCTGTGAAAGAGGGCACATTAACCGTGAGGCTGTGCAGGTATGTTGGTATCACCCTGTGTCCCTCCAGCCCAGTGCTCAGCTGGAGCCCACTCAGCTTCTGTTTAGGAGGCTTTTAGACAGCACTTGTACCATCCTCAGGGAAGTGATGCTCTTTGAAGAAAGGAATTAGGTTTTGAGGAAGAACAGGAAAAAACGTTTGAGCCAAGTTTTACCTGTAATCTTGTTTTGTTTGGGGTTTTTTTCCCTTCTTGCTTTCTCAGGTCAAAAAAGTTTTTCAGCTTTATAGAAGGTTGTCTAGTGAAGAATTACATGCAGCGACCTTCTACAGAGCAACTCTTGAAACATCCCTTTATACGTGACCAACCAAATGAAAGGCAAGTCCGAATCCAGCTTAAGGACCATATAGACAGGACCAGGAAGAAGAGAGGAGAGAAAGGTATGCAGCTTCTAAAAATCAAGTATCACAGCTTGTTAAAAATACATTTTTTGTCCTGATTTGCATTCTATATCCCCACCCTTAGGAAAGCTCTAAACAACCCAAACCCTTGAAAGGTTCCTTTTGAATTCATATTTTGACTATCAGCAGGCTTTTAGGTCTTATTCTGTCTTCTACGGAGGAAGTATCAGTTAAGTGTCTTTTCAGATAAGTTAAATTTACTCACTTCTGGGCCACTGCCTCTTCCGTACGAGCATTAAACAGTATTTAGGAGGATATTGGCATATATGCCTTTCCCTTTTTTGGTCTGTGGTATGTTCATTTCTGGAATGGTGCCATAAATCAGACCTGCAGGAAACTACCCATCACAAGAGCTATAAAGCAAATGTCTTGGGCAGCCTGTTCTCTTTATTCAGGTGGTGCCGAGGTTCTCCAGGTGTCTTGTCTTACATATAAAACCTGGTGGTGTTCAGGGACTTTGCTGAACGTCTGCTGCAAAGCACTGTAACACTTTACAAATGTGGGAAGGTGGACTTGTATATGTGGAATGAGTTCTAGCATCTGTGATAGATCTTCTTACTGAAGAGGATAGGAACCAGTTCACTGACATGCTACTGCAACTGCCCACTGTCCTAAAATTAAAGATAAGCACTGTCTTAAGTCTTTGTTTCTTTCCCATTAGATGAGACAGAGTATGAATATAGTGGAAGTGAGGAAGAAGAGGAGGAAGTGCCTGAACAAGAAGGAGAGCCAAGGTAATTGCTTTTGGGAGGGCTCTGGGAAGTCCATGCCAAATAAGTCTGAAGGCCTGTGACTATAAATCAGGAGCGGGCTAAATTTCTGTCTCTTATTAAGTGCACGCACAAGCCACACAAACCACCCAAAGGGTTTGAATACCTATTCTGTGACTGCTAAAGGTTTTAAAGCTCCCCCTCATATGGCTTAAAGCCAGTGAGCTCTGGATGGAGGGAGATTTATGGCAAATATGATCGGTCAGGGTTCCACAATGCCAGAGTTGGTCCTTATTTTGCTTGGCCTCATTTCACGCCTTCCACTGAGAGCGTGTATTTGACATGCATCCAGTGTCTTCGCTCTGAAAGAAATGAGATTAAAATTTAACATTATGCTATATTTTATTAATGTTGCCCTGCTTTGGAAAAGGTATTTAACGGCCCGTCAGGCTTTATTGTACGGGAGGCTCTAACTTCCTCTTGTTGCAGTTCCATTGTCAATGTGCCTGGAGAATCAACGCTCCGACGTGATTTCCTGAGGCTGCAGCAGGAAAACAAGGAACGGTCCGAGGCCCTTCGGAGGCAGCAGCTGCTGCAGGAGCAGCAGCTCCGGGAGCAGGAGGAGTACAAGAGGCAGCTGCTGGCAGAGAGGCAGAAGCGAATCGAGCAGCAGAAGGAGCAAAGGAGACGGCTAGAAGAGGTAGAGAAAGGAGGCTGGAGCCCAGGGTGTAAAAAAAACCCCTTTTTCACTTGTGATTCCCATTCCCACGCCCATTTAAAAGAGTTCCCTGTAGCTCCAGCATATCTGAAGAAAGAAAGCAATGTGTTCAAATCCACTGGCAAACACAGAGCAAAGCACTTAAATCCATGTCTGGCTACTTATGAGCCGTCTTCCAAAGCATTTGAATACCCAGCAGCTCCTATGGAGGCAACAGGAGCCAAAGCTGGGTTGTTTGAAGGTATCTGGGGGGAGGCTGTGTCTTGGTCTCTGTTCCAAAGAAGAGGCAACATGTCTAGACTTTAGATAGCTGTAGAGATGGGGAGACATTAATTATTCCCAGATGGATTTTTTTTTTTAACGTGGGCAGTGCCTCAAGATTACTTTTTTTGGGGCCATGACACGCTTCAAATATCCCTTCAAAGCTTTCTGAAACATCTGTGTTTGGCATTCATTCATGACAGGTAGAAGCCTATTTTTTTATTTATTACTCTGTCACGCATAGTACCATGATGACTAAAAGCCACCTAGGTTTATAAATATGATTTATAAATCAGTGTTAAAATTATAATTGTTCAAAAATTACAAATATGTAAATTGTACCTTTGTGAAATGGTAAGTATGCAATTTGCATACACTACCTGAAGATAAAAGAAAATGAATGTATATGTACAATATTGTTCTGCCATACTTTTCACCTCCTTAAGAGCTCGTGTGCGTTTATATATATGTAGATGGAATATGCAGTGTGAGCTTCAGAGGTGGGAGGATTTCAAAACAGTTCTTCAGGCCAGAGCTGGGTATGACACAGAGCTGAAGTGAAACCAATTCTCTGGCTCCTCAGGAAGTGCAGGGTCAAATTCCAGTTGTCCTTAAATGACCCCTTGCTTGAGTCGCTGTTTCAACTGCTCACTTAGCAATGATGGAAAAACTACACCCCGTCTGGTTTTCCAAATCCTGGTAATGTTTAACGAGGACGCAACCAGGGCCAAATGTTGATTTGCATCCCGTGACGTGTTTACATAACAAATAATACAAAATTTCAAATAGCTTTCCAGGTCACATTATGCTCCTTATCCCTCTTTTTCAATGTACGAGTGAGCTTAGTGCTGCTATAAGGAGGGATTGGTAACAAAGACTCAGGCACACAGGAGGAGGGACAAGGGGGAGGTATATAAACTCCATTTCTCTTCTCTTTCTTCCCCACCCTTCTAGAATTGCCAAGATAAACATAGCTTTTTCAACTGTTTTTAAACTCTGGCTCTGTAGTGATTTTTCAGGGGGAGCAGACAATGAAAAGAGGCTAGGAAAAAAAGAGCATGGGACAATAGGAAAATAGAATATTTTATTGATATGGTCAAAGGTGGGGAAAAGTTGAGTTACTGCTTAGCCTTTAAAATTTTGCTTAGTATGGGAATCAATTAGTTCTTTTAAATGCCTCTTTAATCTCCAAGGTTCTGCAGGCAGTATTTTTTGGCGAGGAAGGGGGTTACAATTAAATTATCTAGGTCATTTAACTTTAGTAATCAGTGCAGCCCTTTAAATCTGGAATTTCTTTTTGAAATAAAGGAGATGCTGCTACTTGTAGTGGAAACAAAGCAACTCGCCTCTTTGCTGCACAGAGTTGAACCTTTTGGGGACGTTGCAGAAATCACAATTTAATGAGCAATTAAAAAGGAAAGACATTTACCCGAAAGTTAAGTTTAATCAGTCCTGCTTTTTAAAATACAAAACAGAACTAACAACTTCAGCAACCACAAGACGGCTTGTAATGTAAGTTGCTGTATTACTGAGTAAGGTTACTCAGTAAACTCAGTTTATAAGAGAAAAGCCTTTAACTTTTATTGAGTCTATAACCTTAGCCTGGTTCCCTTAGAGACATAAACGTGAATGATGAGCTATAAAGGCTTCCTTTTGCAGGTGATGGGGCAGGCATATTGTTCTTAAAGTGAATTAAAAAAAAAAGACTCACATTGAGCTTTCAGAAAAATCCACTTAGTTCGTTGGATCTTGTGGTGGAAAAATGTATGATCCCATGTGATTTTTAACAAAACAACAGCCAAAACAAGCTCTTTAAGATGGGGGAAGGGCAGTAGACACATATTTAGATAAACATCAGTGTTGTGACACAATTGAAGGCCAAAATATTGAAATGTTGTCACTTTGTCCTTAACTCACCCCCCCTGTTTTGATGAAGCCAGTAAACAATGAAAGGCTTGGTAATGTGAGTTAAGATTAGACTCGGGCATTGAACCTCTGGGCTTCCATCACTTTGTTGATATTTTTACCAAGCCTTGTTTTCTTGTAATTTTTGCTTGTGTAGGGTATTCGTGTGCTTGGATATACCTGTTTAACTTTGGGAAGAATTTTATGCATTAGATAATCTCCTTGGACAAGTTGCTGTTGCTTATACTTCCTCCCTCTTCTCCCCACCCCCCCAGCTTCCTAAATTAAAATTGAGGGCTTGTTCTTACAATGCTGGCACAGAGCCTAGACAGTTTTGACCGAGACTGCAACAGGAACGGTGTTTAGGACATCTGCCAAAAACTGTAATTCTCAGCAGCATTAGAAAAAAAGATTACTTTTTAAAAGGCATATAGGTGACTTCTAAAACTCATTGTTGCAGGAACCTTATAATCTGTGCAGCAGGAACATTATAATCTGTGCATTTCTTAGGAGGTGGAAATGATGTGTGGTCAAAGTACAGAAAAATGCCTGAAACATTTCGGGAATGGGGTTGCTCGTCCTCCCCTTCACCCCCTCCCTTTAAAAAAATCATATTAAGATTAATTGCATAAATATCAGCTGTATGTCATATAAGTGTTTAGATGGTTAAAACAAGAAGTCTGAGCCCTTCCAGGCTATTCTAAGATGGGTCTATGTTTCTGTTCAGCAATGTGGAGACACCAGTACTCAGTGTGACGGGTATGGAAAGGCATTTGAATTGGTACTTTGCAAAACTGAATCTGGTTTGAGAAATTCAGAATTAGCCATGGTGGAATCCCATTCTGTGTGGACCTCCACAGTCCACATTAAATGATGTCTCTGTCTCTGATACGAGTACCTAAGATGGATGTTTTTGAAGTGGTGGGTTATAGCTCCATTGGCAAGTAGTACAGTCCAGTAGAAGCAGATTTGTGGAGCACAGTAATTAAAGTGCTGAGGACCCAAAGACTTCACTCCATGTGTTTGAAGATAGGAGGAGTTCCTTTGGATTAGCTGAGGTCTAGACTGCATGCCTGCTTGTGGTTGGAGTGCATCTGCCTTTTTAATTTCATCCAAAAGGAGTGGCTGGCACTCCAAGACATCTTCAAAATATGAAACAAAACCTGGTAAGTGGAGATGATTGGATGATTCACTTCAAAAGAGCACTCCTGATCTGAAACAAGATGCTAATGTAGGTGTACCTGCAGGCAATTTTTGCCAGGGCTTTGTTTCTTTTGCAGAGGGGGAGATTATTTGTATCTACTTAATTTGAATTGCTTGCAGTTTGGATTGGTACTGAGTAAGAAGTTCTACTTCTGCTTTATCTCTAGTGTGGGCAAAGCAGAAGTCTGTTTATTAATCTTCCCAATCCTCTTCCTGAGCTGGTACCAGGCTACCTAATTCTTGGTGAAATAAATCATTAATACATGTGTTTGTCAACCTTCATCTGAATATAAGACTGAGTAATAATATTTTATGAATATAAAATTAGAGGGTCTATATTTATCTTCAGCAGTTCACTGTATGAAAGAGGTCCCGATTTCATTGGTGTGTAGTTGCGTGTGTAGTTGCAATGCCCCCTCCTGGTAAATCATGCTCTACTGCATGGTCTTCCATGCTCTACTGCATGGTCTTCCAATTTGGAGGTGTCGGGTACCATTATGAGATTATCATTAGCACACCCTAAACCTGGATAAGGATCCAAAGTATTGACACTGTATTTTCTGTATATATATATATTTATTTTTTTTACTATTGGCTTACTATATGCTGGTCTTGTGAAATGCAGTAATTTGAGGCTGCATGGGTTATGTCAAAATTCTGTTTTGGCATCTCTGAAATTTCTTTGAAGAGTTCCTGCCCTTACCTTCTGGTGAACACTTAGCTCCCTGAAAATAAGCATTTCATCTCACATGTACAAGAAAGTTGATAATAATACCATATCCAACTAAAGAAGATCTGGATATGCAACCATAATTTCAGTGAATCCAGATCTATTGGGCAACAGTGTTTTACCTCAGGTGTTTTTTGTAGTGCATGGTAAGAATTATAATATCTAACAATAACCCCTACTGAATTCAGAAGCCCAAGTTTTATCAACAGAACTGACACTGGTTTTAACTAATGGTTTTCCCTGTCCCTCTCCCCTCCTTTGGGCAAGCCTGGGCAACTTGGTGACCAGGGTTTTGGTGTGTCCTCGTGGAAGAGTTGCTAGAGGCAGTCAGGAAGGTGACCTTGTGCCAGCAGATAGATGGTAGGAAGTCAACTAAAGGCTGCTTCTGAAGCCAGCTTGGGTCAGCAACAGCTTGCCACCAGCCAGCTTTGCTATAGCTTTGACAAGGTGTAGGCTAGAGCCCAGGAGATGGGTGTCACTGTAGGTTTCCTTTCCCTGGGCTTGTTAAAAGTAGATTCCACTTCGTTAGCGGCCAGTAGTTGGATGCTCAGGTTTCAAAGGCCACGTGCAGAGGAGGTGAAACTTTTCTCTTGCTGCCAGGGCTGGCAATAAGTGGATCACGCTGGGTGCTTGTGCGAGCTCCAGCGGTGCCGGGTGCCTCCCTTCCCACCCGGCTGGCGAGGGGTTGAGGCGGTGTCTGACGGAAAGGCGGAAGCGACGCTGAGAAACCCCATCTCTCTGTGTACTTTGGCACGTAGACAATAGCACACTTGTGCTTTGGAGACTTGACTTAAGCCCAGGCTGGTGGCAGAGAATCCTTCTTTTTCTTTTGCTGGGTAATAAATACCTACTGCCCATCCTGAGCTAGCAAACTGGCTCAAGATTTGCTTAAAAATCTCAACTTTTAACAGCTGATGTTGTTTATTTCATGAAATTAGCTCTCCTAATCAATTTGTAACTTATTTTTCTCATATTAAGTTCAGTTATTTATAAATATTGCTGAATACTACTCCATTGATTTAAGAAGCAATGCATTTGTTTCATCCAAAAAGCCTAAGCTCTGCCCATCTTCCTTGTAGTGAGAATAATACCACCCCAAGATCTGCAATATATCCACTTAACAATGTCAACACAATGTCGTTAGACAGACGGGCTTCATATGTTTAAGAAGTGTTTGCGTTGATAAATGTGCATATTAACCAGTCAGCAGCGTGCTGTCTTTCTCATCCTCAGGGCAACAGAATTATTGTACTTCACATCTTAGTTTTCTTAAACAAAGAGCCTGTCAGACTTGATTAGCCAAGAGGCACCTGAATATATTGACTTAAATATAGAAATTGTTTGACACAGATGCGTATACTCAGAAATAAAAGTGCCTACTTAATCCTTTTACAGTGCTTAAAAAATGAAGGAGGGGAAGCAGCGAAACCTATGAAATGCTACCGTGTGCCAGAGCTGCCTTGCAGCACTTTTGCTATTTTTATATCTACATTCATTGAAGAGAGCTTGCTTAAGCAAGAGAGAAAAGGCTGGTAGATGCATTTAGTTAGGAGAGGAGATGCAAGAGTAAGGAAGCTGTGTTTCTGAAAAGATACAGAAAATGTAGGGGGAAAAAAGAGCTTATGTCTTGTGGCACAGCAAGGTGGTAGTGAACCCCGGATGATGCTATAGGCCAGGAAGGAAGGCATCGTAGTTACAAGTAACTTACTTAAAAATAAGATTGTATTTGAACTGTGGTCTTCAAGAAAGTTGCATCTTTCCCAAACCTGCAGCTAGTTAAAGAGAATCAGAACGCAACATGTTTCATTTGAGTACTACTAATTCTTAACCATCTTTTTTTTTCTCCCACTGTTTCTTCTCCACTGTCATGTCAGTATTGATTCCAGAAGATAGAAAAGGCTTTCAATTACTTCGTAGTCGTGCAGGGTAACGAGCCAAGCAGAGGAAGCTCAACCCGTGAAGTAACTCAGGGAGCGTAGCTTTGCCTTTGCTTGTTCAGTTGAGCACAACTATGAAATGCACACCTGTAACTGGATTTGTGAGCTCTAATAAAAGCTTAGTCTGAGTGTTCTTGCAAGACTACTTGGAGTGCCTTAAGGCTGACAAATCTGTGGCAGCATTGCTTCAACAGAAATCAGTGGTAGCATTAACCGTAACCTAAATGTGCAAAGGAATAACGTATGTAGGTTTTCATTTTGTCCTTGGGATTAAACTTGAGTGTGCTTTTTTTGGTTTAAATTTCTTCTATATATTTTTTTAGCATATTATAGAAATCTATAATGGAAGTAAATGTTATAGAGATGTTCCCAGTTGATGGTTGAGCAGGAGACAGCTGGGTCTTTTGACACTTAGGCAGTTGTGGGAGGCTGCCTGGGATTTCAAGGTAGGTGGAGTAACTGGATGCTTCTGTAGAAGTGCAGGAAGAGTTGGTCACGACTGTATGGGCATTTAAAATGTCTCCTCTGAAGTCATACGTGGTGCTCTGTAGATGTAAATGAGTCAGTTTGTGCTTTCTAGAGCTGTTTTCCAGGTTCTTTTCTGACTTGAACAGACTTATCAGCACCAGTTTGTACTTGGGTCTTGTGTGAAAGCTTATCTGTGTAAGAGTAAAAGCGTAGCTCAGCTGTTTTTCCTCTTTTACATACAGGTGCTTTTGATGTTCTGGGAGGGGCTGAGGTGCTGTTGGTCAGCCTTCCTTCTCAGTCAAAGTTTTGGGCAGTGCATTAAATCAAGCTTGGTTGTTGGGCCAACACCACCAAATTCTTAGCAGATCATGAACTGTGTTAAGAGAGAGGCTGCTTACCAGAGGCTCAGATACTTGTCATTTTAGTTTTAGCTGATTCAGTGTGCCTGATAATTCCCTTTCGGCAACATTTAGATAATGCTTTGAAGTCAAGAAAATTTGTCACTCTGATTAAGATTTGAGTTCAACAGTTGTTCAGCAATGGAGATTTCAGTGTGACCCTCTCTTGAGGAGCAGCAGTTGTCAGGAATATGGTATGTGACTTTGTGTGTACGCATGGAGAAACCAGAGAGAGTAAGCAAGACTGCTTTTAGGGATATTTGTGTGCTGGGGATGAGTTAGTTTCCTGGTGGAACACTTGCATAAAATGTTTTGTCACTCAGTTGCAGAGCTTGCCCGTCCTGGTAAATCCCTCTCTTCACAGTAGAAAACAACTCCACCTCTTTCTTTGATAACAACGAAAGTAAAACTTTGTGGTTTCTTTTCCCTTTTTGTAGCAACAAAGAAGAGAACGGGAAGCTCGAAGGCAACAAGAGCGTGAGCAAAGGCGGAGAGAACAGGAAGAAAAGAGACGTCTGGAAGAAATGGAGAGGAGGCGTAAGGAAGAGGAAGAGAGAAGAAGAGCAGAGGAGGAAAAGAGGAGAGTAGAAAGGGAGCAGGTGAGTCCATGATACAGATATATGCACAATAGGTTTGTTTCTTCTAAATTCTAATTTAATTTTTTAAAAATCAGTAAGCCTAGAGCGGCTTAGAGGCAACCTAACGCTGATCCTTTCATCTTTGTTGTCTCTGATAGCAAACGCACTAACATAGATCGTAGGGCTTTATGGAAAATTCTGGCAGCCTCAATATTCCCTCAAAAAAAGAAGTCTCATTGGAGTACTCATCCTAAATTCAGCTTGTGCCCCTGGGCTTGGCTAAAAACCATCAGAATTGGTAAAATCATCAGTGGGGCTGAAAATCGTTTCTAGGCTTGTCTTGCTGGATCAGCGGCTGTTGCAAGACATGCCCCTGTTCAGAAGGCCTCCCAGAGAAGGGCAGCTCTGTTGCATGTCAGCTTCTGGCACCCAGAATTGGTCAGAGGCTTGTCATAAACTTTGAATATTCTGAATTTGAGGTGGAACCTTTGAGCTGCGGAGAGTTTTCTTTGCTAAAACTTAAATAAGCAATCTCTCTCGTCTATTTAAAATCGGCTCTAATATTGTATGCCAGTTCGGGCAGCAAGTGTATCTTAAGTTGTATCAGTGTGCCCTTAATACGTTGAAAGTACAGGTGAGAAACCTTTTAGGCCGTAAAATTCAGCTGCTGTACTTATGCATGAAATCTGCATGTTTTAAAATCCTTTAAAAACTTTAATCAGGGTGATAATCAGGGTAATAATTACTGTGCATGTACTGCAAAATAGTGATTCCCAAATAAAGGGCCAAAACTAGTGTCCTAGAGGCTGATTGTAAATTTCCCATTAACTTCAGGAATGCTGGTTTTGGCCTGATATACCTTGATTTTTCCTTACGTAAAGTCACTGTGTTTGAGATCATTGATGATTGTGTTACTGGGCAGTTTTACTATGTTTGTGTATATTTTAAAGATTTTTGAGTCAAAAGGAGAGAAGACTAACCAGTGGGAATAAATATATGGAAAATCTCTAATTACAGCACAGCAATTTGCTTTTGGGCAGACACCGGGTATTCCCCCAGCTGCTTTTTAAACTGTTGAAATGCTAATTACGCACAGTGCCAATAATGACAAATGGTTAATTGATGTGGCCAAGCTGAACCACTCTGAAATTATTTTTTTTTCCTTTTTTGAAGAAAAGACATGCCCCCTCTTAGAATTTTTATTAACCCAAACTACGGCTCAGCCAATGTGCGTAACAACAGCGTAGCGTATCTCATCAGTCTGTCACAAGACTTTCTATAGCTCCCATCACTGTATCACTGATCCATTAATTTCTTTATGCATACACTGTAAATGTGTGCGTGTGCTTGTGTGTGTGCGCATGCACATGTTACATACTTCCATTAATTGCATGGTAGGATGTTACCAGCTTGGGTTTGGTGCTTCAGAGTCGGAGTTCTTCCAGGGGGTCAGGCAAAGAAGCGGGTAAATGTCTCGACCTGTTGAGGCTGCAGGTGAAGAAGATGGCTAGGTCGCAAGAGCAAGCGAGTTTGGTCTAATATCTGTTTCCTGGTGGATGTTTGTTTGTGTCATAACCATCGCATAATTCAGCAAGGCTGGCAGCGTCTGCTCAGGAGAAGCTTCTGGTGAGGGCGGCAGGGGAGATGGCAGGGCAGGTCCCAACTGGGCTTGGCAGAGCCCCTCTGGGGGAGCTTGCTCCAGGTCTGCCTACACTACGCCTGGCTCTAGCTGTTGCTAACAGTTCATCGCACCAGTGCAACAAACTAATGTTTAATACAACTTGCATGTGACTTTGTGTTGGCTGTGTTGAGTCAGACTTGCTGTGTTTTAACTTTCCAAAACCTTCAAGTGCATTTTGCTGCTTCTTGAAACCACTTCCCAAATACATAAATGAGCTCTGGCCCGTGCTGGCAACATTTGCAGGAGTCCAAATTCCACAATGGAAGGGGCCAAAATGCGATGCTCAGGAGGCAGGGCTTCCTAAATTGTTCTGCAGGCACTAATCCATCCTGAAGTGCGTTTCTCGTTAAAGCTGAACTGGGGAAGTAGCGTGTGGTGTTCCACCCAGGGGGTTCTGATGCATTCCTTTTGAATAAATTTATTGCTGGGTAATTTCTATGTGACAGGAGTATATCAGGCGACAGCTAGAAGAGGAGCAGCGGCACTTGGAAATTCTACAGCAGCAGCTGCTCCAGGAGCAGGCCATGTTACTGGTAAAGCACTGTATCTGTTTTGTTCAGTAGCTATAGGATCCATTTATCCGGCCAGTCCTAGGCTTCCCTCAGTCGGGCACAGCTGCACTGACAGTATGACAACAAAGGAGCTTGATTAAAAGGCCATTTATGCTAGCGTTGTGGGCTGACAGGCACATACGAGAAGTGCTGTATGGTCACACTGCTTTCTGGGCGGTAAGAGGAGGATTTATGTTAAAGTGGAACAGTTCTGGTGCGGTGGTCGAGTTTCTGAACAGACCTTGGCATTCAGTGAAGAACTAGAGTGCTTATGTGGCAGATCAAAAGCACACATGATATGTAAATCCACCCCGGGATACAATGGCCTAGTGTTGGTCTAAATCATTGTTCTATGAACTTTACACTGGATTTAGTATAATTAACTCTTTTTTTTCCTTTAATAAAAGTCAATTTTGACATAACTCTCCAATCACATCAAGCTTAGCAGTACACTCTCAACTTGCCCAACACGAGACACACGCCATATTGGTCTAACTTAGCTCTTGGCTACACTTTAACAATGAAATAAATACAAAAAAAAAAATATTAAAAAAGCAACAACAGCCAGAAAGGTGCATTTTTAACGGGATGGATGGGGACACGTCCGCCATACAGTCCATGTCATGTCTTGAATTACTCACGCGTTCTCTCAAAGGAATACAGATGGCGAGAGATGGAGGAACACCGACAGGCGGAGCGACTCCAGCGCCAGTTGCAGCAGGAGCAGGCCTACCTCCTGTCGCTGCAGCACGATCACAGGCGGCAGCAGCAGCAGCAGCAGCAACAGCAGCAGCAGCAAGAAAGAAATAAACAAAGCTATCATACCCCTGAGCCAAAATCCCACTATGAGCCTGCTGAAAGAGCGCGTGAGGTAAGTCCTGTTTGGGGGCAGGAAGCTGCTCCCTGCTCCTCTGCCCCTGCATGTTGGCATGGTGGTCACTGTGGTTCTGCTGTAACACAGTCGGAGGCCAAAGCATCACTTATAAGGGGCATGTACTTCTGCTGCAGTCTTTGGGGTTCAGAATTTTGAGGTATAAAAGGTAGAAAGAAATTCAGGAAGGCTGCAGACTGAGGACCTGGCTTTGAAGGCCTCATGTCAGGAAGTTAATCTCAGCTGCACTTCATCAGATGTGTTTTCACGGGAAGCATTGGTGCGGCTGGCGATGTGTGTCTCTGGCAGGTACTGGTGACTAGAAATTGGAAGGCAATTGGAAGGCACGAACCTATGAGGGATGCTTGCACACAGCACCTGTTTACACATTCGGTGCCTTAGCCCGTGGTCTCGAAAATTTCCTTCTCATGAACACGAACCTGAGTTTCATTAGTTTCATTTTTGAAGTGTTAAGAATTCTCTTCTGAGATCACATCCTGCTCTTCTGAAACTCTGTGGTGCTGCCTTCTTGGGCTTCGGGCAGGCACAAGTCGATCTGAAATCATCAGAGTGCTGTTTGTTTCAGTGAGTGGTCCCCTGTCTTCACTGGTCCACAGGTAACACTGCTGATCAAGTAATTGCTTCTTTGATGCATACTTGGCTCTCTTTCAGCAGCCTTATTCTTATGTTTCCCTTGGGCATCATACTGCCCACAAACCACTAGACTGGGCAATACTGGTCAAAGCTCTTAATAACATTCATCACCGGCATGTGGGAGCTAGGTAAATACATTTTGGAACAAGAACAAAAAAATCCTTGGGGCTGTTGAACATGATAAAATAGGTTTCAGTCCACCTTTGTCCGGTAGTGCTTCATTGCCTTTGAAGTATTGCTGCTTGGGCTTGGTGAGCGCAAACTCATTTTCTTGTAGGTGCTGTTGTCCGAGTTCTTCATAAACTATGTTAGTGCTATCTCATCCATTCCTCCTGCTGACTTAAGTATCTGATACATGTCTCTCTTCTGGAAGAAGTTCGGACTTGTCTGGTATGTGGTGGTGCAGGCATGAAGCCAGCCCTGCTGTCCTTGCTCCTGGCCCGTCTCAGTGAAAGCATGGTGCCAGTCCAGCACTCCTGTCCAGCCTGAAGGCCAGCTTTGGAGGGATAGATTCATAGAATGGTTTGGGTTGGAAAGGACCTTTAAGGGTCATCTTGTCCAACCCCCTGTAATAAGCAGGGACATCTTCAACTAGATCAGGCTATTCAGAGCCCCGTCCAACCTGACCTTGAATGTTTCCAGGGATAGACATCTACCACCTCTCTGAGAAACCTGCTCCAGGGTTTCACCATGCTTACTAAAAAGAATTTCTTCTTTTTATCTAGTTGAAATCTACCCTCTTTTAGTTTAAAACCATTACACCTTGTCCTATTGCAATAGGCCCTGCTAAAATGTGTGTCCCCATCTTTCGTGTAAGTCCCCTTTAAGTACTGAGAGACCACTATAAGGCCTCCCTGGATCTTCCTCTTCTCCAGGGTGAGCAACCCAAACTCTCTGAGCCTGTCTTCATAGTAGTGGTGGTCCAGCCCTCTGATCATTTTTGTGGCCCTCCTCTGGATCCATTCCAACAGGTCCATGTCCTTCCTGTGTTGAGGACTCCAGAGCTGGATGCAGTGCTCCAGGTGTGGTCTCATGAGAGCAGAATTAAAGGGGCAGAATCACCTCCCTCGACCTGGTAGCAAAGTTTCTTTTGATGCAGCCCAGGATACAGTTAGGTTTTTGGGCTGCAAGCACCCATTGTCAGCTCACGTCCAGCTTTTCATGCACCAGTACTCCCAAGTCTTGCTCAGCAGGGCTGCTCTCAATTCCTTCATCCCTCAGCCCGTATTGATACCAGTGGTTGCATGCAGAACCATCTCTGTTCCTCATCTCCCATTTTCCTTTCAGAATTGAAAAGGAGAGAAACTCCTGAAGATTCAACTTGTTACATCCTTTAGCAGAACCACTGACTCAGTTATTTGTATTTTGTGGTCTTTTTATTTTGTAATTACTCCAGCTCAAAAGAGTAAAGTTGAAGGCACAGAAAAATTGTGTTAGTAGTCAGATCTTCCCAGAGATTGCTGTGTACGTGTGGTAGAAGTATAGCCATGGTATCTTGGAGCCTGGCAGTAGGAGCAACACCAGTTAATCCTAAAAGCAAACATTAGCTCTAATGTCCTTCTTGACATTGGAGTTGGAGCAAGTATTCTGTGCCTCATACTTTCAGGTATACTGCTCTCCAGAGAAGGTCTCCATCTACGGAGATGCTGACCATCAGGATGATAAGTCAAAGTGGGCTAACTTTCCTGTTCTGGTAAAGTCTAATGGGGATTAGAGTGGTTTGGGTTTTTTCCCGTTCCAGTGGCAATGGGGGGATATAAGGAAAATGACTTCTAAGATTGGCTCTGGGAAACAGAGGAGATTAGAGGATGAAATGAGGCTTGATATTGCTTTCTCATCCAGGCAGTCAAATGACTGGGCCTGTTCCTATCCAGGGATGCTTTGGTGTTCTCCTTCCCACCTGTTGCCTACTTTTAAGGACTTAGGGCTTGTGCAGTTTGTGTGCTTTGTGGAGAAAACGTCCTGTCATCTACAGCTAGAGACATGAAAGCCTTTTCCTTCAGACAGAAAGACTTGGGGCTTTTCCTTGTTCTATTCATAACCAGGAGTCTGGCCTGTTTTTTATACTTTAAAGGGATAGCTCTGAGGGTGAACATGGTGGTGAAAATGATTGTATGGTGAAGATGTTTGCCTCCATTATTGTTGCGTTTCCCCAGACGTGATATATTTTGTGTAGAGCTGGCAGAAGCTTGTCTGCTTGTTCCCATAGGCAAACTGTTACTGTCCTCAAATTTTGGAAAGCAGAGGCAGGTTGGGTTTGTAAAGCATCCCAGCTAAGGAGTCCTGGAAACTTGCCTCTGTCTTCTGACATGGGTATATGAACAGCCAGTCTCTTCAGACCATCACTGCTGGGGAACAGTTAGAAAACCACCCGAATACTGGTTTTGTGTTCCAGGTGTAAGGGTTAAAGCAAATCTTGTGAGCAGTGTCTCAACAAATGAAATCAGCCCAAGCTGCCGGTTTGATCTTTCTTTGACATTTTGATAAAGTGCTGGGAGCTCAGCGTTCCTCAGGAGCAGCTCCCCTGGCAGTAACACACGCTGCCCTGATTCCAGCAAGAGACTGTCTTAGGAAACAGGATGGTATTTCCTTTCTGCCTCTCTTCCTACCTCTCACTTTGTTGACAATGCTGTGGCCTTGGAAGAGGTGACGTTTCTGTGTGGGGACCTCGCTTTGATGTTCTTTTGAGGACTGAGCACTTTCTGATTTAGTCTTCCCCTCAAAAAGTTCTCTAGGTTAGTGTATGATTACTTCTACACATCCCCGAGAACCAGAAACAAGCTGCTGGGGCTGTTCTCTGCAGTCTGTGAGGTTGTTTTGGGACTGTCTGATAAGAGAGAGGATCACCAGTCCTACAGTTTTGTACCTAAAGCTGAACGGCCCACAGTATTACGAGGCAGAGAAGCATATCCTATCTCTTCTTGCAACACCAAAGAGACAAGCACAGGAGAGGAGACCATTAAATAACGTTGGTAGAGTAAGGCGAGTAACTACAGTAAGGGACGGCAATGAGAAATGTACTTCTATATTGTAAAGTTGTTTCTGTTTTCATATTATACCCTTTTGTCTCTAAGGAAAGTACTGTAAATAGTCTAGGCAGAAAGAAGCCTCATAATGGTCTTTCATAATATATCACTTCCCATCTTACTGCCTGCTGTAACCTCTTTCCTAGTATGGATTTTCCATATTGGCTTACTTGCTGCTTTGGTGGAGTTCACTCTGTGTTTTACATCGCTAGTGAAATCGGTAGGGAAAAAGCCCTGCCAAGCCCCAAGTGTATTTGGTTTCTTTATGGTAAAGGAAAGGTGGTAGTATTTCTAACTGTAATTGCTTTTACTGACTCTAGGCTTAACCTCCGTTTATTTTGGTTTAGGTGGAGGAAAGATTTAGAAAAACTAATCAGGGCTCCCCCGAAGCACAGTCTAAACAGATGGGCAAAGTGTTGGAGCCACCAGTGCCTTCAAGATCAGAGTCCTTTTCCAATGGAAACTCAGAACCTGCTCAGCCTGCCCTGCAGAGGCCGATGGAGCCCCAGGTAAGTGCCCAGGAAAATCTCAGTGAGCCTGGAGGAAATGCAGGAGTCCCAACATGTTTCATTCAGATTTGTAGATCTTGGCGCGTACAAAGTCTTATGTAAAGGGTAGTACTGTTGTGCAAAGCAGTTTATTCAGTAGATTTGCTCTTTATCTATTTTTTGCTTATTTCATGGATAAACTGATAGATTTGTGGGTTTGGTGTGTTTTTTTTTTAAATATTGCAATTAGATTAGAGCTGTTGCATTACTGTTACTGTCTGTGCAACAGAGGAATGGTGGGCTAAACACTGGTGATGGTTGCAGTACACTTTTACAGTTCAGAACTTCATCTGTGCAAGATACTTACTAGCAAAGAGGACGCACAGGAAAGAAGTGAGCTGGCTTAGTTTTTTAAATTCTTGTGGAAAAAGCTATGTAAACAAGTGGTTTTTAATAGTATGAGCTCTGCTTCAAAGAGATTTACAAAACATGGCTAAGAAAAGCAAGTTTGTTGTCAGTAGGCTTATAGTTGCTAAATAGAGCTCTGTACCACCCCTGGAAAATCAAAAAGAGGTCGAAACCGTTGAGCTGTGTGGCTGGCATCATTCTGTTGTTTTCTAAAGAAGAGCCTCCAGATCTTGCTATCTGTATCTCATAGGAATTACGGCATGAATTTAAAAAGCAACCTTTGTCTACAACTTAGACATAGCCAATAAACTCTGAGCGATTTAGACATGCTAAATTAAACAGTATAGTTCCACATTCAGTTCCTCTGTTTCCATGCAGAATTTTCTTTTCCCAAATTAAATCTGTTGATGACAGTGCAAGCTAAAACGGTCCCTGATTGTGACTAGGTATTGCAGCCCTTTTGGGCAACAGGAGAATTTGAGCAGACGGGAGAGTGGGAGAAATCAGGACAGAACTTCATCTCTTACTCATTAATTCCTGGCTTTTATTCAAGCCTCTATGACTATTTCAAAATATTGGACTTGTATCTTCATGCTCTCTGTGCCAGTTACTTTTACAGTCTGGGTCTTCCACTCATATTAAGGATAATCAAGCTCTTCAACAGCTGTGTGTATTAAAATTGAGGAAATAATAATCATATAAAAACAAATACAACCAGCCTACTGAAACTGGGGTTGAAAGCGAAGCTTTGCTTAATTATTAGGTGTGAAAACAGTGTGTTCCTCAGTTATGACCTTTCCTCCACCTTAGTTTCTGAAATTAACTCTGAAATTCAGGTTTATGCACAAGGAAGGAGTAGGCTGAAGGGCCAATATGAATTTCAGTGGAAATCCCAACAGAGTTGTAACTGCAGTCACTGTTGTGCCTTCTTAGTATGTGTAATTGAATATGTGTGCGTGTACATGTGTGCTTAGTTTGTGTATAAATATATATATGTACAGTATATGGTACATATATGGTGTAAGTATAATATGCATTGTACATATGTATACTATATACAATATATATTATGGGTTTTTTATATATATTGCAATGACTGTAAAGGAATAAAGGCTTTTGTGTTATGGTCTTTCTCCAAAAGTTTGGAACTGTATCTAGTTCCCAAATGTATTAGGTAATGTAAATGTCTGTCAGTTTGCACATTTTACAGCATTCTTTGATTTTGTACATTTCTTCAATTGGTTATCCACTTCAAATTTCCCAGCCCACCAGTGCTGCCATGAGACCTGACCAAAGCCCACTGAAGACCGGGGAACAGCAGGCAACTTCTGTCTTGAGTGGCCTTTGGGCTCAGGCTCACGGTGCAGATAATTGGGTTGCCTTTTCTTCTGGGCACCAGTGTATGTGTATGTGGAGAGCGTATCTCACAAAAAATGCATATGTGCTGTATTTTCAGTCTGTTACGTTCTTTGGGCGCTTGCCTTGCTTTTAAGTGCATTGATTCCACCCCACGCTTACCTAATGCCATAACCAATTTGTCTTGCCCACCCCACCTGCCTTTATTCTGTGTTAATTGGAAAGCCAGTTATACTGAGCGCATTGAATGTTTTATGTTTTGTTTTCTTGTAAGGTACAGTGGTCCCATCTGGCATCTCTCAAGAACAATGTTTCCCCTGTCTCGCGATCCCATTCCTTCAGTGACCCTTCTCCCAAATTTGCTCATCACCATCTTCGTTCCCAGGACCCATATCCACCTTCACGCAGTGAAGTGCTAAATCAGAGTTCTGACTCTAAGTCGGAGGTACCCGACCCCACCCAAAAGGCTTGGGCTAGATCAGACAGTGACGAGGTGCCTCCAAGGGTAAGGAGTAGAAAGACAGATGTGTGCTATTTTTTTTTATTATTAATTATTTTTCTTAAGGATGTGATACCCTGGGCACTGGGAAGACCGTGCCCTTGTGCCAACATTGGTGAAAGTATTTTGGAAGGTAGATCATAATGTAGGTGTTCAATCAATGGGTTAATGGTAACCAACCTTAAGAATATTGAAGCTTCATATAAAATTGGCAATGATTTACAGAACGCAGCTATTTCAGAGAGACAATTTATTATGCAAAGTTAACAAATCATTACTATATTCAGGAAAGAATTAAAAATATCCCTGAAGGTTATTGCTCAGAGTTAATTTTCTTCTTCATCTGGTATCAACCCAAACTATGAATCATACACATATTTAAAAAGGAGATGGAACTGAACAAAAAGGAAACATTCAATATATTTCCTCCTCCTCTCTCCCTCCCACCCCCGCTTCCCATCCACTGGGATTTGCTTCTGAGTATATTCTTGCTCCCCCACCAGTCTTTGCCTTCTGCTGATCCATTCCCGGGCATTTGTTTGGTTCCCCTGAGCTTATTCCCTAATTCTCATGCTGTTTCAGCAAATTGCTTTGTGCCTCCCCTGCTTCAGTCAGAATGCCATATTCTTTTTTAAATGTCTGAGTAGTTGGAGGGCAGCGGGGTGTGTATGTGTTCGTGTGGTGACTATTCAACACTACTTAACGTTAAGACTAAACTTCGAGTTCTCTTCAAAATCTGAACAGCATCCCAACTAAGGCTCTTGGTTTTGTGGGTGTTTGTTTATTGCTTTTGGTCATTGATGCTAGAATAAGTGTTGTTAAAATCTTAAGAACGTGTTCTGTAGCAGAAGAGGTTTGATCATCCTCTTCATGGTTTTAACACAAGCTTTTTTCTCCCAAGGTACCTGTGAGAACAACGTCCCGATCGCCAGTCCTGTCCCGCCGTGATTCTCCCCTGCAGGGCAGTGGGCAGCAAAATAACCAAGCAGGTCAAAGAAACTCCACGAGGTTTGTAAACCCTACATGTCCTTGGCTTTCCTGCACTGGAAGGAAGAGGCTCATGGAAAGCCAGGCATTTTCAGAGAGCTTTTGGCATTGTCTGTTGGATATGAAAGGAAGATTAATTTGGATCCCTTTTCAGTAATCATTAATATTAATTTCCCTTGGTGTATCATATGTGCCAGCAAACAATGGCAAAATTTCCTCTTCCCTCTTCTCTTCCGAGTTGCCTGCCCTGTAGCTTTTACAATGATTTCAAAATATACTTAAAATTACTGAAAAAATGTGGCCATTCATGAACATCTTGCCTTTTGGGGCAGCAGGTTATCTTGGGCGTACTTGTGGGGATTACTGGCAGCAGAAGTGTTTGTAACATCTGAAGCAAACTCATCTCAGAAACTTTCTGGCCTCTTGGCCAGAACCAGACTTTAGGAGAGGGAGAAGCATCCATGAGCTGTGACACAGAGCACCTGAGGTCAGGAGCAGGGAGAGGAAGGGGCTGGCTCCAAAGCTCAGCAGAGCACTGTGGACAGGCCACCCCTGAGTTGGCTCACTGGATGGGGTAAGGGTATTTTAGAAGGAGAGGCAGTGGTGGCTTTTTTGGCTAGTGCTTGGGCAGCCGGGGTACTTCTGAGCCAATTTCAAACCTGCTGCATGCAGGCTGAGAGAACTGTCCACTTTAGATTAGATATGTAAGGAGGGCAGGTAGCCAGTTCCAAGTAAAAATACTAGCTTGCACCCACCTAGAGTTTTGGGTTCTTTTACTGTCCTAAATAAGGTAATAGGTATTTCAAAGGAAGCCACTGCTTGGGTTCTGCAGCATCACTAGTGCCCTCAGCTCAGTGTTTAAGGGCTCTTTCGGATGAGTTACTAACAAAACACTGAGGATGTCTGCGTTTAGAAACGGGAATCTGAAACTGAAGTGTTTTGACAAAGATTTTCCTCTCTCCCCTGGTACAGCAATATAGAGCCTCGTCTGCTGTGGGAGAGGGTGGAGAAGCTCGTACCAAGGCCAGGCAGTGGCAGTTCTTCGGGTTCAAGCAACTCCGGCTCACAGCCTGGCTCCCACCCCGGCTCTCAGAGTGGGTCTGGAGAGCGGTTCCGGATGAGATGTAAGTTCTTCCTCCACCCTTTGTAACGTTGTGTTTCTAGATATAAGTCATGCAACACTCAGTAATGAAGGATGATAACCTTCACTGCGTAAGACCTTTGAGTATGCAGTGTCAAAGATGGGTTAGCTTCTGGTACTCACCTTGGCTGTCTGTCCTTGCTTGGGAAAGACAGTGGGTGCAGAAGTTGATGTGAAAGTGTTTCAGTGTTCTCTGATTCACGTTCGGTCACTGCTGCATTTTCCCATGCACAAACAGCCCCGTCTCTGTGCTTTCATAGCTCCCTTAGTCCTATGTGCAAGGGCACCTTTTGATGTTTGTTGCCTCTCACCTTGGTGATTGCTGAAGGGGTGCAGACTGCTACAGATAGGTCTCAGCTGGTGTGCATTGGATGATGATGCAGGTTTTCTAGCTTGCGGCCGCACTCGAGTTACCCTCTTTGATTTACAACTGTGTGACAGTTTACTTCGGCTTCAGTCATAGGTCAGCTGTACAGATCACAGCTTATGACGGCTTTTGTATAGTCCTTCAGGGACTATGTAATAACAGAATCTTCTAGGTTGGAAGGGACCTTAAAGATCATCTTGTCCAACCGTCAATGAACAAGTAAAACTTATGTCTTGCAGTCAGGCAGTGCCTGCTGGCCTTCTCACCTCTCTTCCCCACTCCAAAGTGAAGTAAGAAAACATATTTTAGCTCCCTGCTTAATCTGTTTTGTTCTCTGTTCCTTTCGGGGTCTTGACACATGCAGCATCATCCAAATCAGAAGGTTCGCCATCCCAGCGTCATGAAAGTGCACCTAAAAAGCCTGAAGAGAAAAAGGAAGTCTTCAGACCTATCAAGCCTGCTGTAAGTTGCATGCACTTTCCCTTTTTCACCCACCCTCTTTCAGGTAGGCCCACCAAAAATACAGTGTGAGCTTCCATTCATGATACCTTTGGGGGTGAACTTCAGCTTGAGTTGGAGTTTGTATCTGTGGGCGCAGCAGCATGTCCTGGGCTCTGCAATTGCCTGCACACGTCACAGTACTTCAAACATTAGAATTTGCTCTGCTTCTGGAATTGGTTTCTGCTCTCTGGTCTTCTTCCTTCCTAACCTTTGCCTTTCTCTCTTTCAATCCTGTGCTTCCTTCCTGGGGCTGGACCAATGATCATGCATTTGACCTGAATGTGCCAATGCTGGGCTGAATGGTGCAGGGAGAAGTGGTAAGACCTTAACTTGTTGCTATTTTCTGTGAAAAATTTCTCACGTTTTCTTTATCTGACTGCTGTTACCGTTGATTACAGCTCTGTGTCCAGTTGTATCTGGGGGTTCATAGTGGGTTTTCACAGTATTTCCAACCTTCCTTAAAACCTTTTTCTCTTGCCAACATGATACTGCACTAGCACCCAAATCTGTCAGTTAAAGCTGCTTTCTTAAAGAAACGTAGAGGTTGATCCTTCTTGCTTCTGATTGCCATAAACTGTATTCAGCTAAATAAAGTATAGCTAGACAATTAAGAGCAGATTGCACTGACTGAAAACTTGGTTTGCCCACACTCCAGGCTGCAGACAGAAAAGCAGCTTATGGCCCATGCTGTCTGGCAGTTGTGTGCAACTGAGCTGCTGCTAATGAATCTGACATCTCAGGTCAGCTCCTTAGTGTGGGTCCGTGCAACTGGAAATGGATCAGAAGGTTTCAAGGAGATCACCTCTCTGCGGCTGTGCCTCGACTGGCTCAATAAGTCTTAGGATCTTTCTGCTGCCTTCCTCCCTAGATTTCTTGTGATGGATACTATTAACCTGCAAAATTTAGGAAAATTAACTGTGACAGTCAGCCACTGTGTGAGAGTGCGTCCAGGTGCTTGTATATGTCCTTCAGATGATATAATGAGACAAACTGAAGTCATAATCAGGATAGTTTGGATTCAGAGTATGCATATTTTTCTATAATATGGCAAGACCTCCTTAGGTTGACTCTTTTGGTGCTTTAATTTATCAAAAAGTGAGTTTGGTGACTATCAGAAATGAATAAATGGAAGGAAACAATACTGCTGGGGCTATGGAAACACAGCAGTGGACAAGTGAGCAAACTCGGACACTAATCCAGGGAGTTGTCTAGCAAACTCTTCTCCCCTCTTCATTGCAACATCATTTTTTTCCTCCTTTTTCCATCAGGATTTAACTGCATTGGCAAAGGAATTGCGAGCGGTAGAGGATGTGCGACCTCCACATAAAGTAACGGATTATTCGTCCTCAAGTGAGGAGTCAGGGACGACAGATGAGGAAGATGATGATATGGAACAGGAAGGAGCAGACGAATCTACTTCTGGACCAGATGATGTTCGAGCAGTGTTAGTTCTTCTAACAGTATTTTGCTTCTGTTTTCCCTCTTAGGGGCTTGAAGGAAAAGGACGTTGGGTATCGTGGTTTGTATGTTAGTTCATTCAGCTCACAACAATCCATGAGCAAGACACAGCAACCTTGTATGTTCACATTTTCACACACTAAGGGTAATCTTTTCAAAAAATAGGGTTCTATAAAGTATGTCCTTTCCCTCCTCTCCCTTGATTTGTTGTAAAACAAGAAGGGTTTTTTAACAAACTCCTGACTTGGTTCTTCTAATAGAGAAGCTTTTCTCGGCAGGTTATGTAAATATTCCACTCTAGTCATGATATAAATTAATACTGAGTGTGCCTTGGTGTGGGTCAGCGAAAGCTGGGGCACAAGTGCTGTTGTCTCACTCCGGTTCTTTCTTGTTTGGCAAATAGGTCAACATTGAACTTGAGCAATGGTGAAACAGAGTCAGTGAAAACCATGATTGTCCACGATGATGTGGAGAGTGAACCTGCCTTGACTCCTTCTAAGGAGGGCACCTTAATTGTCCGACAGGTATTGCTTTTCCTTCCCTGTGCAGTGCTGCACCTTTTCTGTGCTCATTAACCCACTCGCTCATTCACCCATGCTGTTTCTACATTATATTTGTTGTTCGTATTATCAAGACACAGCTGTAGTCAATTTCAGATGGGCAAGATGTTTGATGCATGCAAAGAGGAGAGTAGCCCTTCACCCCTTGCTACTGTTTTGCATGCTTTCCAGTGACACCTGTGGCAGCACCGTGCAGGGTACCTCAAAGTCTGTGGGACAGAAGGGTAGAAAAGCTGCAGGTGTGTGGAGCAAGTACCTGGAGCAAGAACTCAGTTTAGTTTTACCATAGAACCAAACATGGCTCTCAGGAGTGGGGCTGGGAGGGAGGCTCGGGGGGAGCATTCAGGTTTTTTGTAAATTGTTTTGAACCTGTAGTTGAGGGCATACAGACCACCAAGGTAACACACATACACACACACACACACACAAATTCATGTAGCAGTTAGTGTGGGGGAATGGAGAAGCAAAGTAGGTGGTGAGGGAGAGAATGTGGACAGAGCTAGAGCGCTGTGTTGTTGCCTTTGATTCTGAAAATATTGCATTCTTGTGCCTCTGAAAGATAATGATTCCCTGCTTTTAAATGAGCTCGTGTGTTAATGAGCGTGCTAGCTTATAGGAGTTTCCTCAGTAATTGCATTTCTGAATTTCACAACTGAATGCCAATCTCTTAATCGAGCATTCCGGTTCAAAAATTAACATTTCATGCTTATTGTTTTCAATAGTTAGCTGAAGGCATTCACCAGACAGTCCAAGCTTGTATCTCTATAGGATTTAAGTCAGTTTTAAACAAAACAATAGGGGAAGAAGTCCTCCCCCCACCCCCAAAAATGTCCTTGTCCGCCTTGTGGTGGAAGACTTACCGATGCAGTTACTCTTTTGTTAATTAGTGGAACTGGCTGTGCAAGTCAACCACATGAACTTTTGCCTGCCAGAATAGGTGGGAATTTGCCGAATTCTAGTAGCTCTGCCCACTTTCCCTTTCCATCCAGACATCAAGGCATGGATTATCAGCTTAGTTTAAAAAAAAAAACAACAAAACAACCAACAACCAAATAAATAAATAAATGTGAAAAGATAGGAAGAAAGAGAGGGAGAGAAGGAGAGAGGTTGTTAGGGATATAGACCTTTACGCAGCACTTGAGCAAGACAAGTGTGCCTGTTTTTTCTACAGAGTACAGTTGACAAAAAGCGTGCCAGCCATCATGAGAGCAATGGCTTTGCCGGTCGCATTCACCTCTTGCCAGATCTCTTACAGCAAAGCCATTCCTCCTCCACTTCCTCCACCTCCTCCTCCCCATCCTCCAGCCAGCCGACACCCACCATGTCCCCACAGACACCCCAGGACAAGCTAACTACTAATGAGGTATGTCTTACACCACAGCTGGCTGCTTTTGTAGGGTTATAGCAGCATTGCCTAGTAGCTAGTTCGCAAAGGAACTCCAGCCAATCTCCCCTGCTTTTTTTTTTTTTTTTTCTGTCACCTTTATTCCCACCCCCCCAAATAACACATTTCAGTTCTGTGTAAGAAGCCCTTAACTCTGGAGCAGTCCCACGCCAAACTTGCCAGTTTACTATTTTTGCTTCCTCTTAGTGAGTCATTAATTGCATGGCATTCGTTTTAAACTAAACTCGACTACCGCATTTTTCAAGCCAATACTCTTTTATTTTTTAATTCTTTTTTTTTTTTATTCCGGGAGCAGGCTAATTGCAAGCAGTGCACCTCTTAAAAATTAGCGGTTAATTTTGGCTTTGTCAGTAAAGCCCGGGCTAGTGACTCCGCACGTATGAGGAGCTGCTTGTGGAAACTCACCCTTTGGGAGAGGAAGTGGCCGTGGAGGGATTTTGCTCTTTAAAGCTTGCCACGTGGGCTGGGTGAACAAATCAGGTGTAGCCCGGGCTAATGACTCCGCACGTATGAGGAGCTGCTTGTGGAAACTCACCCTTTGGGAGAGGAAGTGGCCGTGGAGGGATTTTGCTCTTTAAAGCTTGCCACGTGGGCTGGGTGAACAAATCAGGTGTAGCCCGGGCTAATGACTCCGCACGTATGAGGAGCTGCTTGTGGAAACTCACCCTTTGGGAGAGGAAGTGGCCGTGGAGGGATTTTGCTCTTTAAAGCTTGCCACGTGGGCTGGGTGAACAAATCAGGTGTTGCCCGGGAGGGTTGTAAAAGTCTGGGGTATCGTTGTTTTGGAGTAATGAGCAGGGGGAGAATCTTTGGATTTCTTCCAAGTATGTGTGTACTCTGAAAAGCAGCTGTGCAAAGATGACTTTTCTCCACCAGCGCTGGTTGTGTCCAGGTGGAGAAGCAAGGCTTTGCCATGGAGGAGGGGGAGGTCCCTCTTGGTGTCTTGGGCTGATGCCAGGATGGTACCTTCCCTTACCAAGTGCTGGTGGACAAGCCCAGTCCTTCACGTGTGTGTCACCTCCACCTCAGAGGAGGTGCACACGTGTGAACGAGGGACATCATTTCCCCCCTTACCAGCCCTAGCAGTAGGTGAGGAGCCCGGCTTGGTGGCTCCACTCCTGGCTGGGTGGCCAGCTGGGCTTGCTGTTTGAGAGCCCCTTTGTCTATGCAAGCAGGAGTGGTATGGGGGGGCAAAACTCAGTGAAAATAAGCTGCTGCTTCTCAGGGTAGAGCCCTCCCGCCATGTAGGCGTGCAAGTGCTGTGACCAAGGTTGCTGTGAGCTGGGTAGGCTAATGGCAATGCACGTGTTTACCACAGGATCAAAAATGCTTCTCAACCACATAGCAGGAGGGTGTGGGTAGGCTAATGGCAATGCACGTGTTTACCACAGGATCAAAAATGCTTCTCAACCACATAGCAGGGGGGTGGGTGGGAGGGTTTCCTCCTGGAAATTCAGTTGGCATAGTACTTAATTTTCAGCTATGCTTCATTGGTCTTTGATCTTTCTAAAAGCACACTCTTGTAGGTTCTGGAGATCAGTTGATTGATCCAGAGATACGCTTGCTCATTACTTTGATCTAAGCAACAAATAAGCAGGGTTCAGTTAACGCAGCTTGGGAAGTGGAGGATGTGGCAGTGGCTGGTGGTGAAAGGAGCCTTTCGGCATTGAGCTGTGCAGGAGGGTGATACGGTCCTAAGACCCATTGCTATCTTTTTCTGGAGAGAGTGGAGGCTTAGAAAGATCAGAGGTTCAAGATTAGTTGATGGTAACGAAGTGTCTCTTAATTATGTCTGCATAAAGCTGAGCAAAAACCCAGTACTGCTTGGTATAACTTACCCACATGCACGCCCTTTATATATATACTTTTTTTTTTTCACTTGTCCCATTCCGCTTCAGTATGCAATGTTGTCACTATAATACTAAACTGGCAAGGGTTTTTAAGTCGTTCCATTTCCACTTTTAACAGTTCATTGTTTCACTTGTCGTCTTCCTTTCTTTATGTTTTTTCCATGTTTAGACCACATAACTCAGCAAGCACCAGTGATTTTATCCACTACATATTCATAGCTTCATATCACCGTTTGCTACACCTTCCACACTAATGAGCCCCTTTGTTCGATACAGGTTTAATATGTTGCTTTGTCAAATAAAGGTGGAAGAACCTGCTGCAGCTTTCTGGCAAGAGGCTCAGGTTAAACAAAATAGGGAGAATGAAAAGCAGTAGACATTGAAACATAATCCATCGTAGAAGTAAACGCTTGATCCCAGATGGTTCTGATTTTGTTGCACGAGCCAAAAGATCAAACTTCATAATTAATTAAACTAGCTCACGTTAGGAGATGTTTCATAAATTCAAAAGTTGTAGGTAGTGGACAGCTTGCAGATAAGACAGTATACATACAATTAAGCAGATTTTTTTTTAAAAAGAGACATTCCCTCGCTTTGTGCCTGATTGTAGTGGCCAGCCCTAAAAATCTTTGCTAGCAAATGAGGTGACAGGGGTGATGATTTAGCTAATTACATTCCGCTGTAATGCCTGCATATGTATCTAGTTCAGGTGTGCTGCCTGCAGTGCATTGTGAATCTATAAAGGAAGTATAAAAGCTTGGGGAGGCTCTGTAGCATAATTCTGTAGTGACTAAAAAATGTTGGTTGTTGTTATCCGTGCTTTTTATTGTCATTAATATTAATAAAGTTGAAATTTACATTGCAGACTCAGTCCGCTAGTAACACACTCCAGAAACACAAATCTTCCTCCTCCTTTACACCTTTTATAGACCCCAGATTACTACAGATTTCTCCATCTAGTGGGACAACTGTGACTTCTGTGGGTAAGTAAAGTAGCTGAAGATGACAATTGAAAAAGGGTTCAGTGACTTCAGTGGCTCTTTAAAGTGCTTACAAATTTTACCATCATGCTTGTTATTTGATTTGCAATGGATTGCATAGTTTATTTCTTTTTCCATTTACATTTCTTACAAAAAGAAAGACTTGCTCAGTATTCTCAGTTACTGATTTAGGTTGTATGGTGTAAAGAATATATAGCCAGAATTTAGCACTTGAGGGATATTACATGCATTTTACTTTTCTTTTTTTCAGTAGGCTTTTCTAGTGAAGCAATGAGATCAGAGGCAATAAGGCAAGACCCGACGCGGAAAGGATCAGTTGTCAATGTGAATCCCACGAATACGCGGCCACAGAGCGATACCCCAGAGATTCGCAAATACAAGAAGAGATTCAATTCTGAGATACTCTGTGCTGCCTTATGGGGTAATGCAAACCTGTTCCTCCCTTGCCTCCTCCACTTCTAAAGTGCAGACGTGCCAGTATGAGCTTACGGTCTTCAAGAATGTACCTCTGAAACCTGAGTTGTTTCTCTTCGTTTCTTCAATGCTTCTTTACATCTTTTTGTTGCAAGAGCTGATTATGATTATTACAATTATGATTCTTATTATTATGCTGCTTCTGCTTTGATATAATTTCCCACTCCTGTATATGCACTTCTGATGGCACAGTTCAGGCTTCATTCAGCTGATCGGGGTGTCCTTTTCTCTCTCTAGCCCCTGTTAGTACATCTCTTGCAACGTTCAGGAACTTGTGGTCATCTTTGCATTGTACACCTGGTGCACATAGGGCATTCCATCTGAAAAATAATCATCTTCTTGAGCCTTTTGCTAATTTACTGTTGCAGAGCTTGATTAAGATGTGTTTCGTAAGATGGCTTTCCACCTCAGTCATCAGTTTATGTAGGAAGGAAGAGGGAAACGAGAAGGGTAGGAGCAGCATTTTCCAGGGTGAGATTGTGGCTTGGTTTCGTTAAGAGTGGTTAGTGCAGGGAGAAGCTGGGTATGGGGTGTCAGCTGACCAAGTGTGTCTGGCCGCCTTGTCACAAGGGATAATTTGTCAGTGTCAGACAATTAGTCAGGATCCCGTACTGGTGAAAGGGCTTGTTGCCTACTACAATGCGGAATCGCTGCTGCAACACCCAGTGAAAGCTTTTCTCTGCTGTGTCATTTCTTTCTTGGCCAGAATCTATGGGGCCACCTGATTTTTTTCCTTATCTAGATGATGATGCTTGTGTATATTACGAACATATTTATCTAGTATCCCTAATATTAACAGATTGTAAATGCACATGCATGTCATTTTAAAAACTAAGAAGAGTGTTGGCCATTCCCTCGAGTCACATGATGATTGTATAGGTAATACACTGCACTTTTCTTATATTTCCAGAGCTCTTTCCAAGGCTTTAGTTCTCCTTTGGGGTTATTTCCAGCATTTGTTGTTTCTCAGAACAGCACTGTTGTCCTATCCTTCTTGCCTGCAAAGCCATGTCAATTAAATAGCTCTCCGACACCTTATCTTCCTGTCTGTTCTTCTGATGTTTCCTTTATTTCCAGAATTGACCAGTAAGAATTTTTACCCCAGTGCTATTTCTGCACGTATTCATATGAATAATTCTTTGATAAAATGAAGACTTGTGTGGATGAAGACTTTCAGGCTGTGAGAGGGAGAAGGCAGAGAGAAATCGTATGGGATCAGTAAAGATGACTCATAATTTCTCTGATCTGCCTTGTTTTGCCAGTAGCAATTTGTGTTAATGGTTTTATATTTCTTTGATCTATGTGTCTGACTGTTATGGTGATTTAAAGTATAGGTGTAAAATCCTAGAGGAGTTTTACAGCTGTAACAAAGCACTTCCTTGTTGAACATTTAGGGCCCAATCGATGGTGATGCAAGCTGGTACATATGCTTGTTTCTTGATAAGGTTTAGCTTCCTTTACCCTTAAGCAAATTAAGCCATTTCGTGGTGAAGTTTCTTATTCAAAAAGAGCGGGGCTTGCTTTGCTTTGCCTTGCCTTTACCAGTGGTAATGCCATAGTACCTGGCAGGTTGCAGATCGCATTAGGTCAATGATGCTGTTTCTTCTGATTCTGAGTGGTGAAAGTCAGTGTTAATGACGTGGATGCACAAGCACACATTTTTACACCCAGCCCGTATTTTTCCAGGAGGCGTTCCCATTTGTTTGAAAAGCCAGAACTGCTTAATTGTAGGGTGGTGGTAGAAGAGCTTGGCTGGCTGTGAATAAAGGCAGCGCCTGCATTTTAAAATACAGACACTGCTCGCCACCAGCGTACTGCCTCATTAGCTTCATCTGGCCTGTATCAGGAACAGTGTGGCGAGTAGGGCCCCAGAGGTGATTGTCCCCCTGTACTCGGCACTGGTGAGGCCCCACCTCGAGTACTGTGTCCAGTTTTGGGCTCCCTATCATAAAAAAGACATTGAGGTGCTGGAGCGGGTCCAGAGAAGGGCAACGAAGCTGGTGAGGGGTCTGGAGCACAAGTCTTATGAGGAGAGGCTGAGGGAGCTGGGGTTGCTCAGCCTGGAGAAGAGGAGGCTGAGGGGAGACCTTATTGCTCTCTACAACTACCTGAAAGGAAGGTGTAGAGAGGTGGGGGTCTCAAGTCACAGGTGACAGGACTATAGGAAATGGCCTCAAGTTACGCCAGGGGAGGGTCAGGCTGGATATTAGGAAAAATTTTGTCACCAAAAGGGTTATCAGACATTGGAATGGGCTGCCCAGGGAGGTGGTTGAGGCACCATCCCTGGAGGTGTTCAAAAGACAGGTTGATGTAGTGCTGGGAGGTATGGTTTAGTGATGGTGATGCTTCTTGTTTGTTGTGTGGGTGTCTGTTTTTGTCAGTTAGGTTGACGGTTGGACAAGATGATCTTTAAGGTCCCTTCCAACCTAGAAGATTCTGTAATCTCAAAATGCACATAGCTAAGGGAAGGGGACGGGCGTGCGTGTAAACTGCTCCACAAGGGTGGCAGAGGAGGCGGCGATGGAGGTGGGAGCCATCGGGCCCTGGTGCACAGAGGTGAAGGGACTGTGAGGTGGTGGTTTGCATGTGGCTTTGTTTGAGCTGTAATCCTTGCTGAAAAAAACCAACAAAACAACCCAGAAAACCATGTGTGGAAGCTGAATCGCTGACAGTCAACGTGTCCTGGGTCTGCAGGCCAGAGACAGAGCGCCAGGCGCTTCCTCTCGGCTGGTTTGGTGCTGCTGCAGCCTGCGCGCAGCCCTGCCTCGCTGCGTGCCTCACTCTCCCTGCTTCCTCCCACCCCTTCCCAGTCTGAGGATGCCTTCCCGTATGAGAGATGGGTGGATTTGAAATGCCCCCGGGGACCGTGGGACAGAAGGCAGACCCAGGTAGGAGATGCAGAGGCAGGAGGAGGTCAGGAAGGAGGTGTCAGCAGCTGAAGGAGAGCCCAGGAAGGCTGCTGGTCCTCTCCCAAGGCAGGCTCTGTGCCTGCTGGCATCTGTGGGCTCTCTGGCCTGGAGGAGGCAGAGGAGTGGCAGAGCAGCAAATCTCAGCAAAGAGACCTGATGGTTTATGGGAACTGCTGGTTTCCTCACTGAAAAGACAAGGCGGAAAATGGGGATGCGTGATGGTTTCTGAGCTCTCCATGGGCTATGTCTGTTTTTCTCATCCAGCTAGAGGCTTTTCACGGTGCCCCCCAGCACCAGCAGCTCAGGTCCCTTTCCCATCATTACCTCCTCCTGGCTGCTGCCCTGGTCCCCCTCTAACACTCGGTCCCCTTCAGGAGACACCTCCTGTCCCCTGGGTCAGGGTGAACATGCCCTCTGTTTTGTAAACTACTCCCATGGCTGGTAGCCAGGGTGGTGTTTAGGTAGCGTTCCTCATCCTTGTGAGTAATGCCCATTTTCAGTACTGGGAGAAGGCATGTGACTGCTATAGGTGCAGACCACAGTGAGGTATAGACTCCTGGGCCCCCATGCTGCATTAGAAAAGGTCCATTATGGGATCAGTCCAGTTGAGCATCCACTGGCACCAGTATAGTTATATCTGGGGATTAATTGTCTGACTAGGGATTAAGACCGTTAAGCAATATAGCTATGATCATCTTGTGTCAGTTTGGCTTTTCTTATTTCATTATTTTACTATGCTTAAGGATGACAAATTTTACATTGGGATTGCAACATGGAAGTCTAATAAAGTGAGTCAAGCATTTGGTTTGGTTTCCATTCCCTGTATCTGGCCTGTCTCTGCACAGTTTGTGGGGTCCTAGACTGAAACACTGTTGCAAATAAATAGTCATGAAATTTAAGAGTGATAATATATTAATAGAGTTGTGAAACCTGGCCTCATATGTATATATTTATTACTAAATAATGTAATTTATTTTATATACTAAAGTTTTGTGGACCCTTGGAAAGCATTCCAGTGGATGTATGGACCTTTGTAGAGAGAAACTGGCCTACTGACTTCTCTCATCTCTATTGGCTTGATCTTTAGGAGAAATCTGTGGATACACAAAGTTATTGTAATTCCTCTAGTTTTAACATTCTGATGGAAAAGATTGCTGGGAAGCTGAGGACCAACCCCGTGTCTATCCTTTTTTGAGAGGGCTGCACCACAATCTGTTTCTCCCAGTGGAGCCCAAGCCTCTACCACTGCTTTTTTGCGATGTCCTTGTCAAGAGCATGCTTTTAACCAGCCCCTCTACCAATAGCTAATACATCTTCAGAATACAGAAGCTTAGGTACCTCTTTGTTCTTCACTCCTCCTCCAACTTTAGCATCCCCTTTTTTTTGGTTACTGGTGCATTAGAAGGCTCTCTGTGGTCTACCAGTCTCTCGCTCTCTTGAATGCTGCAGTTTGGTGTCACTAGTCACTGCGGGCAAGTAATGTAGACAGTCTCTTCATCTCAAGACTTTTTAGGCTGCAGGCAGCTGAGACCCAACCAGCAGTGCTTAGACCTGCTTGAAACAAGACAGTTGCCATATCAAGTATCAGTTCATCAGAATATGTGGAAAATCTGCCTACTAACTTGGATCTCTGTTTTTCTTTCTTCTAGGAGTGAACTTGTTAGTGGGCACTGAAAGTGGTCTGATGCTGCTAGACAGAAGTGGTCAGGGGAAGGTTTATCCGCTCATCAATCGAAGACGATTCCAGCAAATGGATGTACTTGAAGGGCTGAATGTCTTGGTGACAATTTCTGGTAAAGTTAATTTTTCAACTTGATATATTCCCCCTTTTGGCAGAATGCTTTTCTTGGCAGCGTGTGTGTTGAGGGGGAAGTCCTGACTTGACTGTAGTCAGTGGGTTTTCCATCATTTCACCTCCCTGAGTCTACAGTTTGTTTCTGCAAGTGAATCATTTTCCACGCAACACCCTGTGCCTGCTTTACCCCCTGTCCTTCCTCCTGTGGGGTGACCTTTAAAAGTGCTGCACGGGTTTGGGGGAAATGGCTGGCTTTGTTCAGTGTTTGGGAACTGTAAGTTAATGTTCTGTGAAGTTTGTAAAAATGCCACTCTTTCCCTCTGACATGATTACTTTCAACCTGCCTTTTTCGAACTCAAACATGGATTTGCTGCTTGGCTTTAAAGACATCTTGTGTGTTAAAATCTGTAGAGTGGGAAATGTTTTTGCGGAGTAGAGAAATCAAAGTGGTGTGGAGTGAGTGTGTACGCAAGTGAGGGGGGAGTACGTGATGTGGAAATTAGCCGTGTGAGAAGGCAGATTGGTGCAGCTTTTGGCCCTTTGTCTCTCACTGGGTGCAACTGCAAAGCAATGGGAGATGAAGGCTGGTGGTGATTGTTGTGTTTGTTTTGTATGTGCCGATGAAAAATGTGTTTTATGAAGCTGGAGGTTCCAGGCTCTTTGGCTCCAGAGAGTTACTGCATAAAGTTACCCTGCTGTTAAACAGCTTGATGTGGTGCACTGTTAATCTTTCTTCACAGGTGTCCTTCAGCCATTTACCTTTCCTTTTGTTTTAGTACATTTGTGAAATCAGCCTTTGCTATGCTGCACATACGTGACAGGGGGAGGATGTTAAATGAGGTTTCTCACAGTGCCCACTGTGTCATTGTTCAGAGCCACCCAAAATTTTGTTGAGACTCCAGAGCCCCTCTGACTCCAGTGGAGAAGCTCTCTGGCTCTCCAACCACTTGTGCAAAAGGACATATGCCTAGACAATTTAATGCATTAGTGTTGTTATGCTACTCCAGGTCCAAAGAACCGTGCCCATGCTGTTGTTGTCAACATGGGACTTTGTTTCTGTCTAGAACAATCGTATTTTATCGGCTTGTTGCTTTGCTGCATTCTCAGCTAGAACTACGCTGTGAAATCTTTAAAAAGAAAAGATGAGTCAAGGGAGGTTTAAAAAAACCACAACCTGCTGTGTGTTCTTTTGATGTCTAATGCTGTATGTTCAAATGTAAGCTTTTTGAGAAGCACAATTTGATAGAGTTTATTCTATAATAGATCTTATAAACAAAAATACTGTTTAATCCAGCTTGTGTAAAATCTGTTGGTTTGAAGCATACCCTACACAGACGACGATTGTCTTTGATTGAATCTTGTGTGTAATTGTTTTAGGTTTATTTACGTTTGAGTCAGTCACCATCGGAGTGCCCTGACACATCCGTTTTCTTTGTTTCCTTCAAAACTATTGCTTCCTCTGTGGAGACACGCTACATTAACCCTTAAGAAATCAGCTGATCTTTGACTGGTTTATGCCTTCGTCTCTGTCCCATCTGCTGTGTTTTATGGGAGGTTATTGGGGTACAAGGCAGGAAAGAGCCATCCCTGACTGCCGAGAGGCCGGGCAGGGGGAGCAGCCGTGGTGACACCATGATGCTTTTATGCTCAGGCTCCCCTTTACCTTCCTGTTCCAGCTTCTGCGCTGCAGCGCTCAACTGAAGCTACCCTCATGCTGGACTTCTCTCAGTGTCTTTTTGCTTATAGTGAGTTGCTCCACCTCTCCAGGCAAACTGGGAACACTGGCACGGGGATGTGCTGCTGCAGATGGTGCGTTTTGGCAGCATGGTTACGGTGCTGCCCCCGGGCTTTGTCCCAGGACTGCTACTGCTCTGCTGTGAGCATTCTTCAGCTCCCTGCCGTGCTCTCAGCCACGTGTTCCCTCCACTTTTTTGGGAAGTGATGTGCTGTGAGACTGTGAGCTTCTACAGCTGCTACAAGAAAGCTTTGCAGGTCAAAGCAGAGTGGTTAATTGGTTCTCCAGTTCATACTGTTGGGAGGCACAAACGTAGTTTCGGCTGCTCGAGTAATACAGTGCTGAGAGTCATAAAAATGCTGGAGGAGAGGGAGCAGTAACGTGCACACAGAACACGCTCTGCTTGTGGCTCCCTCGGGGATTTGCCAGCCCAATGGGCTGATGGTGGCGCTCAGGAAAGGAGGGAGGGATAACAGAGTAGAAGAACTGGTTGGAATCTGCCTGCTTAATAATTAAAGAACACAACGACAATAAAAACAAAAACTCAATATGGGAAAAGGAACTTTGCATTTGAAACTAAGTCTGTGGGATAATCAGAGCCAGGAGTCCTCATGTAAGTCTCTGGCTGATCAGTTCATTTGATGGCTGGATCAGGGTTTTCTTTTTTATTTCATGACCATAACGATTAGACCAAAAAAACCCAAACCAACCTGTTTAAACTGACTGGTAGAGATTTACAAGCAGAAGGATCACTCCCAATAGGAACATTAAGAGCGGCATAACTTGTTGAAATACACTCCTAGCCGTGTTTATATAACTAACCAGTCCTGCTCTTTTCATGTCAGGCTGCTGAAAGGCAGAGGAATTTCCTGTCTTGTGACTTTCCTTGTAGTCTAGACACTAAAACACAATGGGAACACACTTGAGATATTTTTCTCTTCTTGTTTTGAAAAATGTTTCTGGTTGGAGAGAAATATCACACATCATGTGAACCAAAAAAAAAAAAAAAGTAAAAAAAATTAGCCACGTGCTGGGAAGTTCCCATGTGTGCTATTTATTCTGAGTCTTCAAGTTTGACTAAGCTACTGGGGAAGCTAAAGCCATGGAAATAATTTGAGAGAGAATTTGTCTCCCGGTGGACAGGGACTTCTGATGGTTCTAAAAACACGTGGTGCATTGTACTGACCTTGAGCCCTCTGAGCTCTTCCTTGCCCAGAACTGCAGTGAATTCTTCTCTGGACTATGTTCCCTATTTTTCAGTGTTTCTAAAAGGGCCCTTGTGGCTGTTGTTTGCATGGGAGGACCATTCCTTGGTCAGATGTGAGACTTCTGGGAATATTGTTTCCCGCTCTAGTCCCTTTTCCAAATCTTTAGAAAGCAATAGGAGTGGTGGGGATTTATCCCTTTATGACACATCGCTTAGTAAATATGAAGTCAGACAATAAATCAGGGTGCTCATTTACTGCCAAATCTGCTGTCACATTTGTAGCGGGGATAAACAAAGGATAGTGCAATGTTGCTTCAGATTTCATTTCATGCCATCAGAGCAGAGGGGCTTTTAAAATTAAATAGTAGTTCCGGTATTTGAAAATGGGTCTCCAATTCCACTTCATATTTAAGCTCAGAGAGCAGATTTTTGACTTTGAAACCTCTTTTCCTCCTGCCCTTCCCCATCCAAGCAATCATAAAAAGATCTTTTAGACTGTGCCTCTTTGTAGTGGAACAGCTTGTGGCACTGGAGTCCATGGAGCAGCCTGTTTGCAAGCTGTCCTTCCCCAGCCCCTGCAGCTCCTTTTCCCTCTGTTAGGGGATCCCCTGTGCCAGGAGGGACACCAGTGTGGGGCTGGTCAGGCACAGCAGGATGGTCTCAGTGCTCAGGCTTCATGTCCTGCTGCAACGGGTATCCCCTGATGCTGGTCACCTATCCCTGTCTCTGCAATGAAGAGCCAGGCATCATGTAAAAATATAAAAGACAAATTAAAGACATTAGCTAAACTCTATAGCTAGATCTGGCAGGCAGGCTTCTAGGTGGACCACTTTCTGGACCACTGTGTCACTTGGCCAGCCTGGCACTGCCTGCAGTGTCTTCTTCTCAGCATCAAGTGCCATGAAACACTGTTTGCAGTCACCTGACTGCATCGTGGCTGGTGAAGCACTGTCATGGAGCTACTCCACTCACAAGTTGGGTTCCTGAAAGCATCTCTTCTTTCCTTTCCTTGCACAGAGACTTCACGGAGCCTTACTAAATGGCTCCTAATCAAAGCAGGGGTGACCTCTCATCCCCGCCTCCACCTTCATCTGTGGGACTGTAGTGGCTTTGAGCAGCAGAGCAGCTGGAGGAAGGAGGATGCAAAGCTTTGAGTACGGGCATTTAGGGCCACCTTCTCGCTAGTTCAGCAAACGCTTTGTAGTCCATTAGTTGTTAAAGAATCACTGATAAAGTTTATCATGAACCTTGCTCTGCATTCAAAGAGGCCTGCTCCCACTGAGAGTTAAGAGTCTGAGCTGCATTTTGATGACAGTGGCAGATGCATTGTCAGTTGAAGATAGGGCAGCCTGGGCAAGTAGATTCTCTCACCTGTGGAGAAGCAGCACCTATTGCAGTTTCTGTGTGCGGCCTGATAAGTATTAACAGCCCTTGCAGTGCAGGGGAAGGGCTGCTGACAAAGCAGTCGTCAGCTTTTAGCAAGTGGATGAAGTTTGCACAAGCTGTGTGAAATTCTCTCACTGCCATTTTGAATATTGTACATTTTTCTTTACAAGACAACTGGTGTAAAGAGGTTCAATAATGAAATTGTTTAGTGCCGTTGTCTGGTGTGCTTTTCCACCAGAGGAATAATGAACAATTTTAATAAAACGTGACCAGTTTGTGTCTCCGAGGATGATACGAGGGATGGAAATGTACTGCTCACTAACTGGGAAGAATTTGTAAAACACATTTCATCACCATATTCTTCCTTCTTTCAAACCAGTCCTACTCTCTTCTGATAGCTGTATAGATAATTTCAAGCCTCTAATTCCATCCTGCTGGTCTCCTACAGCTTTGTACAAAAAAGAGCCATTCTGACTCAGCTGTGTATCTTTTTTTTATCGGTGCATGACTCTCTGGTGCTTTTGTTGTGGGAGTATAACCCTTTTCTAATAAAAGTTGTTCACGTCCTGAGAACCAGACAACCGAAGAGCTGTTCCCTTGAGTTCGTCATGTTACGTTCATGTGGTCTCTGTCATCGATTATCGGGAAAGCATGTGTTTGGGTGGAGTCTGGAGTAAAGCTGTTGTGGATGTAAAAACTGAAGGAGATCTCTGTGGTTGTGGCAGTTTCTTCTTCATTTTGCTTTGGTTTGCTCTGCAGAGCTTTCTGTTTGCTTTGTCAGGGTTGTTTGGTGGGTTTTTTTTTCACTTATCTTCCTATGGAGATAAACCTATCTTTTTCATTTTGTGGCTAGGTAAGAAGAACAAGTTGCGAGTTTACTATTTGTCCTGGTTAAGAAATAAGATCCTTCACAATGACCCAGAAGTAGAAAAGAAACAGGGCTGGACAACGGTGGGAGACTTGGAAGGCTGTGTGCACTATAAAGTTGGTGAGTAGCGAATGCAGTAATGAAATTGTGGGATTAAAAGCTGGCTAAGAAAGGGAACTGCAGTGCATGTAGTCTTCAACCTGGGTTTAAGGTTTGGGTTTATTTCTAGCAATCTTTTCTATCCCTCAGGGTGAACTCTTCTGGCAAAGCACCAGAAGAGATGGCAAGCTACTGGGTTAAACTGGATATGGGAGAGGTTTTGTGATGGGATACTGGGCTGTGAACTGGAGTGGGTGCAAATCCCCATCTGTCCCCTTGCCATAGTGGATTCAACTTCCAGAAGAGTGCTAATATGGACAGTGAGGGCTGATGACTTTTCACCACTTCTGTTAGACCCTTTAGGTAACAGAGGGACTCTTGTCAACCAGCAGCTGTTCTCTTTACCAACAGGTTTCCCTTTTTACCATAGTTTTACCATAACGAAATCACATGTTGGAGTGGAGTGAAAATAAATTCCTCTTTAATGTACATTTTCAGGACTAGGAGAAAAAAAAAGAAAAGTAAAAAAAGAAAAAAAAAAAAAAAAGAGAGTGGGAGGAGAAAGCATACCCAGCTAGTGCACGAGCTTTGGGGAGGCATCTGGGAACAGAAGCATATGTTTAACTTCAAGATGATTCATTGATTCCCCTTAGCTACTGAAATTTCCTAATGCCGTCTCAGAGCCGTTGCAGTACAGTTACAGGATGAAGTGTGTTTTCACTGGGCAGGTGCCTTTTGAGTGGTTTTAAGTCATATAAATGGATTTGGCTGTAGAAACTTCCACCAAAACTAGTGAAAGACATGCAGCGTTCTGTTGTCAGCAAAGTATGCAGTGAGCCTGCTGCCCTGCAGGTGGGGATATGAACCAAGAGCTCTTTCTTCTGCTTCAGTGTCATGATGCATCTTAACAGCCCCTCGATGTTGCCTTTGATTTGGTTTTCTGCTGAGAGCCAGCTCAGTTCCTTTCCAGCTGCGCCAGTCAATGTGGAGCAGCAGCAATCGGACTGAGCTCGGTCTCCTTCTGTCACGCGTGTGCTCTTGGACAAACCTGCTGGTGGGGTGTAATCAATAACCGTGGCAGTAAGTGCATGCTGAACCAGGAGTTTAACCCCCAAACCAATTAATAATGTGCTTCTCTGGTATCGTACCCCAGGGTGTCAGCAGCATAATGAAGTGGCCTGTTAACAATACTTTAATAGCTATTGAAAGGAGGCTTTCCAGCAGGGAAGCCTGTGAAACAAAGAGCATTCTCTTCCAGATGAAGAGGGGTTTGTTACCCTGGGCTGCAGCCTGGCACTGAACTTCCCTCTGAACCATAGATGACTTCTTCAGGTAGTGAGAGGCCTCTTTGACAGCTGAGCTTCAGTTACCAAGAAGGATGAGCGCTGCTAATACCGGGCTCGCAGTCTGGAGGCTGCCACCGAGGCAGCTGGCACTGATCACTTCCTTGTCTCTTTGATGGAACAGGGGTCTCGGGCAGCAGGGTGAAGTGGTATTTATGGGTCTCCATTGCTTCAGGCAGTTTTTGGCTCCTCTAAATGATAAATTGCTCTTTTGAAACTCAAGATTTGGGTGAATTCCCAGATAGCACCCAGAGGAAAGAATGAGAATTATCAAAGGTCCCCTTTCACAGATAAGGTAGTTCTGTTCAACAACCCCCTCTTCCCCGAGAAAAAATTCCAAGAAGTCTTGTAAACTAGACAAGACTGAACAAAAGCTCTGTTTTTCAGTCACTACAGCTGTGGAGGTTGAGAGAGTTTCTTTTTTTTTGTCTGCTGAAAAAGTGTCAAGTCCCTTAACACTTACAGTTCAGTAGTCTTGATGCCCTACAGAGGAAAAAGGGAGCAAAGTAGTAGCTTTGTCCCCCTGTTGTCTACAAAGAGACAACAACTGCAGGCTTGTACAGTAGTAAGATATCTAAAGGGAATAAAAAAAGCATTTATCACTCCTGCCATGTTTCAAAATCATTTTTGGTTGGGAGATATAATGGCGGAAGGTGGAGGTGCACAGAATTACTCACTGTTTTGGAAAAGTGTCATCTTCCCCTAAAACTTGGGGTAAAGAGGTAGCAGAAACCTCCTGAGGCTTCTTGATGTTGTCCAAATAATGCTTTTCTTTTTTTTTTTTTTTTCCTCTTTTCCTCAAAAAAGAGTTTTTGAAGCAGGTTAACACTTCAACATTTGGAAGTCTCTGTGATCTATTTCTTCCCAAATCTTCCAAATCCTTCGCAAATGCAGATCCAGCAACACTTCTTGAATGGTCGTTTCTAGATTTTATCAGTCCCCTCCTGAAAACAGAAATAGCAAACAGAGATTATTTTTTTTTAATGATTAATTTAGCCAGCTGTTTGAATGTGGGAACAGAGATACATTCCAGAATTTGTGGATCAGCTATGTCGTGACACTCTATTTCTGATAAATGCTGTGGATTTTTTTTTTTCCAAATGAGTTACCTCAGGCTTTAGGAACAAAGGAAAGTGCTCCTCTATCAAACTTGACTTTTGCTTTTGAAATGGACTTGTTTCTTAACTTTTCATTTCAGTTCCCTTTTTCCCTTTCCTTTCCCCTGAGGGATTTTGCCATCATCTCAAAATACCACTGCCAGTGCTGTAACTGGAACTGCCAATGCACTCTGCCAGAGTCATAAGCTTCTTTTATTGGAAATGTCCATGTCTGAAAACCAATTTTCTTGTCTTAATGAGTAAGCGCTGTCTAATGTGAGGCCAAAAAAAAGGTGTAAATAAGAGTGTACTGACTAGGTAATTCGAAACATAGTGGTGGGTTCAGTTACTGATAAGAATTATGATTTTTTTGTGGCATAAATGTGTCAAGATACCTAATTACATTGAATTAGCAATCCTAAAATGCGGTGTTGTTAATGATCTCCAAATATATGTAAGTATGGAGAAATACTGTCATTTTCTGCTTTCCTGAAGTAATTGGAATGACTTTGAAATTGCTGCTGAATTTTTTTCTTGTTTTGTTTTAATTTCAGTAAAATATGAAAGAATCAAGTTCTTGGTAATTGCATTGAAGAGTTCTGTGGAAGTCTATGCATGGGCACCAAAGCCATACCATAAATTTATGGCCTTTAAGGTAACAGTATATTTTAGCCATACATAGGATTTTCTCATAGCTACTTGCAGTTACCCCTTTCACAAAAATGTTCCAGCATCTTATCGTGGCCATATTACAAGTTCTTTGGTAAATCCGCATTGAACTTTGTATTATATTTTAATTTAGGAGCTTATTTAGCTCAAAGATGCAGTACACTTAGAGCTCTAAATTGTAACTGAGCACAAACTAATAATCAAAATGACACAGATATCACAACTGTTTGTTTCGCCTTGCTATAAATAAAACATGAGGCAGAGAGAAGTGAACCAAGTCTAAATATCTTCATCTGAGCAGAACAAGTCATTAAGTGATACTCAGCATTGTTATGTTTTTGAATGCAGCAAGAATGAAATTAACTGGCTTGGCATGATTACCAAACTGATTAGCAGGCAATGTTACTGCTCCTTGTGCAAACTGAAGTAAACACTACGGGAGTGTCAAATTGCCCTGAACTTTGAGGAAAACAATTCTTATTAAAAAACAAACAGACTGAATAAAGTAAACCCCCACAGAAAATAGCTTACTGGTTGACTTGCACCAGGGTGCAGAGTAATCTGTCCTTGTCTGTGAGGGACATGTGGGCCTAACTGGTCTGGTGGATGAAGGCCAGAGGCGGGCAGGAAGAATTAACCCATACTTAGGTGCACTAGAGCGTATTTTTATAAAACTCACCATGGTTGTAAGCAGTAAAGTAAATCTCACTGATGGTTGTCTTACAGTCGTTTGGAGAACTGGTACATAAGCCATTGCTCGTGGATCTAACCGTAGAAGAGGGTCAGAGACTAAAAGTCATCTATGGCTCCTGCGCTGGCTTCCACGCCGTCGATGTGGATTCAGGATCGGTCTATGATATTTATTTACCAACACATGTAAGAGCTGCTGCTGGGGTGGCATTTTTTCTTTCTTTTCTGTGTCCTCCCCTACCCCTTCCTTTCTTCTGATGACCAACACATTGGGTTTTCCTCATATATCACCACTGCTAGCATGGTAAATTGGGTGGGGGGCGTCCAAGCAGATGTGGCCACCTGTGCTTAGGGGCTCGTGCCTTACTCTCATGGTCAGAATGTCTCCATGGTTGGGAGCTGCCCGCTCAGGCCTGACATGGGCCAACATGACTGTTTCAGGGGTAGCAGCTAAATGGCCAAGTGCATTGGAGAGGCTGCAGGGAAGGTGGTAGTACAAATGGCATGACAACCCACTGATGAGATTCAACAGGGTTAGCAAAGGCCAGGTGGCCTTAGCTCCCAAAGTTTCCTGTTATTCATTGCACACAGAGGTGGTGGATGGGCCCTCAGTGTGTGATGTACTTTCCCAAGCATCATTCACTACAAAGCAGAGGTCTGAGGTCTGCATCTGGGCTGCTTGCCCCAGGCTCCCTTTCTGTCCATGGAAAGAAATGGGTACTCCTGTAGGAGTTAATCAAGTTAATCTTTTTTGTTTTCAGATGTCTGCCTTAACATGGGAGCATTTGTGCCCTGAAGGTTTCCAGGTCTTTGTTGTCACTGTGTAAGGGTGTCCTAGCTTGGGGAGAGCAGGGCACTTCCAGAATGAATCCCTGACCTGTTGTCAGCCATAATCACAAATCACCCAATCTTTTCTCTGGGTGCAGGCTCTTTGGCATCAAAACAAAAGGCTTTCCTCTCCACTTTTGTCTCTGTAGATCCAGAGCAGTATCCAACCTCACGCAATCATCATTCTCCCAAACACGGATGGGATGGAGCTACTGGTCTGCTACGAGGATGAAGGAGTTTACGTCAACACGTATGGAAGGATCACCAAGGATGTGGTTCTGCAGTGGGGAGAAATGCCAACTTCAGTTGGTAGGTGCCTCGGCAGGACCAAATACAGCGTGCCCTTAGGGAGCCTGAGTGTGTTGCACGCAGGCAGAAGGAAGGTGCATCAGGGTTGACATCAGATTGAGAAGCAGCAGCAATGCTGTCATATTCCCAGAAAAGAGCTGCACAAAGTGGAGAGTAGTCACATGGATCTGTTCCGTGCTAAGTTTTTAAGAACAAAATCCAAACAAGCAAGTTGTGGAGTTCGGAAACAAAGAACTCACCAGGGCGTCTGTACACTGCTGCAGAATTTTTGCTAGACCTCCACAAAGTAGTGGAAACCTTTTAGTATAAAGACATGTCAGGTGGCAGATGGGTAAGCTATTAATATGGGTAATTATAGAGATAACATTCTGTGTATTTCATTTGACGTATTTACTTTAATTCACCTGCAGATTGCTCATCTGCCCTAGCGTGATAGTTCCCCCACATCTCTCCAATTCAAATTAAAGTAGTTTTGAGAGAGTAGTAAAATGAGCACAGATTTGTTACAGACGCAAGTACACACCAGGGGGTCCCCCCCTCACTGCCTGTGCTGCCGTATTTCAGTGCCGGGTGTAACATGGACTGTGGTCACACCTTCCTTTGGGGCAAATGCATTGGGTTTGTGTGCTTTGGAATGGATGTGTATATTAGGAAATTATTGCTGATAGCTGTTCCAGCAACGTGAACAATAATGGAGGAGGAAATTCAAAGAAGTTTCATGCACAGCATGTTCACTCCTGTGGTGATTAACTCTTGACTAGATCTAAAAGCAAGCAGAATTTATCAGCTGGCAAATTGCAGAGCCTTTGGGGACTGGAGAGCCTGTGAAGTAAATCTCACTGAGGCAGCCGACACCATCTGAATATCTCATTTGACAATTTTTAGAAGCTATTTGGCCCAGTCACCACTAGTGACAGATTTAAAAATAAATACATTTCCAGCATGATGATATATGCGATAATTTGATTTAATTTCACTGAAAATTAATGAGAAAAATTCTGTAAAAGGGAAGTGCTGCAAAATTAAATATTTTTTAATTTTACTTGCTAAAAACTATTGTTCTTCTTTTTATTTTTCTGTTAAGTATGCATGCAAATCAGAGGCAACAGCTTATTCTTCATTAAGTTCCCATATGTTATTTTTGGCAGCGTTCCGAAGACTATCCATCAAATTGCTTTTTGAATATACCTTTTCATAATGCTGGTGGCTTTCTCCTTTATTTGGTTTTTTTACTGCTATCAAGAACAGATTTTTTTTCCTCATGCTACTGCTAATCTGTTTCCCCCAGTGACACTCTTAAGGAAAAATGCTTGATTTTTTGCTTTCTTCATGCACAAAGAAAAGCAGTATGACAAATAATAGTGTTTTCACTTGGAGAGCTTAATATGAACCTCTTTTGAGATACACAGAATGCTTTTCAGACCAGTTGGCTTTCTCAAGGAGATTGTTGTTTTGAAGTATTACTCCTGTTAAAGGAGGCTAGTTCTTTTTTAAATTTTTTTTCTAGTTTCCCCTTTTCTTCTCTTTCTCCATTTTTGCTGACAAACTGCTTCAAGGAGGGGAAATAACACCATGGGACACAGGGCTGGTGCTGGGGACATACTGGAGTGGATGGATTTAGTCTTTTTAAACCTTGGGTTCTGCTTTCTCTTTGTCAACACCTAATTAGCCTGTCTCTTTGCCTGTGTAAAAACTCGGTGTTCCTTCCATTTAATTGAAGGCTGGAAGGTTCCTATTGTGTCATGAATGCTCAGGCAAGACATATATTACTAAGGTGGGAAACCCACGAGGAATTATTTTTAAAACATGTATTTTTAGGCTTCATGAAAACGTTGAAGACAGATATAGCACTCTGAACACGTGTGGAGTTTTAATAAGCACGTGCAGGCCATTTTTAACTCGAGTGCATCAGTATATTCCTCTGCTTTTCTCGTTCCTCCATGCTGCCCTCTCCCTGTCCTAATGGGCTGTGTGCTGTGTGTTTTCTTTCCAAAGCATACATCCGATCCAACCAGATTATGGGCTGGGGAGAAAAAGCTATTGAGATACGATCGGTGGAAACTGGACACTTGGACGGGGTGTTCATGCACAAAAGGGCACAAAGACTCAAGTTCTTATGCGAACGCAATGACAAGGTATAATTCCTCCCCTCCCTAATTTCTTGCCAAGATGGTAAACGTGTGCTTTAACTGGGTACTTCTTGGTGGGTTGACCCTGACCATCAGCCAGACACTCACCCAGCTTCTTGCTCGCTTCCCTCTCCCATGGCATGGGGAAAAAATAGAAGGAAGGTGAAAAGACCCATGGGTCAAGTTAAAGGCAGATCAATAAGGACCGGAAAAGCTGTGCATGCAAGCCAGGCAAAATAAGGAATTAATTCACAATGCTTGCTTGGGAAGACAAATGTTATCAACCGTGATGTGCTCCCGTCCCCTCACTCTCCCTGAGCACGATGTTGTACGTTAGGGGATATCCTTCTGGTCGATTTGGGTCCACTGTCCCGACATTGTCCCCCTTGCCCATCCCCAGCCCACTGGACTGTGGGGGTTGAGGGCCCAGAGGGAAAGTCTTGGTGCTGTGCAAGTGTTGTTCAGCAGTAGCCAAGACATTGGTGGGTTAACAGCACTATTCAGCCACAAATGCAAAGCCCGGCACCATATGGGCTGCTGTGGAGAACATCAGCTCCATCCCCGCCAGACCCAGCACAGCAATTGCACTGTAAATATCAGGGACAGCGAAGGCAACTTAGAGGCCACTGCTGTCCTACCTGTTGAATTTACCAATCTTTTTTCTTCGCAGGTTTTCTTTGCCTCCGTGCGGTCAGGTGGAAGCAGTCAAGTCTATTTCATGACCCTTGGCAGGACTTCTCTTCTGAGCTGGTAGAAGCGGTGGGATTTGGCGAGAAATTGCTGACATCCAGAGTCTGAGATCTTCATAACTCGGAATTATTTGCAACTGGAGTACAGACCTGCACGAATGCAGCACTCTGTGTAAATGTGTGTGCAGGCGTCACTGGTGTTAGGTTTCTTTTTGTTTTTCAACTGAGGCTGCGACGCAGCTGGTGCTGTAAAGATATTGCCATCAGGTGCTACGATGTCTTTGAGATTTGGGATCACGCTAGAAAGCCACAGGTCTTCTTTTCCCTTCAGCTCCAGGATTCCTAGGCTTTGAAGGACTCTGTTTGTTAGTGTTGAAGCAGAGAGGGGGGAAAAAAAAAGGAAAAAATAAGTAAATCTAGGCTTACCATGAACATGCTGTTGAGTGGACGGGAGGCAGGCAAGAGAAGGTGAGAAGTGGTGTAGAGAGTCAGACTGGCTGAAACAAGAGGGCAGATCTAGTCTAGTGATGTTAACAATGTATTTAATTGACATTTCTTTTTTGTAATGTGACAATATGTGGACAAAGAGGAAGGTGCAGGTTTTAAGAAGTTAATATTTATAAAATGTGAAAGACACAGTGACTAGGATAACTTCTTCTTGGGGACAGGGAGGGTGGGAAGGGGCTCGGGGTGGAATTCTTGGGTTTGTTTTTTTTTTTTGTTTGTTTCTGCAGTTTTATTTTGGCCTGGCCAATAACTTTAGTCATTTTCTGTGTACCAGGTATTGCCTGAAACATGTGCAGATGATTTAAAAAAAAAAAAAAAAAAAAAAAAAGAAAAAGGAAAAAAAAGTTCATTTTCTATAATGATTCTGTGTTAGGCCAGAACTTGGTTATGTCACAGTATTAGCACTGCCTCAGTTAAAGGTTTAATTTTTGTTTAAACCTAGAAGTGCAACAACAGTTTTACCACAGTCTGCACTCGCAGAACTAAAAAAAAAAAAAAAAGAAAAAAAAGAAAAAAAAAAGAGAAATAAAATCCAAACTACATATGTTTATTTTTTGTGCCTACCTCATTGTTTTTAATGCATAAAATAAAAGAGGTGGTTTAGTTTATACGTTTTTAGATGAAAACCATTAATGTCTAATTTAATCTTAATACCAAAACTACCAGATTGAAAGGTTTCTGACTGTTATTGCGTAGCAAGTTTCAGCAGGAGGAGAGAGTGGTCCGTTGGGGCAATAGTGGTAGCGGTATGGCAGTGAGACACTGATTAATGTAATTTGCTTACAAAATTTGGTGAAGCAAGCATTTTTTAAAACCAGTTTCATCCTTAATAGAAGTCTGAATTTAGCCTAAAACCAGAGGTTTCACTCTTCTAACACGTGGGCTTAGTAACAGGCAGGTAAAAATAACTAGTCTAGTTCTATAAACTGTTAAATGTTGTAGGAACCATTTTGGGGCGGTGATGTTTTTCTTTTTTAAGAATGCAATGCACTAAAACTCTTTTAAGAATGTAGTTAATACTGCTTATTCATAAAAACAGCGTATACCTGTGTTTAGATGTAAGATCCCAGCTCTGGCTTTTTTTCTTTCTTTTTTTTTTTTTTTTTTTTTTTAAGTCAGTTTTATTTTATGAATAAGTTCTGACATTTGTAATAAATGTCTTGAGAGTAATAATTTGTTTAATGGCTACATGTTCATTACTTGAGAAACCTTGAGTGTAAAATAATCTGTTGGTGTTGTAATAATGCACAGTGTCACGATTCAGCCATTTTCCTTTTTGTTTTCACTTTTTTCTTTTTTTTTTTTTTTAAAAAAATCTATTCCTTTGGTGGGGTACTTTGTTGACAGCTGCCTTAAGCTGTTCATTCAGTGAACAGGCTCTCAGTGTTTCATGGGCTTTGTCTTCTGCTGCGGTTGAACTTTTTCCTTCACGGCGTGACAGGTAGGGCTTGTTTTTTAAACGCGTGTTCTTCAGTTCAGTCAAGCCGACGGCTCGAGCGACCGGTCACACAATCAATTAAGAGCCGAGAGCACCAGGGGGTGCAAAGCTCAGACTCGACAGACCCGTCTTTTTTGGTGTCAGATCCCACTGCTGTAAATCCTTCCAACCCCCCGCCCACATCAGCGCTGCTGCTGCTGCTGCTGAGGACTCTCCTTCCAGCATCGTAGAGGGTTTCAAAGCGAGCGGCCAACGCGTGCCGCCAGCACACGCGCGTGCACACACACACCAACCCCACATACCCTACCCCCCTTCCCCCCCTCCCCCCCAAAAAAAAGAATCAAAACTCAAGAAAGCCTTACATTTGCTGGCAGAGGAATACCTAGAACTATTTTTTTTTTTTTTATTGTAAATCGTATGACTTTTGGATAGCGTTGAAGGTGAAGGATGTGTTCTTTTCCGGCCCGGTGTGTGGTCAACCAGAAGAATGATCGACCTTTTTTTTTTTTTCTTTTTTCTTTTTTTTTGTACTATAATGAACTAAAGGGGACTCAGAAACGCGACGTGATGGTAGACGTGGGTGTTAATCACACAGCTGCCCCTGTAGTGTAGTTGAAGCTGATTCAATCGAATGTCAAGTCTGCGTGATTTAAATCTTCCAGCGCTATGTGGTCAAAAATCAATCTAGTCCTTGAAAGCTGATGCTATTCACCTAGAGGAAGATGCTCCAGTACTGTAGGGATGCCCAGGTCACGGATACATGCTGTTGAAGTTTGGAGGCTCCGGGGAAGATGGTGGTGGTGGGGAATCCCCTTCCACCGGTGGGGCTGCCCGTCTGGCGGCCTCTGCCTCCCCAGAAGTGCCACCACGGCAAGGTAAAAACAGTATTACAAAAACCACTACGTTACACCAACATCGAACTCTTCAAACAGTGCTCTTGTAAGCAAAGAAGAAAAGAAAAAGCTCCTAGGTTTAGTTTTAAGCTTTAATAAGTAATAATTTTCTGTATCTTTAAGTCAAAGTAACCCTAACTTGTATGACTGCAGTGTTTTTATTTTTTATCTTATGCACATGTTATGTTGGAGAAAATGTTTACAAAAAATGGTTTTGTTACACTAATGTGCATCACATATTTATGGTTTATTTGAAAGTGATTTTTGTGGGTTTTTTAGTTTTCCATAGTAGTAGTAGTATACTTTTTGTGATTTATAACCCCAAACTCTGCTGATTATAAAGATGCTAAACAATAATACAAAATGACAAACTGCATTAAAATTACTAATCGTAGAGCTGCAAAGCAGACTGGTGACAAGTAAAACACTCAGCCTTTTTTTTGCAGTGCTATCTAACTTGTCTTCTGTGTATTATGGAAATTACTGTTTTTTCCCCGTTTTTCCTTAAATAAAGTCAAATTGACACCTATTGTATGTGGAAAGTATTTTGAGTACCTACTGGCTGCAGAAGTCAAGCTGCATGTTGCCTAGTTGCATGTGTTCCTAAGAACAAAAGCCTTGTTGTCAAATCTCACAGTTTTAGAGATTTTGACAGTAAATGTGGGCTTTGGAGGGCTTTTTTGATGTTCTTTTATTATTTTTTTTTCCTTAAAGCCCTATTTCCTGGCGCAGTTGCTCTTTCACTGTATTTCACTGAATTTTTAGAGTTGGAAGGGACCACAGAGATCATCTAGTCCAACTCCCATGCCAAAGCAGGATTGCCCAGAGCTTGTCAGAGCATGTTACTCAGGACTGCAGGAGAATTCTTTGGAGAATTACGATTTTCCTTTAAAAAACCAAAAAGTTGAAAAGCTTAGAAACAATAGCGAGTGCCCAGTGGTTCAGAAAGAAGAAGTTGCACAAAGTGTGTTGAGAACGTGCCCTCCCACCATGCTGCTTTCAGGCATGTGACTTCTTTTGCCAGAGAGTGCCATGAATGGGAATCCTGAGCCAGATCCTTGACATGACCCAAAAGCACGGTTCCAAAAATACTCCAGGCTTTTGGAGCTGTAAGCTGTGAGCACTGGGCAGGTTTGATGCAAAGCCGCTGTTGGCGCCCCCGGGGTTCTTCTTGGCCTTTGCCCATGTGTTTTTCCACCATGGGCTGTGTCTGTTTTCTGAAGTGGAGATAAGCAGCAGACGTTTCCTTCCGACTAGGCTGGTCTCTGGGAGAGGAGGAGGAAGTCTGTGTTCCTGGGCTCCTGCCTTTCCTCGCGCTTTCACCCGCAGAAGGCGAAGGGATGTGGTGTAAGGCTGAAAGTGTTTCAGGGTTTCACTTGCTTCCTACGGACAAAGGTATCTACAGGCCTCGAGCCACACAGCTTTTCCGCTTCTGCAAGTGTAGATAGTGAGGTTAAAAAACTAGCAGGATCAGCTTGGCCTGTGTCAGGAACAGCGTGGGGAGTAGGACTCGGGAAGTGATTGTCCCCATGCACTCAGCACTGGTGAGGCCCCTCCTCAAGTATCGTGTCCAGTTTTGGGCCCTCACTACAAGAAAGACATTGAGGTGCTGGAGTGGGTCCAGAGAAGGGCAACGAAGCTGGTGAGGGGTCTGGAGCACAAGTCTTATGAGGAGAGGCTGAGGGAACTGGGGGTGTTCAGCCTGGAGAAGAGGAGGCTGAGGGGAGACCTTATTGCTCTCTACAACGACCTGAAAGGAGGATGTAGAGAGGTGGGGGTCGGTCTCTTCTCCCAAGTCACAGGCGACAGGACAAGAGGAAATGGCCTCAAGCTGCCCCAGGGGAGGTTTAAATGGGATATTAGGAAAAATTTTTACACTGGAAGGGTTATTAAGCATTGGAATGGGCTGCCCAGGGAAGAGGTTGAGGCACCATCCCTGGTAGTATTTAAAAGATGGGGAGACATAGTGCTTAGGGATATTGTTTAGTGATGGTTTTTGTCAGTGTTTAGGTTGGTGGTTGGACTAGATGATCTGAAAGGTCCCATCCCACCTTGGCAGTTCTATGATTCTAACTGCTGCTCAGGCTCCTGCTGGCTCTGCTCCAGTGGCTGCTCCAAAGCTGCTGGTTTTCTTCAGTCATTCTTGACCTGTTGAAGACTTCCCTAGGTTAAAAGTACTTAGCATGGTCGAGCAACTTAGCTAGTCCTGAAGGCAGATAAAAGCTGTTGCTAATTAGAGTATGCAGTAAGTAACTGGAAGGAGCAATCCCAGGTGTGGGCTTCACGGTGGGTGCCGGCAGAGGCAATAGTGAACACGCAGAACCTTCACGTTCCTGTGTAAAAAGATACAATTGCCATGATTTACATGAGAAGGAAATAAAAAATGAGAGCGTTGGAAACTGAGCAGCAGATCTCATCCTTCTATGGGACTTGCAGCAGTGGTGAGAGGGGCCCAAATGTGTACCTTGTGAGGGGAGGAGGGATGTACGCAGGCCACAGGAGAAGAAATAGTGCAGCAAAAGAACATGTGCATCTTCAAAATGAAGGACTGAAGTAGTCAAAACAGAGAAAGAAATTATCAAACATCAAAAGGGTCATTTAAAACAATTTTTTTGCAAAGCTTTTAAATATGCAAGTCAAATATCAGTCATTAAAAGTATGGAGCACTTCTCTATGAGATAAAAGCTAAAAACCTGCAAATTAGAAAAGATACAAGAGCCAGCCCTTTGCAGGGGGTTGCTTTGCTTGGAACAGACACACTAGAAAATAATGTTTGTATAGGACCTCGTATAAGAGAGGGAAAGGTAGTTTTATGGGCTACTTCGTTTTGTGCAGACAACTTCTTAGTTCTGTGGCTTGTATCTTGTCTGGGATGAAGAGTGTAATATTGCCGAAAGAGAAGGAAGTTGTTTGAGAAATGACTTCAAATGCAAGAGAAGTGCCTGTGGTGGAGAGGGGACTCGGCACTGTGCATTCAGCGCGGGACTCTGCTGTGGCAGGATGGTCCAAATTTGTTAATTGTAGTGCCAATGCACGTCCGCTGTAGTGTCCAGTGCCCTGTTACCCCCTGTGAGCTGCAGGATCTTGGTCCGAAGCTGTTTCTCTCTTCTTCTCACACCTCTGAAGACACTTCAGTGCTAAATTGTGCCGTGTTGCTTGTGCAAGTATTCCAGAAGCACTTGTTGCGGGCGGCCTGGTTTTCTTGCTGCTGCCGCTTTAACATCCTGAGGGGTCCAGCAGGGAGGCAATCCTGGGAACTTCACTGCCAGAAGGCTTGTTTTGCCACCTGAGGAAAGTGCTTGATGGCCAGGATTCCAGCTGCACGCCAGGGGCGTCCCTTGCCCGCCAGGCTATTTTGGTGGATGTTAGGGATGCAAGCTCAGAAGAGCCTGTGCGTGCCCGGTGGCTGTAAAGATGTTGGCTGCAGCTGGCTTCCAGTGTGCACAAATCCATTGCCCAGCTCCAGCACCCGGCTCTTGGCCTCTTTCCAACCCCTCAAAGCCCCGGAAGGCTCATAACAACTGTCTGCTTTTGACTTTTAACCTCCCTTTTAAAAACTGTCATGGTGGTGTTGGCGCTGCTGGGGGAGGTGTGGCAAGACAGGGTCAGGCATTGCCAGTGTTGCTGGGGAGGTTACTGGCTGGAGGAATTAAAGAACATCAGGTAATTGCAGTCACTTAATTTTCACTCCGTGATCGCCTGGCTCCACGCAGCATTTGCTCCAATAAAGAGATCCTGGGGACTTCACTGCCAGAAGGCTTGTTTTGCCACCTGAGGAAAGTGCTTGATGGCCAGGATTCCAGCTGCACGCCAGGGATGTCCCTTGCCCGCCAGGCCATTTTGGTGGATGTTAGGGATGCAAGCTCAGAAGAGCCTGTGCGTGCCCGGTGGCTGTAAAGATGTTGGCTGCAGCTGGCTTCCAGTGTGCACAAATCCATTGCCCAGCTCCAGCACCCGGCTCTTGGCCTCTTTCCAACCCCTCAAAGCCCTGGAAGGCTCGTAACAACTGTCTTCTTTTGACTTTTAACCTCCCTTTTAAAAACTGTTGTGGCGGTGTTGGCGCTGCTGGGGGAGGTGTGGATTTGACTTTTAACCTCCCTTTTAAAAACTGTCATGGTGGTGTTGGCGCTGCTGGGGGAGGTGTGGCAAGACAGGGTCAGGCATTGCCAGTGTTGCTGGGGAGGTTACTGGCTGGAGGAATTAAAGAACATCAGGTAATTGCAGTCACTTAATTTTCACTCCGTGATCGCCTGGCTCCACGCAGCATTTGCTCCAATAAAGAGCGAAAACTCAGCTCTGTAAATACCAACCTTCTGTGCTACCCCTTATCTCTCCGGTTTATCCCACTCTTGTTCGAAACAATAATAAACTAGGGAGAGAAGGAGGGAGGAAGGTGTTTTGTTGCTTAAGAAACCAAATCACCAATTGAATAAAAGTATGCCCATTCCAGCTGAGGAAATGACAGGGTTTTTTCCGTTGTTAAATTGTAACAGGAAATTCACGTTAACGTCTCGTTCTCAGGCTCTTATGGTTCTGTGGGGTGAATATGTGGCATGGGAAAGTCAGATTAATTTGTTTCAACTGCAGTGCACAGCTCAAATTTTACGTGTCCTCTGTGTGAAATTTTTGTTGCACAACCTTGTATTTGTGATTCAGTGTGTTTTGTCCATTAAAAGGCATTACCACACACCCATTTTATTTTAATATTTGCATCTCCTAAGCAATTTTGCCCACGCCACGTTAGCCATGGAAAAAAAAAATGCTTTTCTGGCTGTGAAACAACTGTTGGAGTGAAGGGATTATAAAATGCCGTTTGCCTCAGCTTTTGTCATGGGGAAATTACACAATTTTCAGCAGAGTCCCATCAGCATTGTTAGCAAAATTCCAGTCTTGCAAACAGGTGAAGCTGAAGAGAGTAAACAATGTGTTTGGGAGCCTTTAGCGAGTCAGATAGATGGTAAGAAAACTGAGGTTTTAGTCTGGGATCTTTCACCTCAGCCATTAAACCATTGTAGCCCCTTGGGGTACCGCTGTCTGCCTCGATGTTTGACCAAGGTGATAGAGTATAATCCACAGGGTGTCTTTCCTGGGCCAGATATTCACACTTGATAACCTTTGGCAATTCAGACACAAAGCTGTTAGCAAGGTGAGACCTCTAAGAGAGTGAAAAAGCATAGAGCGAATTCACATTTTCCTCTTCGGTTTTGTTGCAATGATCTTACCAAATTTTTCACCCAGTGCTGAGCAAGCGCTTGCACGTATGTGGCGAAGGGCATGCTTGTTTGTGACAAGGAGGGGTCCTGGCTTTTGGCAACCCCATGTCTCCTCCTGATGGTGCCACGAGGCAGAAAGTGGGCCTGAGTCCTCCCAGAAGAGCCTTGTCAAGAGGAGGTTGGAGATGGGACTCACGGGGAAATTAAGGCTTTGTGCTGGGGTTTAGAACATACTTGGGGACGCAGACGAGTGAGTGCAGTGTGGGAGAGCAGGGTGCCAGGAGCTGGGGATGGGGCTGAGCACCCTCTGCTGCAGGGCTGGGGCAAGCAGGGGAGGAAAGGTCAGGAGAAGGGAGGAAGAGAAGGAGCTTGGGATAGTCTCTGCATCAGAATTTGCAGTACAGGCTGAGCCACTGGGAGAAGCCAGGGTGCTGACTTCCCACACCTTCAGTCTTTCTGGAGCCCCTGGTCCAGAGAGGACCATGAGCTTCCAGTACTGAGGAGCCGCCTTGAATTCTTGTTTAACTTGTGTTTCTTTTACTGTAGCTTGTGGTATGCCTTCTGTGTTTGAAAAAACCACCCAAACTTCGTATAGTTCCTCTATTGTAATGCTTAAAATGGTTAGGTTTGTCTGTAGCAATCATCCAGCCTTAGGTACCAATCCTGCTGCAGGCTTAAGCATCTGTTTAATTTATAACAGACCTAATCTAACCTCTGTTCTCCCAAGCACTTAGTTGTGTCCTAGCCTCCCAACTAATGCTTAAATGTGGTTCCAAACCTGAAGTCAGAGTTCCTAGCGATGGATCCCACCATGGTGCAGAGACTACACAGGGCAGCTGGCAGAGCCAGTCTTGTGTGCACCTCCAGAAGCTCTGTCCTAACCAGTGGCTCCCTGGGGTCCACTAAGTCCCAAACCTACCCAAATCAAATCGCCAGAACTTCTGGAAATTTTCCTATGGAAATTTTCTCAGTGTTTCACTAATGAAATTAACGGAAAGATAAGAAGAGAGCACAAACTGGCATAGACTGTTAAAATGCAAAGTATGTAATTATAGACTCACAGTTGTAATGACTCTAATGGATATCAGAGACAAGTATAAAAGGAGAATAAATTATTTCAGGGCATAAAGAATCAGTTATGGGTAATTAAGCTGCAATTATCATTACTGTGCTGCTACGATAGGTTTTTTTAAAACTAATTTTTCTAAAATGGAATAATGCAAGTTAAGCATGAATTCATCTATTATCTGCCATGCAGATAAAAACATTTTTCTAGTGCTTTTCAAAATGTGCCAGTGGGACAGATCTCAGTTTTACAGTAGTGAAAACATCAGGGGTTTTTATGAAGTGATTTATTCCACATCACGTAGCTGTTCAGTGGCATCGTTTAAACTGGGGCTCAGTGGAGTGCGTAGACCCCATGCCTACTGCCAATCATGTCAGCCAGCAATCAGGTTCAGCAGAGTTCTTCACATGCTTCAAACGAAGCAATTTGGTAATTTGGTAATCCAGGGCTCTAATTTAGAGCAAGGATGGCACAGTTCAGAGCAGCCAACAGCGTTCTTGGTTCAGTCCACGGTGCCGAGATGGTTGAACCTGGAAATCAGAGGTTGAAAAATTACAGTTTACAATACAGAGATGAATGGTTGTTGATGTCACCTTGCCTTAAAAAGGCCCTTGTAAAATGTGGCAGGTGAGCAGCTGACTCATGAGCAAGTGCGTGTGAAGGACCATAAGTCCTGCTCCTGAAATCAGAGACCTGAGATGGCAGTGGCATTACAAATGATGAGCCAGAAAGGCAAGGGGCCACCTTCTCTCCATCTCAAGGCACTGAGGACTTTGCAGCTGGAGAGTAACTCCCTGCTGGTATCAATGCACAAACTCAGATGTTAAAAGTAACAACACAAATTTCAGACAGAGGTTCATTTTATATATATGTATATCGCACAGTAACCCACACAAAGGAGCAAGGAAATGAATTCCAGGTTTGCTCCCAGCACTCTCTCTCTACGCAGGACCCAAGGTAATAATGTTGCCCAGGGAAGCTGTGGATGCCCCATCCCTGGAAGTGTTCAAGGCCAGGCTGGATGGGGCCTTGAGCAACCTGCTCTAGTGGGAGGTGTCCCTGCCCATGGCAGGGGGGTTGGAACTAGATGATCTTTAAGGTCCCTTCCAACCCAAACCATTCTATGATTCTATGATTCTATAATTAGGGGTGTTTGCAGAGGGATTACTTTGGGTCCCTAAAGCCTGGATGCTGCTAAAGAAGTGCTGGTGTTCCCAGGGCGATGGGGGCATCTCAGATACCTTGGACATGTGGAAGGGAACTGGATGCTTGGATTTACGTAGGTGCCTCAATCCTATCAGAGGTTTTAACATGTTTGTCATGATGCTGAACTCCTCAGTGCAGAGCTTGTCATCCGTTGTGTCTGTGTACCGTCTTGCGTAACTGAACCAGCTGATGCTGTAATACAGACCTTCAGAGAGAGGATTTAAAAAAAAAGTTATAAAAAATTTAGAAAATACCAAGGTTTAATGTTCCTAACTTAAACTTAACCCAGGCACCTCTTACTACTGCTCAGCATTTAATTACATTTATAGACTTTTCTTGAAGTGCCATACTCACTCTACAACAGATGGTCCTCATAGAAGGGATAAGTGTTCAAAAACTCTCCTTATCCTCATTAATTAGTTTGGAGCCTTATGTATCTCTTACTTGGTGTCATGCAAAGTGCTCATTTTCTCATAAATTTTATCAACTTAGTATGGTTCATAAATACTAATGAACTTCTCTACATTCCTGTAAAGTGAGAGACTGTTATCACTAGAAGCATTTTTATTTTTTTTCTGTTATTGTAACTTGAAATAAGGAACAAAAGGTTGGATTTTTTTATGGAAGAGAATTTAGAAAACATTTTGTTTCAGACAAGTCAAGGTGAAGCATTGTAATATTTGGTCAAAGCCATTTTCTTCACTTCTAGTAACTAATATTTTGCTTGCTGTAATAACCACCGACATGTCCTCATGTTAACTGTAATTAGAATTTTAAAGGTATTTTCATGTTGCTCCCTACATTCACCATCCCTATGTGCGATGCTTTTTTGAATGGACAACTTTTCTCCAGCTCACAAAGTTTGTCTCTGAAGGAAACGTGTTACATCAGGTTATATTTACATTTTTGAGGGATTGGGTATACCTCTAAAAACCCATGTGCTGGGTGAGAGAAGGTGCTGGTAGGTGAACACTTTATAAATTCTATGGCAATGTTTAAGCATTTCAGAGTGTATTGAATAAAAAGACATAAATCTGTCTCGGTTAAACTGACCTCAGACAAAACTTCCCTCTCACCTTCCTTGATCAGAGTACATGTCTTTCATGAGGCTAATGTTTTTCCCATGGGAAGTATCAGTTAAAAAGCAAACTAATTTTCTGATTAAAAAGGAAAAGATTCAGATAGAAAATGCATAGACCCCTGGGATTTTTTTATACGAAGAACTGAAGCGATGTTTTGCCCAGTTGGCCAAAGCTTTCACTTGTGAGCTAGCCCAAGCCTTGCCCTGGGTGAGAAGCCCCTCGTTGCCTTCAGGCCATGGCACCCTCAGGTCTCATCTGCAGACTCATGGACGAACAAGTGCCAAGTATTTTGGGTAAGTGCCTCGGAGGGGTGGTTTTTGTTGGAACAACTGAGATTTGGAAGGGAAGCAAAAACAACTCAGAGACTTTGCCAAGCACGGAAGCCCTTCCTCAGGTGCACTAAGCACAAGCAGAGAACGGGTCCTCTGAGATCAACCAGCCATGTCCCCAACTTGCTGAGGGAAAAAGAGAGTTTGCAGTCGATGACTGTTAATTAGAGAGGCTATAATCTGGTTGTTTCCTAAGGAAAAACATGTGTCCAGTAGAACTAAGGGAGTTTTAGGCTGAAAAGGAGGAAAAAGGGTGATTGCGCTACGCTGTAAAACCAGTGTCTGCAATGGGGCCCTGCTTTCTGGTGCCTGTTTATAGAATCATAGAATCATAGAATCATAGAATTTCCCAGGCCGGAAGGGACCTCCAAGGGTCATCTAGTCCAACCTCCCCACAGTCAGCAGGGACACCCCCAACTAGACCAGGTTGCCCAGGGCCTCGTCGAGCCTCTCCTTGAATATCTCCAGGGATGGGGCCTCAACCACCTCCCTGGGCAACCTGTTCCAGTGCTCCACCACCCTCACAGTGAAGAACCCTCTCCTAATCTCCAATCTAAATCTGTTCCCCTCCAGCTTGAAGCCATTTCCCCTCGTCCTGTCACTACAGGCCTTTCTAAACAGGTTCTCCCCAGCCTTCCTGTAGGCTCCCTTCAGGTACTGGAAGGCTACTATTAGGTCTCCCCGGAGCCTCCTCTTCTCCAGGCTGAACAACCCCAGTTCCTTCAGCCTGTCCTTGTAGCAGAGGTGCTCCATCCCCTTGATCATCCTTGTGGCCCTCCTCTGGACCCTCTCCATCAGGTCCATGTCCTTCTTGTATTGAGGGCTCCAGACCTGCACACAATACTCCAGGTGAGGTCTCACCAGAGCAGAGTAAAGTGGCAGAATCACCTCTCTGGACCTGCTGGCAACGCTTCTTTTGATGCAGCCCAGGATGCGATTGGCCTTCTGGGCTGCAGCTGCACACTGCCTGCTCATGTCCAGCTTCTCGTCCACCAGCACCCCCAAGTCCCTTTCCTCAGGGCTGCTTTCCAACACCTCACCCCCTAGTTTGTATTGGTGGCGAGGATTGTTCCGGCCCAGGTGCAGAACCTTGCACTTGCTCTTGTTGAACCTCATGAGGTTCACCTGGGCCCACCTCTCCAGCCTGTCCAGGTCCCTTTGGATGACATCCCGTCCCTCTGGTGTATCGACAACACCACACAGCTTGGTATCATCCGCAAACTTGCTGATGGTGCCTTTAATCTCCCTGTCTATATCATTGATAAAAATGTTAAACAGCACCGGTCCCAGCACGGACCCTTGAGGAACACCACTTGTGACTGGTCTCCATCTGGACTTTGAGCCATTGAGTACTACCCTCTGGATGCGACCATCTAGCCAGTTCCTTATCCACTGAACAGTCCACCCATCAAATCCGTACCCCTCCAATTTGGCAATCAGGATGTTGTGGGGGACCGTGTCAAAGGCCTTACAGAAATCCAGATAGATCACATCCATAGGTTGCCCCTTGTCTACTGACCAAGTCACTTTATCATAGAAGGCCACTAGGTTAGTCAGGCAGGACCTGCCCCTAGTAAAGCCATGTTGGGTGTCCTGGATTACCTCCCTGTCCTTCATGTGCCCAAGCATGGCATCTAGGAGGATTTGTTCCATGATCTTCCCAGGCACAGAGGTGAGACTGACAGGTCGGTAGTTCCCAGGGTCCTCCTTTCTACCCTTTTTAAAAATGGGTGTGATGTTCCCCTTCTTCCAGTCTGCAGGGACTTCACCTGACTGCCATGATTTTTCAAATATCATGGAAAGTGGTTTGGCAACTACATCAGCTAGTTCCTTCAGGACTCTGGGATGTATCTCATCAGGTCCCATGGACTTGTATATCTTCAGGCTCCTGAGTTGATCTCGTACCTTGTCTTCACTTACAGTGGGAGGGACCTTGTCACCCTGGTCTCCAACTTTTTTGTCATCAACACAAGAACTAGGAGGAAGGGGGTTACCAGTGAAGACCGAGGCAAAGAAGTCATTGAGAACTTCTGCCTTCTCCTCATCTGTTGATACAAGTTCCCCACTGTTGCACATCAGGGGGGGTACATTTTCTTTAACCTTCCTTTTCTGGTTAACGTACCTGTAGAAGCCTTTCTTATTTTTCTTTACGTCCCTTGCCAAGTTCAGTTCTAGCTGTGCCTTGGCCTTCCTGACCTCATTCCTACACATCTTGGCAGCATCCCTATACTCTTCCCAGGATGCCTGTCCCTTCTTCCATTTCCTGTGTAGCCCCATCTTGCCCCTTAGTTTGACCAGCAGGTCTTGGCTCAACCATGGTGGTCTCTTGCCCTCCTTGCCCATTTTCCTACATGTGGGGATTGAGATCTTTTGTGCTCTATAGAGAGCATCCTTAAAAATCTGCCAGCTTTGTTCCGCTCCCTTGTCCCTGAGGGCTGTTTCCCATGGGGTCCTATTTACTAACTCCTTGAAAAGCTGGAAGTTTGCTTTCTTGAAGTTTAGAGTCCTAACTGTGCTTCTGGTGAGCTTCAAACTCCTTAGGACAGTGAACTGCACTAGGGCATGATCACTGCAGCCTAGGCTACCTTCAATTTTGATATCCCTGATGATTTCACTTGCATTTGTGATCAACAGATCCAACAATGCATTTCCTCGAGTAGGGCTGTTAATTTCTTGTCGCAGGAAGTTGTCATCTAGGCACTCTAAGAGCTTCCTGGATTGTCTGCAGCCAGCTGTGTTGCTTTTCCAGCAGATGTCGGGGTGGTTAAAGTCCCCCAGCAGGATGAGAGCCTGTGATCGTGATGCCTCCTCAAGCTGGAGTAAGAAGGCATCATTGACAGGCTCCGCCTGGTCAGGCGGCCTGTAGTAGACTCCTACCACAAGGCTCCCTTTGTTGTCCCAATCCCTAATTCCTACCCATAAACTTTCAACCTGGTCATGGCTACTCTTTAGCAACAACTCTTCACATTCTAGCCACTTCTTTACATAGAGGGCAACACCTCCACCCCTTCTTCCACTCCTGTCCCTTCTGAACAGCTTGTACCCATTGATGGCCACACTCCAGTCATAGGAGTCGTCCCACCAAGTTTCCGTAATTGCTACTATGTCATAGCTTTCCTGTAGCAGGATAGCTTCCAGTTCCTCCTGCTTGTTGCCCATGCTGTGTGCATTGGTGTAGAGACATTTCAGCTGGTCTGCTGGCCACGTCACGTTCTTAGAGGGACACTCCACTGATCCCCCAAGATGCTTTGTGGCTGCAACCCTCCTGTCTCCTATTACCTCAGGGGCTCTTGGTCCATTATTTCTTGCTTCTAGTGCAATGGCAGGCTGGAGGGTGTCCTTAAGCTCGTCTCTAGTGCTTCTCAGTGTTTCTCAAGCTTGTCTTTGGAAGATGATTTATTCACTGCCTTTAAACATTCATCTTCAGCCTAAAAGTGCAAGGTTGCATACCTTGATCTTTCTTTTGTGAAGACAGTGAAAAATAGACTTTTTCCACAAATTCTGCTTGTGGGCTTTCAGAGTGATTAATTGCATGATTATGATGTGGGAGGTAGGCACAACCACTCATGCCACAGCATGGGGGCAAAAGGAATGGAACCCCTTGTGCTCCTTGTTGCTCATGTGCATGTGTCTAAAAATCAAACAGACCACTGCTGTTCATGATTTCGTAGAGAATGTCTCACAATTGTGTTTCTTAATTGAGATCAATCCAATATATTGATCCCCTGGGATCAGTTTGCAGCTGAGGTTCATTACAGCAGAATAGTTGTTCCTAAAAGACCAGTCAGAACAGAGGGTCTGGAGAGCAACTAACAGTTAAAACATTCCCTCATGGGGTTTTCCCAGTCAGAAATACTGTCTGGAAGTGAAATCTGTGAATCTGGATTTGGCAGGAACCCAGATGGAGCGTAAACCAGAAGAAATCTGGACATCTCTGCTAAAGTCAACCACACTCCAGGTACCTCTGGACAATGAAAGTTCATTCAGATTAACTGTGAGGAAATGGGCAATGAAGAGCTGCCTTCTGCTGGTAGAAGGTGATGAGCTCTCTGATTTTTATGCACCCCGTGACCATGGTACAGCCCACGATCACACTGCAGTTATTTCCAAATTGGTCTGTGAGTGCCTGTACACACCAAGGCAAGGGAGCAGAGGGCCCTCACAACCATCTTTCTGCCCAGGATCTGACTGCTGACTTCTAGTCTAGCAGGACAGCCAGTCCTCCTTCACCAGACCCTCTGCAGCACAGCTGATGGGCTGGCCAGCCCCTGGCCACAGAGCGATTCCAGCAAGCCCACTTAGGCCTGTCTGGTCCTCCTCATGGATGGGGGTAAAGTTCTCTTAGATCCAAGTGTTTCGGTGGTCTCCTTAGGCAGGACTGCCACTGCGGGTGACCTAGGCTGGGGTGAGGGATCTGCTTTTGCCACTCAGTGCCCAGTAACCCTGAGGGCCAGCTGTAGCGAGATGGGCCATTGCTGTTGCCCCTGGCAGCTCTGCCATGGAAAGTAGGAAGAAGAGTGAGAGGTCATGAAAATGGCCAAAGTGAAGTTGTTGATCTCTTTTTGTCCACCTTCTATAAATAGAACCTACACTTTTGGTTTCAGTTTTATTTTTAGTTGTGTGGAGAACATTGTGTTCTTGTTCCCATTGCTGAAATGGCTCCTAGGTCTTCTTCCCATTCTTCTGTGATAACAGCCCTGGGCAGAGGAAGATGTGATTTCTCAGTAGCTGGGAGATGTTTGCACGGCAAGGCCAAATATACAAGAATCACACAGAATCACAGAATGATGTGGGGTTCGAAGGGACCTCTGGAGATCATCTAGTCAAACCCCGCTTTGGCAAGCAGGTCCACCTAGAGCAGGTTGCACAGAGCTCGAGTTCCCCTCTCAAGATGCCTACAGGAGGGTGGAGAGATGCCAGGGACCACACACCAGCAGAAATGGGGTTGGATGCTGCCATGGCTGTGCCCCGTCACTGGAGGATGAAGAGTCTGGTGAGGCTTGCACCTGGTGCTGCACTTTGGGACTTGCCAAGGTGGGTGCCACCAGGCAGGGGAAGCTCCCTGCACCAGATCCCACTGCTCGGTGAGACCTGTTGTTTAGGATCATCCCACATCTGGCTGCATTTGCTGCAGGAGAAGCAGCTTTCTTCCCTCTGGCAACCATGCCTTTAGGGCCTGCAGGACTCGTTAACTTCTCAGAAGTTTTAGAGGCTGGCATTTTTTGCAGCAGCTGTAAATTCAGTCTTAGTTGGAGAAATGTTATTGGTCTCATTCCCTCCTCCTTTTCTTCTGTGGTGTCTGCCCTTCCTTCACTTTCTTAAATAGCTCTCCTGCTTCTGTTTCTGCCCAAAGCAACATTTGCCTCACAATGCAGTGGGCTGAAGCAACACACTCGACATTTTTTTCAGTGGATGCAGCTGTTGCTCTTTCTAGCAAAGACGTGACCCTGTGGCACTGCGATTGCCTTTCTGCACCGCAGCGTGCAACCGCGCACGTAACCCAGTCCAACTGCCCCCAAGACGGGGCAGAAGCTCTAGCTTTTAATCAAGCAGCTTTGGGCTAATATTGAAGAACGTGAAAGTAATAGAGGATTTGCATGAAGGAATGAAGCTGCAGAGGAGGTTTCAAACAGGCCAAATCCAAATCTTGCTTCCAAATTGGCCATCTGTTTGCAAAATATATATCAGCAAATGCTATAATTTCACGGACGTGACTTGGTTCCAAGTTGCCTGTGGTAACTCTGAGGCTTGACTAATGAAGTTTTGTAATAGGTGTCTTCACTACTTGCTCTAGAAAGCATCCGTGCCGACATTTCTCAAACATTGAATGCAAAGGCCTAGAAGTTCCTTTTGGATTTGAAATAGGGTGCTATTAAGCAAGCCCATTTTGCAAGTTCTAATCTCACGCCAGGAAACACTACTCTTGTGAAGAGGTGACCATCAGAAAAGTGTGTCCAGTTTCTTTCCAGTAAGATCTGGGCTGAGCTCATATCTCTCAGGACAGATGCAGGATAGGTATTCATGGGAGTTTTGTGCAATAGCAATAGATGAGGAGATGCTCAAAACTCTGAAGTTTGCAGAGGCAGTGACAGTAAATAGTTCCTGGAGGTCGTAAGGGACCAAAGATAAAAAACTGAAGTGGGTCTTTGTCCAGGTGAATAGCATTGATGCTGTGCATGTAAATGCTTCTAACCACAATGCACAAATTCTGCTTCTTGCAGTGTCTTGACCACTGTACGTGCTGCAAATATTTCACATTCTTTTTTTAACCTTTTTTTTTTTCCTTTTCTTTACGAGCACATTAATGTAGCCAATTTCAAGCCACCATCTAGAGGGTTTCATTTCTCAGGTGAAGAAGGTTTATTTGTTATTTGACAGTGAGAGTTCTCACACAGGGTATGAGAGCTGCTTGGGGCTGGCGGTTTTGTTACCAGTGTGTATGGTGTTTGTAGCATGCAGGTATTAAGAGGTTGTGAATCTTGTCTTGGAAAGTTTTAAGGATGACTGTATTTATCAGCAGACTCATAGGATTTTAACATTTAATCCAGCTCTAAGAAGGTCTCCAAGAAAAATAAAATTTCATTTACCCACGGTTGATAGGAAGTTCAATTAATTCTAGCACTTGGGATTTCAGTTGCTATTTTCCTAAAGTAGGGTGGCTTTTCCTGGAGGATTCTTGACGTCACTGCTGTACTGCTGCTTTGATGATAAGGTCAGGTAAACTTTTAGTAAAGGATAGCGGGGAACAATTGTTTTCCAGTAGAAATATAGTACATTTTAAATGTAGAAAATTAGTCCCTTAGATGGAATGTAGTCATCACCTTATTACATGTTTCTAAGGTGTACTGTGGCAGAAAATCTCAAGAGAGCAAGCTGTTAACCATGCAAACTCATCTGTGGCTACTTGTTATTTTTGCCCTTCATACTTGTCTGAGATAGATAGATAGATAGATAGATAGATAGATAGATAGATAGATAGATAGGATAATGCTGCCTGCAGATGCTGGTGAGGAACAACCTCTAAAAGAGACATCGGGTAAGGCTGGAGACATCCTCTTAATTTCTCCTTTTGGTTCTTCTTTCTGTCCTTTCAAAACAAAACCTAAACAAAACCACCAAACCCCCCAAAGGTTTTGTCTAAGTGCTACCATTTAAATGTGTTAGGAACGCATTTTGGTGTCTTCATCTGTTAAGAGATTAAAATTCTCACTTCGCTACACTGAAAAAGCTTCAGCCTACTTCAGCTGAGCACGAATTGAGTGTCAGATACACCTGATTTGGGAAAGGCAGGGTGTCTAATTTTGCTGAGGAGGGCAGATGAGCTCTTGACATACTGACTCGATGTGGTGTTCACAGCATAGAATGGCACCCAAACACTTGCTAATAATTTCTGCTTTGGGCAGAATGCATTGGTAGTTGGATTTATTAATGATTTGAAACAGATGGTTTGTAGTCCATTTTGCTATCATTTACTAGAGAGGTCCCCTTGAGCTACAGTCATCTTGTATATTTTGTCCCCTGCTAACCTGATCTCCAGGTATAGTAACTATTGTCTGTTATTTCTCAAGTAGTGTGAAAATGCAAGTGTACAATTTCACGTTCATCTTAGAATAGCACAAGTGGAAATGTCAGTAGCTTTTTCACATAGATACATTGCACTTTTTATATTGCTTTACTTTTTATAGTTTTATATTGCAAAAAAATTGATACTAAGCTTTCTCATGATATTTAAACATACCGCAAGAAAATTAAAATGCTGCCTAAATAAGCCCTGTCTAGAAACCGTAGACTTTTCCTCATTGAGAGAACAGGTATAAATTGTTTAGGCTGTGCAACAAGAAATGGACTTCAGGAGCAAACCATGGTTGACCAAGGTTTCTCCCTTTGGTTGGTGCCAGTGTTGAGACAGGTAGTCCTGAGATGGGGTCAGATTCAGATTTTGACAGCACCCAGGTCTGAGGTTGTTTAGCCCAAATGTCTCAGTTTGTGTTGTCTCCATTTAACCTTTTTTGCATGAGGGTGTGTGAGTATGTGGATACATAAATGGCCTTACTCTTCCCCTCAAGTCTGCGCTAGCGAGTTGGGACTTAATTAAACTGATGAACTGAAACTTATTTATTTGATCACTGTTGGGAATTATTTTTAAAAAGTGATGTATTTGACACATATTTAAAGAAAGTATGGCATCCTTGAAGTGAACAGTGTGTGATATGAGAAAGGAGAGGAGGGAACAAGCAGCTAAAAACAGCAAAGTTAGCAGTCTAAGTGGCATTGTGCACAGACAGATGGGTACCAGCTGGCTTTTTGGTAGATACTAAGATATACTGTATGAACTGGGGAAGGAGAATGTGCTTTAACTGAACACTGCTAATTGTAGAATAAAAAAGAGCCATAAAAACCTTCATGAAACCTAAATATTTGGTGTATATTTGGCCATATTTGGTGTAAAGTACATGTTTTTCTTTAATATTCAAACAGGAAAACGTTTCAAGTTGTTTCAGTCTCTGGCGCTGCTGGAAAAAAAAACCTCTGGATACATGATAAAATGAGTATTTATTGTGTATGACAGATGGGGAAGGGAACTGATTTTTTGAGCCAGGCAAAAATGATACATGGATTCTTTTTGTTGAAATGTTGATTAAATCTGTCACAAGAAGAAAACTGGCAGTGAACCAAAAAGTGCAAGACCACCCATTAGAAAAACATTAATTTTGTATAACATATTCCAATTTGATAAAGTGAAGAGTCCATTAAAAAAAACAACCAAACAAACAAACCCCCCAAAACCTCAAAACAGCAAAAACACAAAGAAACAGAAGGGTGAAGAGCCAGGTCTGAAAAGTGCAAGTGAAATACTGATGTGACAAATTGCACTGTGTGTCCACTTCCGCAGCGCTGGCTCCACAGCCACTGATCCAATATTCATAGCCTTACCAGCAGGAATAACTGCAGAACAGCATATTCCTTCAACTCCAGCTGCTGGAAGGAAATGTTAACAGGAGACTTGATGTTTAAATTCTCTAAAAACCCCAATGTTCTGCCTTGGTACCTTGGTATGTTGAGCAGGTCGTGCTACCATCCAGCCTAGCCAGCAAGAGCTCTGGATCATATTTAGGGCAAGATTAATGTGCCTGCCATTCACACTAACTGCTGTCCCATTTTAGTACATTTATGCAAGGGGTGGTGGTGACTGAGGTCATCAAAAAGAAACACTTGAACATCCACCAGAATTGGAGAAATGTAGCTTGGAAGCATCCCACAATGTGGAACAAATTTCTTGTCATTTTTGTTAGGGGAGAAAAAAGCATGCAGGTAATGTTAGTGGTAATAGAGCTCCTGCAGAATGTCATTGTTAGTAATTTGAGCTGCAATTCCCAAACTCTTGGATCCTTGGGGCTGCAGAAAAATTTGAAAAGATACATCAACAGGCCACATTAAACTTTAAGACGTGAGTGATTATACGGGCCATTTGGCCTGGTATCTTCCAGGACATATTTCCAGAAGCAAATTCTAATTGTTCTTGGCTACTTTCCTTTCATCTCATTCCCCAATGTTGCTGACTTGCTCAGGTTGAAAACTGAACCAGTTCAACCAGGGTGAGCGTTTTGTTGTCAAGTGAGCAGCAAACTTGTCAAAATCAAATTTGTAAAGAGGAAGCAAGTTGAAGCTTCTCGGCGTGTGGCAATTCTTCCGGAACAGGGCAGGCAACACGCAATCTGGGATGGCCCCTGGGGACCACAGATCAATGAATACTGGCATGGAGATGTTGCCTAAGTAAACACAGTCACAGGGTCTTGTTTCACAAGCGTGTCTTCCTATTACTTGAGTAGTAATAGGATGCTTTTTGTACAGTAAACTCTGGGTACCTTATGGCTACCTCATTCATCTAGAAAACCTGAGACCTACAACTTCATGAGCCAGAGTGCAAAGCATGAGGTTCGGAATGAAACAGATGCAAGGGGTGAATTGTTTTCAAACATGAGATTGTCCTCCAGGGCATATCTACATTTTCAGCTGCATATTTGTGCAGGAGTTACATATAGTTGCGTGAGTAGTGCACGTACAGTACATTTTGTTCTGCAATCAGTGTCCATAGGTTTCATTTCACTATGTCCTGCATCAACACAAATTGCCAATAAGCACTGTGAGTTCTCGTCAGCTGTCCCATCAAGCGTTGCTCCATGCTATCCTGGATGTTTTCAGGAAACCTGTGCATGTTCTGTACGGTGCCCTAGAGAGTACGGGACATCTTGGGTGCACCAGTGTCATCCCTGCAACTCTACTGCTCCTGCAAATGGGTGCCTTTTTAAAATTCTGCTTCCTTGCATGGAGAAAGCCTTGATGTACTTTGTGGTCTTTGCACATAAACAGGGGATTGGTGAATACCTGATTCTTAAAGTAACGAGAAAGACATAAGCAATCAGCCAGTCCTACCTCTACAGACCGGTCAACCCAAAGCAAGCACAGTGCTGGGGGTCAGAGGGGTGGGATGGCTGGGAAAGTCCTCCATTACATCAAAGGCTACTTGCCTTGGGTTGTGGGAAGAGCTTGCTGCAATGGCCTGCCAACGTGAGAACTCCCCCATGTAGCCTTTGCTCTTTGCAAACTTGCTGCCTATTGTTTGCTAACCCAGTTAGTAGATGATGATGATGGTGCATGACAGGGGAATGTGCAATACCCCCATGAAGTGTCTTTGCCCATCACTAAGTGGTAAATGGGAAGTTTTTCACGACTAGACACGTCTGGACTTTTGGGGCTGCATGGTGCTGGATTCATCTCCAGGGAAGAGAACAGAAGGCACAGCAGAAAATATTGTTAGAGAACTTTTACATTCAACATTACACATACATGTGGTTCTGTCTGTCCTACCTCAAGAGGTGTATAAAATTACAAAATGTACATACATGGGCAGCAAGAATGTCAGAGGACCTGAAGCTGTGTCCTCTACATCAAGGTTCAATACCTGATAGCACAGAAAAGAGCTGGAACCTGGAGGGTACGGTCAGGGCTAAAAGTCTGGGGTAGTACAGAAAAGGAGAAGATTGCATGTTTGCTGATTCTCACACTACTGACTCTAGAGGGCAGCCCATGAATTTATCAGACTGTATGTTTAAAATGTACAAAAAGGAGTGGTATTTTTCCATCAGGAACGTATCTAAGCTATGGAACTCATTGCCACAGGGTGTCGCAGAGGCTGGAGGTATTCATGGATACAACAGATTCCTGGAAGCCAAGTGGTGTTGGAATCAATCCTTTCTGGAGACTCTGCTGGTTGCCAGAAAACACAAGGGGAAAGGTCATACTACACACACTGTGTTCTTATACTGCCTTAAACATCAGCTGCAGATTGCTCTCAAGACCAGATATGGTGCAACATAGGCTTTCAGTTTGACCTACTGTGACTGCTCTGACATTCTTACCATTTCAGATTCCTCAGCCATCACGGATATTTCTCTGTGATGCTGCAAGCCCATGGATGGGGTGAAAGATCTTCAGAAGATCTCAAGGTGTTTTCCACTACTTTTTTTATCAGGAAGGTTTTTCCTATACATTTATGTGTTGCTTTTTCTCCTGATCAGCTGCAGAGTACATTTTGTCCTTGGCTTACAAAGCATTTACTGGCAAAAAAATTAACTATTTCCTAGGTAAACTGCAGTGTGTATATATGCACACAATGAAGAAAGTAGCCGGACAGAAAAGTAAAGACAGTGTCCTGTGATCAAGGCTGAACATTGCTGAGAAACACCTTCATATCATGAGAGCTGCTGGCTGTGATGTGGGCTAATATTGAAAGACATGCAAATAATAGAGGGTTTGCATGAAGGGATGGAGCTGCAGAAGAGGTTTTGAACAGGCCAAATCCAAATCTTCATGAAATGAACAAGGTACATGGCTGAGAGGCCTCACTACAGTGGTGCAAAGATGGAGAATGATAGAGTTGAACTACCAACAGCTTATCCTGGATTTGTACCACTCTGTGCACTGTCCATCTTCTGTGTCCTGGCCCTACTTCTGCTCATGCCCACCTTTTACTGTGGCTGTATCAGCAAGTAACTTACCTGTGTACAAAATAAAGCTTCTTTTAACAGCAAAGGATAATAAAGTCCCTCATCTCGATATGTGATCTCGTCAGAGCAGCCTGGGCATGACTGACAAGGGCGCCGGGAGGAGAGAGGTCTGCAGAGGGGTGAGCGTTATGGAGGAGATCAGCTTAAGAGATGGAGAAGAACGTGTGTGAAAGGCATAGCAGAACTCGCCTCAGAGTACAGATGAATTGACACCCATTTTGCTGCAGGTAAACGAGAAAAATCTGTTCCTGAATGGGGCTTGAAAATGTGCATAAAATACAGGGTTTGCAAACCCTGCACTTTGTTGAACATGGAACAGCTGAATTCAAAGCAACTTGGGTTTACCCACGACAGATTCTGAGTCAGGCATAAACTCTGTTGAAAGCTCAGTCTCTTTAGTCCATTACTCCTCCCGTGCACCAGCTTCGGGTGAAAACCCCTCTTACAAAAAACATCGAAGATAGCACATGAACAGCATCCTTTCCTCAAGGTGCTGTTTCTTCATCTTCTCAGAAAGCCCTGCCTCAAGGAACGGTTCTGCCAGGCATTTTTCTTTATGACAACATGACAAGGTTTTGAAACGCTGATTCAAGTGGAGTGTTAAAACCAGTGGCTGGTTACACTGCTAAGAAAACACTGTGTATCTCCCTTTGGCAGACTCCAGTGCCAGAAAATTTCAGCCTTTTCCTCTGTTCCACCAAGCCTTCAGAAATAAGAATAATTTGATGATATACTAGAAAAATCCTTTTCTGCTCTTATAGCAGTGATTCTAGAAAGTGAAGAAGCAAATTTATCCTAAGACAAAGAGACAAGTGGCCTGAGCATGCTTCTGAGGGTGACATCCTGGTTCTGATGGCTCCATGAGTGCTTAGCTGCAGGGGCTCTGCAGGGGGCTGTCAGCCTCTAATAAACATGGTACCACCAGCAAACTCATTAACGGATTTTGATCTAATATGACACAGCACTGCTGCTACTGATTTTTTTTGGGTGTGTTGTAGAACTATATAAAGTAAATGGTTTTTAATGTAGTCCTGGGATTCCCGCTATACATGTAAATTCCTCTAAAGTGTTATTAATAAGGAAGCTTTTTCAGCTGGTGTTTTGCTGTTGGGTGTGTTGTAGAACTATATAAAGTAAATAGTTTTTAATGTAGTCCTGGGATTCCCACTATACATGCAAATTTCTCTAAACTGTTATTAGCTGTGTTATTAATAAGGAAGCTTTTTCAGCTGGTGTTTTGCTGTAAAATAGCTTTAAGTTTCTGCAAACATTTGCCAGTTTACACTAACCAGTTTTTGCCAGATTACTCTGTTGTCCCCTGGCAAGCACAGTCAGCATCCTGTAGCTCTTCCACTTTGCATGGGGCAATGCAAAAACGGACAGCAGAGCAGGAACATAAAGCCTGCAGGGCTTTCATTTTCACCCTTTTGGGGACTTTTGCAATTGGAATACAGCCCTTCCCCTCAGCAGGTGGCAGCCTCTGTATTTCTCCGTGTATGGATAAATATATGTCTTTTCTCTCTTCTCTTCTCTTCTCTTCTCTTCTCTTCTCTCTCTTTTGTCTCAATGTACATATAGAAAGAGAGAGAGTGAGTTTCTAATGACTCTAAAAATTACTTCTCTTCTCTTCTCTTCTCTTCTCTTCTCTTCTAATCCTTTTCTGCTCTTAGAACAGTGATTCTAGAAAGTGAAGAAGCAAATTTATCCTAAGACAAAGAGACAAGTGGCCTGAGCATGCTTCTGAGGGTGACATCCTGGTTCTGATGGCTCCATGAGTGCTTAGCTGCAGGGGCTCTGCAGGGGGCTGTCAGCCTCTAATAAACATGGTACCACCAGCAAACTCATTAACGGATTTTGATCTAATATGACACAGCACTGCTGCTACTGATTTTTTTTGGGTGTGTTGTAGAACTATATAAAGTAAATGGTTTTTAATGTAGTCCTGGGATTCCCGCTATACATGTAAATTCCTCTAAAGTGTTATTAATAAGGAAGCTTTTTCAGCTGGTGTTTTGCTGTAAAATAGCTTTAAGTTTCTGCAAACATTTTACACTAACCAGTTTTTGCCAGATTACTCTGTTGTCCCCTGGCGAGCACAGCCAGCATCCTGTAGCTCTTCCACTTTGCATGGGGCAATGTAAAAACGGACAGCAGAGCAGGAACATAAAGCCCACAGGGCTTTCATTTTCACCCTTTTGGGGACTTTTGCAATTGGAATACAGCCCTTCCCCTCAGCAGGTGGCAGCCTCTGTATTTCTCCGTGTATGGATAAATATATGTCTTTTCTCTCTTCTCTTCTCTTCTCTTCTCTTCTCTTCTCTTCTCTTCTCTTCTCTTCTCTTCTCTTCTCTTCTCTTCTCTTCTCTTCTCTTCTCTTCTCTTCTCTTCTCTTCTCTTCTCTTCTCTTCTCTTCTCTTCTCTTCTCTTCTCTTCTCTTCTCTTCTCTTCTCTTCTCTTCTCTCTCTCTCCTCTCCTCTCCTCTCCTCTCCTCTCCTCTTTTGTCTCAATGTACATATAGAAAGAGAGAGAGTGAGTTTCTAATGACTCTAAAAATTACCATTGGAATGCCAAGGAGTATATGCCTTCTTATCTCCATTACTTTCTTGGGTATTTTAAAATCCAAAGATCCTGTGGGTTCTGAATGGGACATGTAATTACAACCCTCTCATCTCAGTTCAGTTTCATAAGCATGTCATGAAGTGGCAGCAGCTCTGAACCACTGAGGAACAGCAAGGTACCCTGTTACTGGGTCCTGTGTCCTTGCTGTGCCAAGCTGGCCAGTTACAACTTCAAGGGAGCCAAAGATGGTTAAAGGTTCCAAATAGTGCTGCCATATCATTGTGGTATTAAATGGTTAAATTCAGTTCCTTATTTTTTCTTTTATTCCCGTAACTATGGTATCAAGCCAAGAACCATATCAATTATTCATACATCCTGACGAAACCACACTGCCTGGGAAGTCTATTCACAAGAACTTGTACATTAATCAAAATAGTAACTTGTAGACGTCCTGAGATCTTTCAGCTTTCCATGAAGACAAAGGGAATGGCTCAGCACTTATGAGAAGGTCAGGTTTGATGACCTCAGGGCTCTGCTGGTTCCCCAGTGAAATAGATGTCCCTAAGACAGCAGACCCTGGAAGCTACAGCCAGAAGGACCAACAGGGATCTCAGTTTTGTTGGGAAGGCATCTTTCAATCCAAGGATGCTTTGAAGGAAAACCCACCACTTTCTTGCAATCTTTCATTAAAGTTACTCAAATTTCCCTGTACATGGTAAACCCTCATGTTGGGTTCTCCTTACTTCCAATTAACTAAATCTGAATGCTCCTCCAGCTTGCAATTAAGGAAAATTTGTATTCTTGTTAAAACCTCTTCTTTATTCCAGCTTGCAATTAAGGAAAATTTGTATTGTTGTTAAAACCTCTTATTTTTTTTTCAAGATAGAATTGATAGGAATGATTTAAAAAATGACATTAAATATCATCTTGATTTCCCATCATGTACAAAATCCTCCCAAAGTCTTTAAAAAACAGTTGCTGCAACGATGAGTTCCCTTTTCAACTAGTACAGAACACCATGTACTGGAGAAGGGCTTAGGTCTGTGCATTTGAAGACTGAAATCCTCCTAAGATTAGTTTTGCTGCCCCATATGTATTCATACTCCTGTTACATGGTCAGCCTTTGTGAATATAACAGAACCCTCCAAGTTCAGCTGTTTTTATTAAAATAAATGTATGCATTAACCTGAATGAATGGTACAAAATCTTACTTTTTTCACTGCTTTACAGTGTATGTGCACCAACTGAACAGATAAATATAAGAGAAAAAGAAAGACTAAGCCTACCTCATCTTTATTGCCAGCAAACGTTACCACATAACACCACTTTAGGTGCTCTTGCATTTCTTCTTTAGGAGCAAAATGGTAATATTTGGATTGTTTTTTTTTTTCTTCTGAACTGACTATTTCTCCTAATTCCTGTTTTCAAATACACTGATTCCTCCCTCCCCCTCTCCCCCCCACCCATTGAGACACAGTATCATCTGTTGCATCTACTAATTTGTTATTAATTTATTTGTAACCCACTCTTCCATTATATCACTCATCCAGAACAAGTCTAATCTTGTCTTAATTTTTCCCTAGTAACTCTTGATGCCAGTCAGAATTGCTGACCATCGTAACACTGAACACAGGACAAGTACTAAGGGAGGATGCCACGTACAACTGAAACTTTGGTGTCTTTGTTTCTATACCACATGCACTGTATATGTGTTGCACTGTCCCCTCCACCCAAGCCCCTCT